>NC_048894.1:132041074-132121115 GCF_011077185.1 Oxyura jamaicensis | reverse complement strand
AGAAAGAAAGAAAGAAAGAAAGAAAGAAAGAAAGAAAGAAAGAAAGACCTCACACACAACAAATAAATCTAGATCCTACCTTTCCTCCTCTTAGCAGGAGGCTTAGCAGATTTTAAGTCCAGGTCCTGAATCTGAGAGAGCTTCATATAAATCTACGTAACAAACAGTTATTGAAAACGGGGGAAAAGGAAATGATTTAACATATTCTAGTGTTATTTTTATCTCCTATACATCTTTTTCTGTTCTCCATCATCTATCAGAAAGACAGCATTTCTTTAAAATGTATACTGTAAAAATAATACTAATGGGTCTAATGCTAATTATAAAGAAACTGCTTTCTGAATTTCGGGTTCATTTCAGGTCCACTTGCTGTGGAGACCTTATGAAAATCCATACTGTCATACTGTTAAACATGACAGGTTAAAAAAAAAAAAAAAAAAAAAAAGGAAAAGAAAATTACCTCTTTGATCTTTAATCACAAATAAATTGCCATAATAGGCAAACAGTTCACACACACACACACACACACACAAAAAAAAAAAAAAAAGCTTGAAACTATATTTTTATCAGTCTGAGATAGTAGATATAAAATTTAGGAAAGAGAATTATATGTGAATATCTAAAAAAACTATCTATAACCATCAAATTGCTGGGCTCAGCACTCCAAATCTCATGTTGGATCTTAGAGTCTCTGTTGGCTGCTAGGACCACTTTGTGGAGACTTTTTCTCCAAGACAGTGGTTCTAAGAAAGCTGACTTTTTCCCACAGACATTCTATAGAATATCGTTATTGTGCTGACCCCTCCTCTTCCTGCCTTTTCAGAGGCAAACAGAACTGGAAAAATCACACTCCCAATTACTATGTATGGTTTTCTGAGAATGAGACAAGAACTTTACATAATTGTGTATTTCTTTATCTGTTAGGGAGAAAATTAATATATTGTTGTTGCAAAAGTAGAATGTAAGCTAACCCTAAAATATAAGGAAACCTCATATATAACTTTTTTAAGAACAGTATATGACTGTCTAATGAAAGACTTTCTCACAATGTCTGTGTTCTCAAATCTAGAGAATAATTTGTGCTTTACTCCGTCAATTCTGTACTTCAAAATGCTTAAACCATATGTTCTTGAGGCCTTTTTTTTTTCTAAGTCTATATTTAGACTCTTTCCTAAGTGGTTTGCATTTCAAAAAATGCTGAGCATTTAACACTAGTACCTGGAAACATCTACAGCTAAAATATCAGGTTGGGGAAAAGATGAAAACAGAAAGATCAAAAAGAACCAGCTAAATTAAAAGAACGATATTGTCTGTGCAAAATGTTTTGCTGTAGTGGACAGGTTTAAGTCTCTAGTTCAAGTAAACAATGAACGCTTCCTGATTTTGTATACAGAATTAAATCTGTATCTTGCAGTTTACGATTAATGTTTTGTCATGGGCCTAAATGAAAAGACCTAAGTCAGAAGCCAGCAGACTCAGGGGGTGGAATCAATCTGACCAAATGTTGATGTTTATATCTGAGTTAATCTCATAGACTTCCTTTGTAGTTAGAGTAGAGCTATATTGCCTGCAATGTTGAAACCATGTGATTTCAGATTAGAGAAGGAGAACTGAAGTAATAACTGCTTCCAAATAATAGCATCAACTGGGGTCCAAGGAAATCTATCTCAGCAGCAGAGGCGCCTGCTGGGAGAACAGTTCAGTATTACTCTCAGACAAGGTAGTTACTGGCGCAGGCTATCCCTGAAGTATGACAGGACAAACACCTTCCCCTAGATTTAAATATGGTAATCCGCAAAGGATTGCATAATTTAAGTTTTGAACATGTCATGGATAATATGGTAATATGTAAACATATATTTGTTTTCCCTTACCATAAGAATTATATATATCTCCTTTCCATTGATGCAGTTGGTGAACTGATAAGAAATTGGGGTAAGCACTGTCTATTCAGGAAACTGAAAGTGTGTAAGCAATATTGCATAGGATTAATGTCGTTAGCTTTACACCAGTTAGCGGTTCTAACAGAAGCAGTAAAAATATTAGTGCCTGAGCTTCATTAAGAACTAATAGGTATGATATATAAGAATATTCTTAATGTTCTTAGCTGTTTTGTGCTTTTAATGATCACTTATGTTACTAATAGGGCTGGCCATGCTGGCTGACACAGGGAGAGAGACAATGGTCCCACACCTGCCTGAGCATAGGATGTGACAGAGCAGCTGTGGGACCAGTTTCTCCCCGGTGACCTTGTGCTCAGCTCCCTGCTTTCTCCTGGGAAGCTGTGGTTGGAGAGCTGTCAAAGACATGGGACCTCTGGCATTTCCCCTTCTCCCAGCCTGTGCCAGCTTCTGTCCCCCTCCGGGTTGGAGTCCTTCTGAGCTCCTTACCAACAGGAGGGAAGTGTGTTGGACATATGACCATGGTCAGCCTCTGCCCCATCTAACATCCCCACATTTAAATTCTGCAGTTTGGCAGGACTAGCTATCTCCTGCCTTTATCTTCCTCTTGCACAGGCTTTCTTCTGCTGTGGGGCCCAAGAGGACAGCTTATTTGCCCAACCATCTTAGCCTCTCCAGCACCCTTGGAGCTGCTCTCTACAATCCTTCATCCTGGAGGCTTCCCTTCCACAGCAGGTTCTGAGGCCTCTATCTCCGTGCTGATGGCAAGAGTCACTAGTGTCAAAATGACAGCATTCTGAGTGCCATAGATTCTTGCAGTAGTTCCTCTGTGTAAAGTAAAACAAACAGGTGTATAGATATACCCTCTGATGACAGAAGATTTATCCAATAGATCATAGCATTTAATATGTGTAAATTTTAACAAAGTAAAACAAAAGATTTGTCTTTCTGTCACTTTCTCCCTATTTATGATCACCAGTTCAATGTTGCCTCCATTTAAAATATGATATGCACTTGGATCAAGTCTCCTGTTAAAGTCTATAGCCTTCTAAGAAATCATATCTGCTTCTCAGGTCATAGAATTTTAAATATATATATATATTTTTTTTTCCTTCTCCTAATCACTTTGCCAATTGGGATTCTTAATTCCCAGTTCTGTCATCATCAGTCCAAGAACAAAAAGTATGGAAAATTCTATTGTGATTTTTTTCTCTTGATAGGAACTAAACAAGCAAAACAACTATAAAGAAAGAAGAACTACTCACATAAAATTCCCAAAGATATATACAATGCTATGTCACTTTATCTTTAAAAAAATCTTAGTCACATATATGTGCTAAGTAGGATAGGAATAACAACCGCCTGGCTTTTGTGTAAATTAAATTAGAGCATGATATAATTAATCTCAGTAGTTTAACTAAAACTGGGTAAAAAATTATCTCTGCAGAGTGCCAACACATGCTTTACACATAAATTAAATTCTACGTGGTTCTGTTTGGGTGATTTCAGTGATCTGCAGGACCCATGCAGATTTCTGCCCCATGGCAAGTTACATCTATTGTGAATATTGGCAGCATGACTTTGACGTTCCTCCTAGTAATTGCACATATTTCTCATTGTAGTAGGATACACAGAATGTTAGAGGAAATGAAGAAAAAACAACAATAACAATAACAAAAACATCTCTTCAAAACAAAAGTAGCTGCAGTGTTAACAAGCCAGCATTTTAGCTGAGTGGCTTTAAGTCAAAATCTACATTTGTTATTGTCAAAGGCAAGGATTTGATTTTAATATGGACTCAACCACAATGAAAGCCCTTTTATTTTTATCCTTTCCCACCCTGGCACTCACTCAGGAGTGGTAGAAAGATGTCCATTCCCTTCACATGAATGACTGTTAAGGACAGGACCATGCAAGAGAGCCGATAAATATGTGATACATGCTCTTGTCACACACATATTCAAACATTCAGTCTCAGCATGTGTTCATTCTCACAGCCTTCAGAAATAAGTTTTAAATACTTCTACAGCTTATTGTTCCCACAGCAACAACCAAAAACAGCAACAAAGAGAAGACAGGAAAAAATATAAATAGACAAGGCTGCTACAGTATGTGCAACATTCACAAATGCACTGAGACTACGGGAAAAACAGATTAAATGTTATTTAGCATCCTAGTCATTTGTAATATTCCAAGAATAACCATTTCATTTTCAAACCTTTTGACTGGTGTGAGTTTTCTGAGAAAAAATAATTTATGAAGATCTTTTATAACAAAATTAAAAAAATCCAATATAATTTTGATTTATTTAAAATAATTCGTATCTAAAGATGGCCATGAACACATATAAAATAGAACTTTTCAGTCTGCTAACTGATGTGGCTTCATTACTATCTGAATGCAAATGTCATCTGAAAATAGAATAAAAATTCGGTAGTATACCTGCATGCTGAATTAATCCCAGGAGATGGACGGAAATTAATCCTGGGAGCTAAAGAATCTGCATAAGTGTATATGTTCTTAGTCTTTTTAGGTTCATTGTCACAGCAGGGTTTCCTCAAAGCATGAAACAAAACGGTAAACAGTATATTTGCAGAACCTTATTTACACCTTTTGGGGTAAGCAACGTGTTCTAGTACCTTGCTTACCTCCCCTAGGATAATTTCCAACTGCTTGACTTCTCACTTTTTAGAGATGTTGATATTGATACATGAATCAGAATAATTTTGGTGAAATCTTTTATTACTAGTAATTAAAACCATGAGAAAAAAAATAAAGTGGAAAGATCCTTACATCATGTTGTTTTAGAAAGAAAGTTAAGAATATCAGAAGTAATTAATTATGTCAATTTCAAACTATTTACTAGATGGTTGTATAAATGATAATAAATATAAGTGGTAGAGCAAAAAGTCTTACCTTCTGCACGTCCTCCCCTTTTAAAGCAGAGGCTGATATGTTTTATGAAAGAATGTGGGCTCCATTCAAAGGTGTTTTTTATCAGGCTCTTGACTTCTTCTAAATTATGCCTAGAATATGCAGAACCAGTAGAACACTGCCTGAAAAGACATACACTCTTCTAAACTCACATGTTCTTAGTGAATTTCAGCAATGATCACTGAGTCACCCTAAGACAGTCCTGCTGAATATTCCCTTGACAAATTTCAAGCAAGCTAGTTTAAATTTCACACTAATCTGCTGGTCAGTTTAAAATAGAGTATTTTTTAAAGAAGTGTACACATGTGGGTGTAGGTATACTAAATGACATACAGAGTGTATTAGTACATACTTTCTATATATAATAAACTGCTTGTGTCTCCCTACTGTTTCCAAATATCTATACACATCAGCAAAACAATCTGTGAATATTGCAGTATACGTATTAGCTTATATATAATGACAGAGTAAATGAAATACATTTTTGTGTCATTCTTTTTTGTCACAGTGGAAAAATGACTAAATGGGATTTAGTATTTAATTTTTCAAAATACACTATGTATTAGGTACATGTAATAGGTACATGAAGTTCATAGAGAACGTGGATATACTCTGTAGAATAAAAAAAAAAAAAAAAAGAAAAAAAAAGAAAAAAAAGTGTTATTCTTGTTTTGTGTAAGAGCATGCCTATGATTTATATCCAGGACCATTTATACTCATATATAGCATGCATATATTGTATTTATGTATGAGCATACATGTATATGCTCAATTCTGCTGTATTGCAATACGATTACAGAAAGAAGAAGTCTTCTTTTATTAGTGACTGTTGAAATATCACGTTCAAAATTTTGTCCTGCCTGGAAATAACCATAGATATACAACTTCAATTTTTCTGTATGCTACATGCAGTAAGAATCTTATTCTAAATTTTGCAGCATTTCAGCAAGTTTGGATTAGCAGCTTTGGTCTGGTGATTCAATGGTATAAATGAACCAAATAACAAAAATGCAAATTGTAAATACATCAGACAAGTTCATGGGCAGCACATGTGTAATGTTCTCTGATGAACTATAAAGTTGCCTCTGGAGTACTAGTTTGTTGATAATAGATATGAAATGGAAGTCTTTCTTGTACAGATTTACATTTCAGATTCATATGTGTTTAATCTGAAACATTCTGTGTCACAGGAAAAAATGAAATAGAATAAGATTTGAGAAAAAAAAATAAAAAAAGTCTGTATGTCTGTATATAAAATAGTTTTGTAGTGTTAACAGTTTGTTTCACATTTTAAAATCATCTTCTAGCTTCATTTTGTTGTTCATTTTGTTGGATATAGAAGTCTTCAAAATTTAGGTCACTTGGCATTTGAAAGATGGATAACTTTTGAGCTCATAATGTATTGTAGCAGTTACTATCACGTGCCAAGGAGAAGAACCAAGTGACATGCCTTGGGGTGTCATTTAGTGCTATGTCAAAAAAGATGGCCAAGTGACAAATCTAACAGTTGCTAAGCCATTAGGGTATTGCTTTTCTAAATTAAACTCACATACCATTTAAAGCAGGAAATAATGTCTCTAGTACTAGTGTTTCTTAATAGCTTGCTGTGGCCAAACATATTAGCTTAGTTTCTTTCGTTTCTCTGTAGACATGAAAAATAGTGTATATATTAGCTACAGAGGTTTCTCTATATGCTGTGCTCCACAGTGTTGGCTGTTGAATATTTGATATATTAATACATATTTATATTCTGGAGTTTGGGCAGTGATTGTAAAGTCAGGCAGATGTGGTGCCTAAAATAGTTTATATGGCCTCAGAGAAAAGTGTCAGTATAAAAATAATCATTTTGTTTTAGTTCCTCTTAGTTCCTTACACATAGTACTTTTTTTTTTTTTTTTTTTTTTTTTTTCTCATGTGAATTTAAACCTGAGATAAAATAAGAAAAACAATCACAATCTGTTTGATCTTATATCCTATTCTGAATTTCTATGTTAATAACAGAAGACCAGGGATGCACAGATTTTGGACTTGGGAAATATATTTTGCAATACTTCTCTATGACCCTATAGATAAATATAACAAGATGTAACTGAGACTATCACAATAAATATTCACCACTGTACATCCTGAAGTGGCAACTTTTAGTTTAAAAGCCGTCATAGTTGTATGTAGTTTAATTCTTTTACTCATGACTTTTTAAAGTTTTTAAGATGACGTTTCATTTTGCCAAGTAGACTGAAATATATATTTCTACATGCATAATGTATATGGATATACAGAATCATTTGGGACTCTCTCCTTCAATGGTGAGGACTGAAAATATTTAAAAGATGATATCCAGTGTAAGTATGAAAACACAGCTTTCTGGAGCTGGTACTAATATTCACTTGCCTGTATACTCCATCTTTATCTGACCACTGGCCAAGGAACTGAAGTTGTCCTGTTATCAACCTTGCAGACTCAAATACACTTTTGCGCAGTCTGGAGAGAAAGAATGAGCACTTTTAGGATTATCCTTCTGCACTCTCAGTAGCGAGTTATAGTAACATTGTGATGCTCAAGGCAAGTTCTCTCCCAAAAGCAAAGAGGGACTGAGTAATTGTTGCTGAATTAGAGAGGTCTAATCATATGCAAGAGAAAAAAGATGAAAACTATGACAATAGTAAGTCTTACCTGCAGTGGTCTCATGCAACACATTCTGAACTGGTTTAAACCTCAGTTTCAACTGCACTAAATTATTTGGGTCAGTTTAAACTCAGGATGCCCTGGAGACAGTCATGACTCTTGATGGAAATAGTTATGAAAAATTGAGCTATTTGACTATAAGTAGAAAATATGTTCCCTGTTAAATCACTCTGTCACCCCAGGCAAGAATGTTATTCTCCCAACTTTTTCCTGTGACCTTCCCCTTTACCTGTTTTCTCCAAGGGCAGTTCTGTCTCTGGTTTACCACATTTAATAGCTACCTTGATATCTACCCATTGCATTGCAGGAGGTAGAAATTACAGTACTTTTCCCTTTTTCCCTTTTGGGCTTTTACTAAGCATAGAGGGGCCAAACAGATATTGAATATTTATTATATTTCACATATGACCCCACCCAAAATACACAGGAAGAGAGACAAACGAACACCCCTTGCATAATGCTGGTTCTTTGACATAGACCGACTATCACTTAGAAGTAGTAGTAGAAGAGCTCTGCCATATGTGATCCTGTAAGGAACACATGCCAGTAGATGTTTTAATTATTTACTATGCATATTCACTTCATTGTGTAATTTATGCAGCCTCAAAGTCAACATGGAACAAGATAGGAATTCCTGGAGATCTTTATAAATACTCAATGGGGACTGAGAACGAAAGGATGTATTGATTCTTCAGGCATTGTATAACTGGCACAATTAGAGAGAAGCAGTAGACTCTTTCAAGACTATTTTATTAACTGTAGTTTTGCGTAATTTTAGAAATGGTTACAAGTTCACCTCCCAGCCCTCTCACTTCAAACAGTAGATGTCGACTACCACACGTAAAACACTCTTTAATCTATTAATAGATAGCCTAGTCATAGTGTCATTATTTATATTATTAAAAATTCAAATATTATTAATGTAAATCTGTATGAAAATGGTTCAATAAATACTGTGTGCAGGTTGATAGTTCAATTATTGATACAAAGACTTAGACTGGTTAATATTCTTAATTATGATGGTAAGAGTCCAGGTCTAGGAGACAAATTTGCCTTTCACAAGGTCTGATGAACAAAAGGAAGTTCCATTTTACACATACAATCTAATGCTGAACAAAGAAATATTTCATTCTAATAAACCTGTGTTGAAACTTTAACTTTCATAAAATGCAGAAAAGAATTGTGAGCCTTGTCGCAATACAATAGCTATAGCACAGTAATATCTTGTTTCATGTCTTTTCATCTTAAACTATCATTTTTAAAGGATATTAATTATTCCATTACGAGTGCAAAATGAAAACATTTACAGAGTTGCTCCTGTGCATTACTTAAAATGCTGAGGTTAGCCACAGATGTTGTGGATTATTCATATGAGATACCGTCAAGATCAGTTTTGACTGAATAAAGAAGGGCAAATTCAGTTATCAAAAGCATTACTGACAGGGACAGTCAAGCTTCTCAAACCTGTTACAACAGTGCACAGAGAATCTGCTCTGATATGTAGAGAACTACTTCCAAATATATATATACATATAGTCAAGAAGATACTTCATCTGAAAACCACTTAATTATAAATGATAGGATAAAGTTTTTCTCATTTCTAAATGCATATTATGTCACATTAATTTTTGAAAGGTGATTTTTATGCACAGTTATACTGAAGGAGCACAATCTTTTAGTTTTCATATTTCTGGATTAAAAACAAGAAAGACATGAAAAGACTCTGTCAACTAAACAGTTTTAACTATGAATGTTTCCATGCTTTCAATCAAACATTTATTTTACAAACATCAACATGGTTCCATACATCATGAAGATATCTACTGCCAAGTGTTTCCCCTTTCATGGGTACTTGGGAGAAAGTTTATTTCTTGTATCAGCAAGAGGAAATACTTGAAGAATTGAAACACTCTCAACTATGTTCTCAAAGTTATGTAATTTTTTTTTTTTTCCTAAATCCAGTGTTTAATATTATTATTATATTATAAAAGTACTTATAATCCCAGTGCCAGCAGTGGAATATTACTGTCTACCTCCAAAGGATTTACAGATTATAGAATGAAAGTTAATGTTGAACATTTTTGCATCTCAATATATATCTGTCTACTGGACCACAGTATAGACTTTACATTTCAGTTTTACTTTTTCACCATTTATACTGGTATTTCAAAAAGAAGCTACCTGCTCTAGGTGGGACCCCTTTCGCTTATGTCCAACTTTTTAAAAGTTATATGTTCATCATGAGATGGTAACCTAGAATAATTTCTGTGTGGGACAGGAACACACTTCTGAGAAATGATTCCTCCTGTTCCTATGTGGTGAAATTGAGCAATATACTGGATGTGAATCCTCTCCAAGTGACCAGAATCTTTCTGATGTAAAACATTTTTTCCAAAGTCTCATTATATAACAGGTTGACTACATACAGACATAATCTGTACAAAAGACTTATAGAAAGATATGCTGAACTCGTGCAATCTTAGATGAATAAAAATAAGCAAAATGAACACCATAGAGGTCGAGCTCTGAAACTTTTATAGAAATAGTTCTACTGACTTTGATTTGTGTTTGCTTCACAGAGTGCCATAATTCTACTGGTAACATTTCTAATTGTTTCCAATACCCTGTAATAAAAATGAAATGTGGATTTTTAGAAGGGAAAAACAAAAGCGTGAAATCAGTCTATAATAGGAGTCTGACATTTTATTGTTTAGGTCTATATAAATCAAAATTTCTAATACTTAATAATTTGAAAATATATAGTGATTATACAATGAAATAAATAAGGGGATCCTATTTTGGGAATGAGATAGCAAGACACCCATATTTCCCTCATTAAAATTTCAATTATGATGATTTAGAAATGGACAACATGTACAAATTATCAGCAGGGACCTGATTGCTACCACTTGGATGACTCAGTTCCCTGGAGGGTTTGTCCTAAAGAGGTAGTCCTCAGTCTGTGAAGTTAACTACACACATCAGAGATATTTTCCTTTTGGAACTATGTCTTAGTGCAAACATTTTTACTTAGCCTAACTAAAGCATAAACCTGATGTCTAAAATTGCACACAAGCCTAGATGCCAGATATGACACTTGAACCCTGTACTAACCATGTGCATCAGTTTAAAAAGGCAAACACTCTTATGGTATCCGTATGAGTATCATATGGTTATAATATGATTGTTTATCTCTTTAAAAAAAATAAAAAGAAAAAAGGAAAAAGAAAAAAAGAAAGTAAAGTTACCTTTGCTAATACATTACCTTAATGTTTCATTGTTAAATATTAACTAGTAAAATTCAAATTCAATGAAAATATCTTTCACATAAAGAGTCCTCCACTCGTGTTATTTCTGTTGCTATGCTTATTGTTTCAAACATTTTTTTTTTTCCTTTCTTTTCTCCCCAGGAAATGATCTGTTTCTAGTTGCTGTGCATGAACTGGGACATGCTCTGGGCTTGGAGCATTCTAATGATCCCACAGCAATCATGGCTCCATTTTACCAGTATATGGAAACTGATAACTTCAAACTGCCTAACGATGATTTACAGGGCATCCAGAAGATATATGGTATGTCATATTTTAATTAGCAAACAATATTTTCACTTAAGAATATGTCTGACAACTTCCTGTCCACATCATCTCTCTAAAAATAATTTGTAGGGGTAGGTTCTGCCACTCGTTATCCCAAAGGCCTTCTTGTGATAATGCCAAAAATTTTGATGAAGTTCTTTTACTTGTTTTCTCAGTGTTCACAACTTGCATTCAAATTTGCACTCAGCTGGAATGCTAATCTTAAATGTTTTAAAAGGCCATAAAGAAAATATCTGCAAAGGGATCCCAATCTATTAAAATATTAAGATATGCAGGCTTTAACCATAATGAGCTTATTTTCACAGTACTCTAAACTCATATAACTGTATGAATTGATTGCTTCTCAGTTATCAGTTTATCAGTTATAATACTAAACAGTTCCCTGGGTAGATCAATTTTGTGGTCCCTGAAAGCCCTTTTTTGTGATAAATATAGCTAATTGATCTTAAAAGAATGTGATTATGAGTCCAAGACTTTGAGATACACAGGAGGAAAAAAAGAAAAAAATACCCACTTTTTATTTTTATTTTATTTTATTTTATTTTATTTTATTTTATTTTATTTTATTTTATTTTATTTTTTGTGGCTGGAAATAGGAGATACATCCAGCGAAGGTAAATTCCATATGTATTTGAGAATGTAAGGTAACTGAAAATTTAAAAACAAAACAAAACCTAGCCCTGTATGTTAGGGTGTATTTTGATTTTCTAGATCTGAACGGTGGTGATGACAGATTTGAGTGTTTATAGGTAAGAATAAAGGGGACGGCCAATGAGGCAGATGTCATGGTGGGATTCTACTATAAACCATTCAACCAGGCTGAAGTGGCAGACAAAATATTCTATACGTGGCAGATGGGAGAACTTTCACAATCGCTAGACCTTGTTCTCACCAGGGACTTCATTTTACCAGATGTCTGCTGGAAATACAACATAGTGGAGAGAAAACTATCTAGCAAGTTTCTACAGTGTGTGGAAGATAACTTCCTGACACAGCTGGTGAGTGAGCCAGCTAAGGACAGTGCCCCTCTGGATCTTTTTCTTGTTACCAGAGAAGGACCTGTGAGTGATGTGAAGGTTGCAGGCCGTCTTGGGCATAGAGATCATGAATTAATAGACTTTTTGATTCTTAGAAAAGTAAGGAGGGGGTTAGCAGAACTGCCACCCTGGACTTCTGGAGAGCAGACTTCGGCCTGTTAAGGAGATTGGCTGGGGGAGTCCCTTGGGAGACAGTCCTGAAGGGCAAAGGAGTCCAGGAAGGCTGGACACTCTTCAAGAATGAAATCTTAGAAGTCCCCAGATGCCAAAAGACAAGTCGGGGTGGAAAAAGACCAGCCTGGCTGAACAGAGAGCTGTGGCTAGAAGTCAGGAAGAGGGTTTATGACCTTTGGAAGAAGGAGCGGGCCACTCAGGAGGACTATAATGATGCCATGAGGCTGTGCAGGGAGAAAATTAGAAGGGCCAAAGCTCAACTTGAGCTCAATCTGGCTACTGCTGTTAAGGACAATTAAAATGTTTTTATAAATACATAAACAAGAAAAGAAGGACTAAGGAGAATCTCCATCCTTTATTGGATGTGGGGGAAACATAGTGACAAGAGATGAGGTAAAGGCTGAGGTACTTAATGCCTTCTTTGTCTCATTCTTTAGCAGCAAGACCATTTGTTCTCCAGTTACCCAGTTCCCTGAGCTGGCAGATAAGGTTGGTGAGCAGAATGAATCCTTCATAATCCATGAGGAATTTTTTAGTGACCTCCTCAATGATTTAGATGCATGCAAGTCTATGGGGCCGAATGGGATCCACCCAAGGGTACTGAAGGACTTGGTGGAAGTGCTCGCCAAGCTGCTTTCCATCATTTATCAGGAGTCCTGGCTATCAGGGGACTCGTGGCTAGCAAAAATGATGCCCGTTTACAAGAAGGGCCAGAAGGAGGATCCAGAAAACTACAGGCCTGTCAGTCTGACCTTTGTTCTGGGGAAGCTCATGGAGCAGATTGTTCTGAATGCCATCATGCAGCACCTGCAGGGCAACGAGGCGATCCGGTCCAGTCAGCATGTGTTTATGAAGGGCAGGTCCTGTCTGACAAACCTGATCTCCTAAGACAAGGTGATGGACTCAGTAGGTGATGGAAAGTCTGCGGATGTAGTCTACCTAGACTTCTGTAAGGTCTTTGACACTGTTTCCCAGCATTCTTCCGAGTCTTGCTGCTCACAGCTTGGATGGGTGTACATTTTGTGAGGTTAAAAGCTGGCTGGGTGGCTGAGCTCAGGGTTGTGATGAATGGAGTTAAATCCAGGTGGAGGCCGGTCACTAGTGCTGGCCCCCAGAGCTCAGTAACTGGGCCAGTTCTGTTCAATATCTTTACCAATGATCTGGACAAGGGGATTGAGTAAGTTTGCAGATAACACCAAGTTAGGTGTAAGGGTTGATCTGCTTGAGGGTAGGAAGGTTCTGTGGAGGGATCTGGATAGGACGGACTGATGGGCCAAGGTCAGCTCTATGAAGTTCAACAAGGCTAAGTGTTGGGTCCTGAACTTGGGGCACAACAGTCCCATGCAATAATACAGGCTGGGGGAAAAGTGTCTGGAAAGCTGCCTGGCGGAAAGGGACCTGGGGGTATTTGTCTATAGCCATCTGAGTATGAGCCAGAAGCATGCTCAGTTGGCCAAGAAGGCCAACAGCAACCTGGTTTGTATCAGAAACTGGGTGGGCAGCAGGACTAGGGAAGTGATTGTCCCCCTGTACTCAGCTCTGGTGAGGCTGCACCTTGAATACAGTGTTCAGTTTTGGGCCCCTCACTACGAGATGGATATCAAGGTGCTGGAGCATGACTAAAGAAGGGCTATGAAGCTGGTGAAGGGTCTAAAGAACAAGTCTTATGAGGAGCAGCTGAGGGAGCTGTGGTTATTTGGAGAAAAGGACATTCAGGGGAGACCTTATCACACCCTACAGGTACCTTAAAGGAGGCTATAGTGAGGTGGGGATCAGTCTCTTCTCCCAAGCACTAAGTGATAAGATAAATGGCCTTAAATTGTGCCGGGGAGGTTTAAGTTGTATATTAGGAAAACTTTCTTCACTGAAAAGGTTTTGAAGTATTGGAACAGGCCGCCTGGGGAAATACTTGAGTAACCATCCCTGGAGGTCTTCAAAAAATGTGTAGATGTAGAGCTTAGTGACAGGGTTTAATGGTGGGCTTGGCAGTGCTATATTAAAGGTTGAACTAGTTGATCTTAGAGATCTTTTCCAAACTAAATGGTTCTATGAAAACAATAACATTATTCTGCTTATAGGCTGAATCTAAGACTTACTCTCACATTAATTTTCCTTACATTTCCAAAGCCATAATTTTGTTCGTGGTTTTAAAGACTTTGATTTTATAGCTGTTTGTTTTGTTTGTAATACGTATATATACATATATATATTTTTTTCCTACAGTGAAAAATCCATGCTATTTCTATGTTAATGCCATGTATCCAGTAGTATAATTTAAAACTCCCTTGGTTAATATTCCCCAATTAATTTTGTATTAGATTTAATTTTATACTCAAGGGTTATTTACAGTTTAGAGGTTTAACTATCAGGGTTAAATTGAATATTATCAGGGCCATTACTTGCATATCATTACTACTACGAATGACACCTATATTGGTGTAGAATTGCTATACTGCTAACTAAAACTGTGCTGCCATTATGATATATTTTATATTAACAAGCTTTTTAAAAATATATTAGTAAACACTGATATATATTTTCATAAAGCTTAAATAGCAATTTCAAAAAGCGATTAGCTTACCGAGCTTTTTTTTTTTTTTTTTTTCTTTTTTTTGTGTGTGTGTGTGTGTGTGTTTATTTATTTTTTTTCCTGTGTGATTAGCTAGAAGGAAGGTTGTTTCTCATGACCTCATAAGTTGGTAGTCTAGACTTGCGGGCTAGACAACAATACTTTGCCAAAAACTAACCTCTAACATCTGTGGGCTATACATTAGGAGAAATGTGTTACCCCTGGGAAGTAATATCTGACATCACCAGCAAAAGACATATGAAAACTTTGGTTTGGGGTTAAAATCATCCCAACACAAGCTACTTCAAACTGTTTCCTTTCCTCCTTTAAAATCAAGAGGTGATCAGGAATCATACGCCTCAATAAAAATGTCACACTTATTTTAATAAGTCCTTTGGTCTGCAATATTCCTCAAAACACCAATATTAACTGTAAATTATAAGTGCAACAAACCTTAAAACTGTGAATGAAATAAATTGTATGACAACCATTTGGGGAGTTTACCATTTCTTTACATAGTCTATATTTTTGTTTAAAAAGTATGCTTATTTTGAAAAGGTATCGGAAATTCAAATGGCATTTATGAAGTTTTAAGGTTGTCTTACTATTAAAATGTCTTTCTGAAGTTGCTCATGCAGAATATGTTAGTTTTTTAAAGTTAAAATTGATTTTGTATTTAAATGATTTGGAGAGATGATCCAAATTTAAATTTTCATTTGTTTCCATAAATATTACCGATCCAACTGAAACTTCCAATATTGTTGTACATAGAAAATATAGGTAAATGCTCTAGTATGTTTAGAAAGGGAAAGACATACTCAGTGCATCCATTGCAAGTAAATCCATTGCCATTAGGATTATCATAGAATCATAACTTAATTCCAACCTTGAGTTGGAAGGGACTTTAATGATCTTCTAATTCTAACCCCCCTGACATTGGCAGGGACACCACTCACTAGATCATGTTGCTCAGGGCCGCATACAACCTGGCCTTGAACACTTCCATGGATGGGGCATCCACAGATCCTCTGGGCAACCTGTTCCAGTCCCTCATATTGAAGGATTTATTCCTTATATCTAATCTAAAGCTCCCCCCTTTTAGTTTAAAAATGTTTCCCTTTTTTTCTATCACTATCTGCTTGTGTAAAAAGTCACTCTCCATCTTTTGTATAAGCCCTCTTTAACTAATGAAAGGCCACAATGACACCTCCTTGGAGCCTTCTCTTTTCCAGGATGAACACCCCCAGAATTTTTCATAAGAGAGGTGCTCTAGCCCTCTAGTCATCTTTGTGGTCCTCCTCTGGACCCACTCTAACAGGTCCATGTCTTTCTTATGCTGCAGGCCCTTGCTGAGGGTACCACTGTCTATGTCTATTCCACTGTCTACGTCATTGATAAAGATATTAAACAGCACCAGTCCCAAGACAGATTCCTGAGGGACACCACTCATTACAGGCCTCTACCTGGACATAACTTTATAACTATAATTCTCTAACTGTAGCCATCTGGCCAATTCCTTATCTACTGAATACTCCAACCTTCAAATCCATATTTCTCCAATTTAGAGACAAGGATGTCATATGGAGTCATATCAAAAGCCCCAGAAGCCCGGGTAGATGACATGGGTTGGTCTTCTCTTGTTGACTGATGCAGTCACTCCATCATAAAAGTTCACCAGACAGGTCAGGCACAATTTGTCCTTGGTGAAGCTGTGCTGACTGTCTCGGATCACCGCCTTGTCTTGTATGTGACTTGACATTGCTTCCAGGAGGATCTGTTCCATGATCCTCCCAGGCACAGAGGTGGGGCTCATCAGTCTGTAGTTCACCTGGTCTTCATTTCTACCCTTTTTAAAAATGGGAGTGATGTTTCCCTTTTCTCAGTCACCAGGGACTTTGCCCTACTACCATGACTTTTCAAATATGATGGAGAGAGGCTTGGCAACTACATCAGACAGCTCCCTCAGGACCCTGGAATTTATGACATTGGGTCCCATAAACTTGTTTCATCAGTTTCATCACGTGGTCTTGAACCTCTTCTTTGTTTACAGCGGGAGGGACTTTGCTCCCCCAGATTCTGCCCAGGGATTCAGAGAATTAGAATCATAAAATCATAGAATGTCTTAGGTTGGAAGGGACCTTAAAGATCATCTAACTCCAGCCCCCTGCCATAGAAAGGGATACCACTTGATAGATGTGGAAATCCTGACTGACAGTGAAGGCTGAGCCAAAGAAGTTGCTGAGTAGCCTTCTCCATGTCTGTTGTTACCAGTTTTCCCTTCTCATTTATCAGAGGAGATAAACTCTCCTTGGCATTTCTTTTTCTGACCAACGTACCTACAGAATCCCTTCTTGTTATTCATTGCATCCCTTACCAAGTTCAGTTCCATCTGTGCCCTGCCTTTCCGGATCCCATCCTTGCATATGCAGAAGGAAATATATATATAATATATAAGTATCTAGCTTTGTTAAACTCACCAAAAAATAAAAATTAAATATAAAACATAAACAATTTCAGAATTTCGAAGAAAAATGCAAAATATTTATTTATTTATTTATGTGGATGCATAGGATTTGAAGTCCAGTTTTATACATAGCAAAGGGAAGTGTGGAAAGCTGGGAACATGTTCTGAATAAGATAGTACTTTGCCTAAAAATTGGGTCAGTAGAAATTATCACATATGTCATACATACACATATGCAAATTGATAGGCAGAAGTTAAAAAGATGGTTTGTAAACCAATTGACTGGTGATAGTCTTATTAGGAAAAGTTTTGTTTGTTTATTCCCTTTATTTTATGCAAGAGACAATTATTCTTTCTGAACAGTTCTTATTCACTTGGTAAAGTATATGTGATGAATAAATCTTTTGAAAGTTTTATTGGATTGTTGTTCCAATAAAGAAGAAAGATCCTGAATAGTGAAAAATAATTATTTTATTCATTAATGCCTTCGTTCTGTGGTATTCCTTCATTATACCCTTTAGCAACATGGGAAAGGCTGATTAGGTCACTTTTTCCATTCTCCACCCGCTGTAGGATTTGCACTGCTTACAGCAGGGTTTCTTTGTATTTCTTCTTGAAATGTCGCTGATAAACTATCCCTTGCTATTATTTTTAAAGGTCCCCCTGACAGGATCCCACCACCAACAAGACCTCTGCCAACAGTGCCCCCACATCGTTCGATCCCTCCAGCAGACCCGCGGAAGAATGACAGACAACCTAAACCTCCCCGGCCACCCACTGGTGATAAACCTTCCTATCCTGGGGCCAAACCTAACATCTGTGATGGGAACTTCAACACTCTGGCTATTCTTCGCCGGGAAATGTTTGTTTTCAAGGTAGGAGGTTGTGAAATTTTCAATGTTATATCAAATGTCTACA
The DNA here is from genome assembly GCF_011077185.1 of Oxyura jamaicensis. NCBI lineage: Eukaryota > Metazoa > Chordata > Aves > Anseriformes > Anatidae > Oxyura > Oxyura jamaicensis. Next base: position 132,102,837 of record NC_048894.1, on the reverse strand, counting down.
TTTTTATTTTTTTTTTTTTTTTTTTTTTTTTTTTTAAGCAAACTCTCATTCATCATGACTCCACTTTCCCAGGCCTCTCACAGTTAGAAAGTTCAAGAAAGAAATTAAAAAATAAACATACACATAGCTTAAATATCTAGCAAGGGACTGCTGTAATGTTCTATTCGGGGAAAATACCCATGTCAGCAGAAAATGTAATGTCTCAAAATGCAAGTGTAAATAAATGCTGCAGGTTATGGAGAGATAAAAAAGCATAAATCAGCTCATGAGTAGGAGCTAGTAAGAATGACTTTGCTGGGATACAGCTACATTCAGACATATAGTAGATATTGTGTGTCTTAATTTTATTTATTTATTTAATATTTATTTATTTTTGCCCAGAGCTATAATTCTAACTTTATGATTAGATCTGTCATTTACAATGGATGTGTGTCATTGTGTTGTGGTTGCATTAAACCCACAACATCTAAGTAAAGTTCTTTGTCAAAAAAATACAAAAATCTTATTGCAAATGGGTTGCTGTTTATTTCCAGTCATCTTGCTCTAAGCTGATAAATGTGGTATATGCAACAAACTGAATTAATCAAACTGATCTGAAAGGCAGTCTTTTGATAGAAGGATTTTGCTAAGGCTCATGGACATCAAAACTATCTTAGGAAGTACAGTTTCCAGAAGGCATTGAATGTTGAAAAATAATTACAAAATATTTATTATTCAATGTCTTAAATCTTAAGACAATTTGTTGACAAGTATTGCTGTGTTCTGGAAACAGGAAAGAGGATAATCTATTATTTTGAACTATTGCTGTGTCAAATATGCTTCAGCAACAGGAAACATAGGATCTTTAAGGATTTGTTAGTGTTAGGTCAGAGGCTGGACTCGGTGATCTTGGAGGTCTCTTCCAACCGAGATGATTCTGTGACTCTGTGATTTGCTTTGTAAATATATGACATGATTCAACATTATAGCTAGGGCCTTTTACATGAATGGATAGTACTTTTTCCTTCAGCAATATCACAAGTACACATGAATTTGTCCTAAAGCATGAAGATACCAATTCAATGTTTTCTTTGTTTGTTTGTTTTGTTTTGCCTTTTTTTTTTTTTTTTTTTTCGTTCTTCCTTTTTGTTCTTTCTGGTGGGGCCATTACCCCCTTAACATGTTTTCTTTTTATGTACTCTATTGCTCCAGATAAATCTCTTTAGCAGTACTACTCAGACTTTGACTTTCTGTAGCATAACTTAGAAAAAATATTTACCAATAACTTTACATTAATCCATCCCAATTATTGATGAGTAACCAGTTATTGATGAATAACTTCACAACCCAATTATTAATGAAAAACTTCATAACCTAGTGAGGAAAAGAATATATATATATATATATATATATATATATATATATATTTTTTTCCAGGAACAGCTAAGTGTTTTGTCATCCCTAGGGCTGTCAGCCCTTTTCATTTGAGTAGATGGTACATCTTCAAACTCTGAGAGGTCTTGAACTATCAGTCTTTTTATGACTAAAACTCAAAGGTTAAGGAAGAATCTAATTTTCTAACTTGACATTAAACAGGATATTAAAATATCTACTTCAATCTCATATCATCCACTTCAAGAGCAATAAAACATTCTCTCATTTATTTTAGACATAAATCGATAAATAGCGAAATGCTATCCCACTAATACAAAATTTCCTGTCTAGCCAAGTCAGTGTTCCTGGATAAATAGATTGACCACCATTACTGATCACTCTTTACTATCCTGATTGAAAAGAATAACTATTTTTTCTTGGAAAGTTGTTTGCTGCTTATTGCCTTAACACTACATATAACGCTACATATTTACTATATAGCTTATATACTTTCTAGCATGCGTTTATGTTCTAAAACTAAAATTTTATTCCTGATGTCCACACGAAGAATGTTCTAATGAAGAAACATGGTCAAATATTATCAGAGAAAACAACCAATAACAGAGTGTTTACAGGTTTTATGTCTCGAGTTTAGAATTACAAAATTCAGTTGTTTCAATCTTAAAAGCGATATGTTGGAAGGCAATAAAAATATGACATTTGTCTGGATGAATATCTTTAAGGGTCCCACAGTTCTCATTTTCTCTTCAGAGTACCTGGCATCATGGCAAGAGATAACTTGGGTTAGCATGCTAAACAATGGGATTTAGTTAAGTATACAAATCCTGGTTTTGTAGTCTGTGTGTCTTTGAATCCTCGGGTTATTAGGCCATTCTGAACATTCTGGTTAAGAAATTAATTTGTTAATGATTTTCATCTACTAAGACAGTCTCATTACCTGGTTGTGATTCTCTCTCTCTCTCTCTCTCGTGTGTGCGTATGTGCACGGGGAGGAGCATGAAAGAATCAAGAAAAGGGAGAAGGAATTAGAAAAGCCAGAAAGTCAGGGGCTGTTATTTTTTACTTCCCTTTGCAGAATATCAGTGTGAGCAGATTACAGGTGAAAGCTTAGCACATCAGACTGTAGCAGGAGCAAGACAAGAATTCATTCTCAAAAGGTATAAACTGGAATAAGGAATGAATTCAAGGAGAGCATCCGGCAATGGAAGAAGTGAAGCTGGGGGTTCTGTTGTCTGACACAACTGAAAAATGCAACCACCTTACTCCTGCCCCTTAATGCTAGTACAAAGAAATCCTGGGAAGGCATGAGCAACAGGCTAAGAACCAGATACAGAGAGGCAGAGAAAAGAGGGAATTGATGGCAGTACTGTACCAGGTGGAAACAATTAAAGAAGAATTATGACCTTCATTGGAAGAATTATTGCTGGATAGTTCCCAGATGAGCTAAAATTAATCAAGTTGAAGGCTAATCAAGTGATATCCTTTGCTTTCTTTCTCTTTATCCACAGGTCTGTGATGACTGTGTAGTGGCAAATTTTACTTCCTTCTGAATAGCATGTGTGCTGTATACGAATTTCAAAATGAAAAAAAGCTAATATTTTTATCTCATGGTCCAGTTTCAAGATCAGGTGCTCAATTTGTTTAAATAATCCTTGAAATTGCTTGGGAGCTTAGCCATAGAGTTGAAGAATGCAAGCCATTTTGAATAATTAAATTATAATTTAAGCATAAAACTGAAGGAAAAAAGATAGTTTGAGTTTGAGATACACTGTGGATTTTCATAGTAGATGACAAACAATATTAATTTAAAGAAGATTGCTTTCTGTTGGCTATTTAGCTATTAGTTATACTTAAATGTATTAGAATATTAGAGGCAATTGCTGCATTCCATCAAATTGATGAGCTTTGTGGTTTTAAGAATATCCAGTATTCTCAAAGGGCTAGAACCAGAGTTAAACTGAATAACAGTAAACTTAAAGGGAAAATGGAATCTTCTTCTTCTTCTTTTTTTTTTTTTTTGTTTGTTTTGTTTTGTTTGTTTGTTTGTTTTCCATCAATTTCACAATATAGCAGTCCTAGCAACACTCGATTAAAATTTGTGTGGTTTAAGGAATTAAATAAAGAAGAATTGCTCTTAATGTAACGACTGGTAAACACAGAAGTAAAGCAATCAACATGTTAAAGATTCCCCAAAGATAAGCAAATAAAATTGGAATTTTACAGGTGAACTGTTTTGTTAGAAATTAATGGATTTTATGGAAAAAAAAAAAAAAGTTTTTCAACAAATATACATGGATTACTGCTATATAAACGTATTGTTACCAAAATATTTTTTTTCCTGAATTCATTAAATTAGGTGCCCTTAAAATGCCACTGCTAGCTATATGGCATGGAGAAGTAATATGCTAATAATAATAATAATAATAATAATGGAAAATAAATTAAGAACTGGTTTCAGATTTCATCAGATGATATTTGAAAGTGTATGAAGTTTGTCTTAATTGAATGTAGTTTTACAATTATTTTTATTGTTTAAAATGCGCTTGAACTGGTCTAAAAAAACATCAGGACAAGACTTTCTATGCCAAAATTCATGAGTGCCAAGTTTTTATCTTGAGGTTCCTGTTAGCTACTGCATTTATTCTGAATGCAATTAGTATTAGCTGTCACTCTCATTTCCAGTATTTTCTCCAGCTATTTTCTCCCTCTGTTTAGTTAGGACTCTCCAGGGATGTAGAAAATGCTGAAAAATGGAGAAAAAACAAATTGGTCCTCCTTTACTGGAAAAGTTGTGTGAAGTGGTATGACAGTCAGTCTGCCTGCTTTTAATTGAAAAAATATTATATATATATTATATATTATAATTATATTATATTTGACAATCCTGTCCTCTTCTTAAAGTCTCCTGGAAGTACCTCTAGGGTCCTCTGTGAAAAGGATCCTCATTTTCTAAGGTCACCAGATACGATTCATTAGCGAAGATATTTACAGCATGCTTTTCAAATCTTCTGTAGGGAAAAAAAAAAAAAAAAAAAAAAAAAAAGAGAGAGAGAGTTTTGAAGATGATATTGGATGTCCTACCCATAAAGGTACTAATGTTAATGCTTTCTGAATATTCTGTACAGTTAATAATAATAATAAAAAAAAAATCAAGGAGTTCAATGGTGCACAGAAATTCCTGTCTCTCAGATGTACTATCTATCAGTATGCAGGCAGAGTCACACTGGTTGTTTATTGTGTAATTTTTGAGGTGTGTATAGCTTGTGTTTGACTCTGTATGTTGATTGTTCCTTGTCAGCGAACTTACCTTTAGCTCTTTTTCAACAATATGTGTTACTGCTGTTATTATTTTTTTCCTTTATGTTTCTTTTAAGTTTATATGGATTGTAATAAAATCTTTAGCATTTTGAACTGGGCACAGTTCTCCTTAAGAAACAAATGAATGGATTATGGATATTATATGATCCATAATGTTTTTAGTACTCATGTTTGAAAAGTTAACTGTCTCCTTCGAGAATACCAGATTTAACCATTGCCATTTAATATGTTTTTTGTTGTAATGTAAGTGTAGAGAAAGAAGTGTGTCCACCAGGGAAAGAGCATTTACAGCTTAGAGAAATGTCTTCTGAAATGTTAGTGTTACAGATGGTAGAATATGGAAACAATTTTAGGAAGGCCTTAACAGGCTGTGTTTTACTATTTTATAGTAATTTCTCCACAACTTGCAGAAATTTGTTTTCTGACTCTTCATCTGCTGCGAACCACTGTAAAAACATTTATGAAGTGCCAAGCAAACCAAGCTAATTAGGCTGTCATTAGCCCTTGGCATTAGTTTAGGTTGCAGTTGCTTTCATACATAACTGTATAGCTGCCATTCAATATCCCTTTTGGAATTGTGTACTTATATGGAGTATGCTGTTAAACACAAAAGAAGACCAAAAAAAAAAAAAAAAAAAGTTTCTTGATATGTATTAAACAGAAGAGGAATTTTTAAAGCATTTTAGCATTGACTATTTAATCAGTAGACTGGCTGGTGTAATAAAAAAATAATCTGAGAGACAGGGGAAAAATACTACTAATAAAAAGTAGAGATAAAGAAATAGAAACAATAAGAGACTTGACTCCACTGAGTTTGAAAGCATATGCTTTTTCAAAGGTCTCCTAGACTGTTTGTGTAGCTGTTTTTGTCTCATAATGCCGTGGATGTCTGGTCTGTCAATTGCAGCCTGGGAATGTTCAGCAGAGGATGCTGTGGAAGTAAACACTTCGGGATCTGAGAGAGAAAAACACAACATATCAACTGTAAAAGACCAGGAATGGAAGGTCAGAAGTAGCTAAGACTGCGGAGAGCTGATTCCTTTCTACCTCTTTTTCATATTTTTATGATAGGAAGAATAGCCTGATGGGATTTGCTATTTTTGTACTCATTAGGGAGGACAGCAGCTTTAATTCGCGTAACTCAGGTTCTGTGTTGAAAAGGAGGGAGAAAAGCGGCAAAAGTTCAGGGGGGACTTCAGTGTATCGCAGTAGACCAAGCCCATTGGAAATGTACAAGATGGATGTTTCATGGCACAAAAAACAAGTTGTAGGATGTCAAGTAGGACAAAAGCAGGGAAGTGCTGGAATGCTAAAAGGTCATAGTTCATGTATTTTTGGTATATAGGTACTTTCACTGGCTGATGACAAAATATTTTCCAAAATTCATTTAAATCTTTCAGTGTGCTTCTAAGTTAGGAAAGGACTTTAGCTACCATGTTTCACAACTTTAAAATGCACTGTCTCTTCATCACTGTATGGGAAGCAGGTAGTATACTCCATCCAGCTGCAGGGAAATCTAGACAAGAATGTAATCACGAGTCATAAACTTCCCCGAGTAAGACATTTAAAAATCCTCCCAGTCACATTTGAAAAAAAATGTTATGGACACAGTTTTATGTTCATTTGAAAGATGACGAACCAGTCATAGCTACACTTATTAAGTAGCACTTACTAACCTCCAAGTACATTTGTGCATATATGAGTATCGTGCATAGAAAAGAATAGAGAATTATAGCTATATATTACTAGGGATTTATTTACAAGAGTGCAAGTGTAATGCATATATATGTTATTGAAACTCATAAGCAACTTGAACTGATTAACAATCTGCAATATGTGGCTAGTAAAATTCCTATTATTAATGTACTGGCCCACTATAAATCATAACTTTGGAAGGATGCGTGACTCAATATCTTCAGCAGAGCCTTAGATTTGTCAGACAGAGAAGTACTATTTTTTTCCAAGAAGGCTATGTTTCCATTGGCAAACAGTATAGTGTAAAAGGATTTGATCAGCAGCAAAGCAGATGGCACTGAGCTTCTCTCATGTCCATCATATGTGCTTTGCTTTTAATTAGATACAGTCTGTCTTCTGAGGTCAAACAGTTCCACTATAAATGTAGTTCAGTTTTTTTCTGAATGTCAGCCAGCGCTTAGACACTGGTGTCTTTGTGGGCACCTTGATGTTGTACCACACAATCTTTTCATTCAAAGCATGTTGCCATGTTGTTAATATGTCATTGCCCACACCATGTTGACCTAAATAAACCCTCCCATGCAAAACTCATATTATTATTTCTCCTAAAGCCATTTCTTTGAGTGACATGATGGTACCTGCTGTTTGACTGTCTCCTTAACACAAGTGTGAATGATGTACTGCTGAGACATCACCTTAAATTACATACTAACATCTTTCTGAATTCTATTTTCCCTGGGTGAAAAATAAGACAGAAACACTTGTTTAAATTCAATTTTAATTCAATTTAAACATAGGAAAGTACCTTCCCATTGTAAATCTTTACAGATCAAACACTGCAACAGGTTTTCTAGAGAATCTGTGGAGCCTCTGGAGCCTCAAAACCTTTGTGGAGCCTCAAAACCTGACTGGACACAGCCATGGGCTTCATCTGATTCTGCTTTGAGCAAAGGAGGGGGTTGCATCCTCAGAAGTGCCTTCCAACCTCAGCTCTATTGTGATTTTATGTAGGTATTGAAATGTGAGGACTAGAAAGGAATAGATCTGCAAATTGTCTCTGCATCATCTACTTTCTCCACTCTCCTCCAAAGGCGGAGATTGAGCATTTCTTCATACTCCTCTGAATCTACTCTGAAATAAGTTCCTTCCAAACTCAGTCATTCTGTGATGCTGTGAATCCATTGAAATTTGACTGTTTTACCAATTCATGTCCCCATAGCATGTGATCCATTGTCTCTTTTAGGCTACAGCTCTCACAGGGGGTATCTAGTGAGACTTAATCAGGGGTCTGTTTTGTGACTAGCAGTCACAAAACTGCTAGTCACAGGAGACCTGAACAGTCTCCTGTTCAGGTCAGGAGAAGGGTCCAGGCACAGCAGACGTGTATGCAGCTGCTGATCACAAAGCACTAACAGAGGGGTCTGTGGGGAGCCACCACCTCCAGCTGTGCAAGACAAATCCTCTCCTGTCTCCTTTCTGGTATCAGCTTTCAGGAGAAATCAGCCTCCACTTCAAGGGTCAGGCTCTGGTCTAAAACACTTTATTCAAAGACTAATCCTTTCCTTCTGTTGATGAACCATTACACCTACACTTCCTACCCCACAGAGTCATCACATTAAAAAGATTTTTTCACAATGGGGTAGACAAAACTGAGCTCAACAGAACTGCTCAAATAATTGTATGAACCCATACAAAAATGTAGTGGTAGGATGTGGGATGTATCTGTAAAGGTTAGACAGTTAAACATTGTGATGGTTTTACCGTGCTAGGCAGCTGAACACCGCAACCACTCTCTCACTCCCCTTCCTCCGATGAGGAGGGGAAGAAGTAAAGGAAAGAACAACTCACGGGTTGAGATAAAGATAATTTAATTAAAAGGAAATGTAATTATTAAGGAAATATTATTATTAATTAAACAATTCAACTAAGGGGAAAAAAAGGGAAAGGGGAAGAGGGAGGGGGAAAGGGAATAACTAAACAAAACAAGTAAAGGTGGTGTGGAAGTGCAGACGAAAGCAATTACTCTCTACTTCCCACAAATGAGCGATGCTTGACCACATCCTTGAAGCAGGGCCTCAATGCACGTAGCCAGTGTTTGGGAAGAGGACAGATGTTTTTGCAACGAGAGCCCACCCCTCCCCTCTTCTTCCTTTTTCCACCTTTTATTGCTGAGTGTGACATCATATGGTATGGAACCAACCATATGGTTGGTTTAGGTAGCTGCCCTGGTGATGTTTCTTTCTCACTTTTTTGCCCACCCCCTAGGAGAGTTAGAGAGAGTCCTGATGCTGTGCCAGCACTTCTCAGCAGCAGACACAACACTGGTGTGATACCACTGCTGTTCTAGCTACAAGTGCAGAGCGCAGCACTGTATGAGCTGCTGCAGGGAAAGTTAACATCCCAGCCAGACCCGGTACAAACATGAATGTTAACAAATTCTTATTTCTGACTTAGTTTTAACCTAATAAATAGTGGGGAAAAAAATGTGAGACTAACTATTTGGAAGCCCAAATTCCAAGAATTAGTCATTTTTGTATGCCACCAATTCATAGAATTGGTGGAATCTGAAGATCTCTGCCACACTATGTATACAGTGGGTCAAATCTGTACATATTCTTAGGAAAGTACTTGTAACAATATGAATAAAAATGGAATTATGGTTCTCTCTTACTTCACCCAAAATAATCCATAAATTATAACGTGCTTATATGTTGTTACTTGTGGATATGTAGACTAACAAAAATTGCTATTTTAGTTAGCCATTGAATATAACTGTCCTCCCTTCTTTTTCCCACTAATGTCAAGAGTTTATTCTGAAACCAGATGACCAGTAATTTAATTTTGCTTGTGAACAGAACAAGTTTAATATAACATCAAATGAAAGAAATACAGGAAAATTATAACTCTGCAGGCCACTGTTAAAGAAATTGAAGAAAAAAAAATCAAAAATATAGATAAATAAATAAACATAAAAGACTTTGATCTGGCAAATTTATGTCTTATGAATAATGTAAGGTAAACAGAGAACCTCAATGAGGAAAATATATGAACATAAAAGCTCTTAGTGAGCATACTCATTTGAGTAAGTACTAACAGTGCAAATTAAAGGTGAGATCGAATCCTGATTTTCTTCTCACAGTTACAATGTTTACTTGTTACAGGCATTTGTAACTGTGAACCAATAATTTTTTTACTTGCTATTTTACTACAGCAAAAACTTAACAAAAAGCCATAACAGAATACTTGGGTACAAAATGTATTTAATCTTTTTAAACTTGACTGTTTTCAGAGAGTAAGTGTTTGAATGTTCCACTGATGAAAAAAAAAAATATTTAATTTGCAATAGAATAACAAAAAAATAATAAAATAAAAAAGATTTAAAAAATAATTGCAAAATTTCACGGCAAGGAATTATTTAAAATTACATGGAGGCACCAGCAAGTGTTATCTTGGAATATTAACAATGCATTTTAATAGGGGCTACACCTTAATGGAACCAAAGGGAGTAATTGGAGAAACATTTCAAGCACAAGACTTAATTAAAATTTCTTGTACAAAATTGTGGCCTTTCAACTAATTTATGTAGAGATTTTGGGAAACAATTGTAATGATTTGTAATGTAAGATTTTTCAAGCAGTGTTATTGATTAGTCTTGGAAATATTTGCTTAATCTTGATTTGCAGCAAAGGCTTTATATTCCAGAAGTATTTGTGTGTGTTTTAATTATTCATTTACTTTTTTATTTATTGCCAATTCAAGGGGTTAAGGATCAACAACACAGAAGTTTAACAGAAATTAAAAGAAACTCATCTCATTTGTTCCTCTAAATTAGTTGTTTCCTGTGCAAAGCACTGCACTACTAAGCTGTTGAAGTCTTAAATAATTAAGCAACCTCCATGCGCTTAGTTTTTTCAACAAATGAATGAAAAAACATTTGCAATTTGAAAATCTACTAAAATATAAGAAACTTATAATAAGCAGTTATCAAAACTCTATATCTTCTTTTTTTTATAAGTCATAGCTTGACTGTTTTTTGAAGAGCATTCTTCCTTGCCTACTGAATGAATTCTTGGTCCAGCTAAAACTAATGTGAAAAATTCCATTGACCTCAACAGAATCAAGATTTCACCAGCGTTAAGTACCTTTGACATGACAGGAAGACTACCAACTATGAGTAATAGATATTAGGTAAAATAACACAAGAAACAGCACATTAGTTTGTAATATTAAGTATATGAAATCAAGAACTCTTTTACTATATAATATGATAATATTGCTTGTCCAGTCTATAAGTTGAAATAGGACAGGGAAAATTTTAAGTAATGATCTGACAAATCTGTCCAGTGAAAGTATCTTCACTGAGGAGAACAGACTGTATTATTAGATCAAACAATATACTTGGTAATAGAATTCAATGATTACCCCTTTTCCCAAGCAGAGCACCAGTGTTTCTTTTCAATCTTACCACGATGGGGCCTTTGCAGATGTTTTGGTGATATCTGTCCAACTCTATAGTCACTCACAGTCATTTAATGTTTTAAATCGTAAATTCACAGTTTATCTGTAATCATATTTATTCTACAGTATCAGATATGTACTGTTAGAAACTCCTTCAATTTCTTCAATATTTAATCCCTGTATCTGAGTGACAAAGCAAAGACAATCAAATTTGCTCAAGCAGATAATGACAAAACAATTAGGAATGGTTTTAAACTAAAAGAGGAGAGATTTAGATTAGAGATTAAGAGGAAGTTCTTCACTCAGAGGTTGGTGATGCACTGGAACAGGTTGCCCAGACAGGTTGTGGATGCCCCATCCCTGGAGGTATTTAAGACCAGGTTAGATGAGACTCTGGGAAATCTGATCTAGTGGGTGGTGTCCCTGCCTATGGCAGGGGGATTCAAATTAGATGATCTTCAGGGTCCCTTCCAACCCAAAGCATTCTATGATTCTAAATATAGAACATTTTTCATTGGTATCATTGTTGGTTGCTCTTTGCTGGATATTCCTGTCTCCATGACCTGCTTTTCTCTTTGTCCATTTCTGTCAGTCTCAACTCTGGATCACATCAAGAACATATCTGTTTAGCCACAGATTACAGCAAGAACCACTGTAAACTTTTTCTAATCCTGCTAATTCCATGGGGAAGATTTACTTAGTAGTGCAGCATGGTACTCAAAGCCTGATGTGGTACCAAGATAGATTTTTTTGCTGTTGTTGTCAGCACACTTTCATAGATTACAAGCATTAAACTGATCAAAGAGCATATATTAGCATTTTAGCTGTTCAGGGGCTTGAATCCAAAATGACTCCCCTACAGAGTTCCTTACATCATGTCTTTCTCTATTTTCATTATCAGCATATCAGAGCTTATTGCTTCATTCATTCATAAGCAACATGAAAGGCTGAGTTATCAGAAATCTATATTCAATGCATGTATATTTTTAAAAGCTGAATTTGGTTATGTACTGTACATCTTGGTCTGGACTAGTCACTTGTGTGGACTTCTCTGTCTCAGTTCATAAAATCATAGCATCATAGAATATTTTGGGTTAGAAGGGACCTCTAAAGATCAGCTAGTTCCAACCTCTTGCCATAGACAGAGAGATTTTTCAATAGACCAGTTTACTCAAAGCTCCATCCAACCTGGCCTGGAACACTTCCAGAGATTGGGCATCCACAGCTTCACTGAATAGTCTCTTCCAGAGCCTCACCAACCTCATAATAAATAATTTATTTTGAATTCCAATCTAAATCTAACATATTTTTGTTTAAAACTATTACTTGTTGTCCTATTGCTACAATTCCAGATAAAAAGCCCCTCACGATTTTTCATGTACACCGCCATTAGTTACTGGAAGGCATAGGAAAGGCATTCTGGGACATAGGTTTGGGATTTTTTGGCCTTCAGAGAATTTCATTAGTTGACTTCCACAGACAATGTCTATAATACAGAAACAAAGAAGGAAGATTAGGAAGAATTTATTTTAGAAAGGTTGAGGATAAAATTAAACACATTCTTACATTAATTATAAATGTCATTTATGACAATGCATTCTAGAATACAAAGATCATTGCATCAATGCAATGAAAGCTGTATTAATACATCTATGTACTAATACATAGATGAAGTACTAATTTGGAGTACTAATTTCTGTATTCATACAGTGTCAAGAATAGTTTTGTGACAGTTGTTTTTGGTTAATCTTGGTGGATACAGTTTGGTATTCCCTAGTCTTCATGAACTTTTGGCCAACAATAGTGAAGAGTAATAACATATATTTTATTTCCCCAATAAAAAGAGACTTAGGAGTTTGATGTATCTTGAAATGATACTACATGATCTCCCAGACCTGCCATGGTTCACAGGCCACAGGCTTATTCATGTAGCTAAAAATTATTTTTTAATGCGTTAATACTTTTGTGTTCTATTTGGACTTTTCCAATCTTCTTTGTTTGCTGGTGTTAGCTATCTGGGTTAAAGAAACTAGAAATGAGTAATTATGGCTTTGGCTTAATCATCACTACTCCATTTAACTTTTTGCAGTGTTTTCCCTGCCAGTGTCTAGAAACTTTGATGAAGCAGGTCATACTGTCTCTTGCATTCTCGGTGAACTTCTGGTTATCTAGGCCAAGAGATAGCCCATTATATAGCCTACATTCCACACTGAATCAATCTCTATATTTGGGGGCAAAATTATAGACAGGGGATTGGGTTTGCTTTTCTCTGGCATTTTTGATTTTCAGGAAAAGCCTGATGACTCAGACTTTTGTATTCTGCTCACCCCTCAGGCAGATGTCCATATTACAAGTGATAAAGCTATAAGGATAGACAGGTAGAGGAAACCCAATTATCTCAATTTAATTAGAACAGTTGGTCTGTTTTGCTTGGACAAAGTTAAGTCTGTCCTGAACCATTTTCAAATATTTCTATGTCTATTCCTTACAAATGTGGAGTCAACAAAGTCAGACCAATGAGAAATAGATAAAATATAATTCTTAAAAGAAATAAAAGTTATTGTGAAAAAAAAAAAAATAGGCATCCAAGAAAGAAAGGAAGAAAGGAATAAATCCTTATTATATGTATATACATATTTTTCTTATGGTCCGAGATAAACAGAAAAACAAATTAAAAACAAACATGGGAAAAAAACAAAACAAAACAAAACAAAAAAACGATTTTTTTTCTGTAGGATAATAGGGACTACAGTTGGTCTTTGGGATAGATTTGTCTTCAAAGATCTGTGCTATTATAGGTAAGATAGAATAGAATACTGCCAAGGAATACCATGCAACTGGGAACACATTTCTGAAAATACATTTATCTGAATATCTAACCTATTCCTAGGGAATTGTGCATGTTTTCAAATCCTCTTGCTAATTTTATTTGAAGGGAAAAGCTAGTCCGAGATTATTGATATTCTTTCTTAATGGAACAGCAAACCAGGCTATAAAAGGATAATTTGAATAAAAGTGGACATACAATATCATTGTTGACTTGAGGGATGAAGGAAGTTGTAAAATTAGTATTACTAAGATTTCAAATAGAATAGAGGCTCACATGTTTGTCATAGTTCAGCTAGCAAACTGTTGCAGAAAAGTATTGATTATTTGGTTTCCCGTAGCATCTGGAGGGGAATGTATTAATGTAAGAGAAGTACCAAGAAGTAGGTGTTGGTAGCTAGAAAAGCTGTGACTCATTTGAACGTGATATTCAACATATATCCCATGATATTTCCAAGAATCATGATAATGTGTTGACACAGCCTGTGTAAATGCAGGCCTCTCAGAAAGTCACTCTTCGTTCCAACATTCCAACTCCTTTTACACTATGATTTGTAGAGAGACAAGGAGAGCAGACATCTTCACCTCATATTGGCATTCAACTACTTATTAAACCTTTTCACACCTTTTCATTGATGCAAATGCATCATACTTTTCCCATTTGAGTCTTCACTGTAAGAATATTTGCAGTTTAAATATAACTTATACTTTAGCAGTACATTTTTTTTGTTGTTTTGTTTTCCTGAAGGCCAGGATACTAAAAAAAGTAATAATAATAAAATATTTTTTTATTATTGTTTTAAAATATACAGTTTTCTTATCTTTCTGTGGTGCAGAATGCACCATTTCTCTGTGAACTCATTAAACTCATTGACTTCTGTATGAACTCCCCAAGGATAGAAGAACATAATTGGGTTCAAGAAAATTTACAGATTGCTTACAGATTGTTTTGTGCAATCACTACTGGGGAAATAACTAGTCAACTGCTCTGTCAAGACCTCATGTTCATCCTGTGGATGAAGTGTTTTGTGCATCACATACATGTGCTGTTACCCACAGAGCATTAGAGGGAATGAGAACATTCCAGAAATTCCTGGCAGCAGTCGTAGATTTGATGTTTTCACAGGTCTTTTTTGTGTCTCACTAATAGCTGGCTGTTTGTTTGTTCATATTGAGTAATCATCATGTGGCAATGGGAACATTTTATGGAGTCTAAGTCTTTTTAGTTATTTGGAAAATATCAGAATGAACTGAAATGCCAAACTCAGGAATAAAGAGACCAAAAAAAGACAGCTTAGTTACTTTTTATTATTATTATTATTTAATATATTATTATTATTATTATTATTATTATTATTATTATTATTATTATTATTATTATTGAATTATCTAGTTGGCAAAGCTACAGCATTAGTGGCATGACTCATACCTGAGTTGTTAAAATTAGTAAGTTCTGGGACATCATAAAAGCAATAGCACTGAGGAGTATGATCTCCAGCTGCACCATAGTGCAAGGTCTGTAACTGTCAGATTTGCATTTGGAATAGGTTCACTAAGCAAATTCTGGTATAGAAGACTTTCCAGGAAGAGCTCTTGGAAGTATATCATAGTGATATCATGTGTGGAAGTCTTCCACCTAAGGCCCAGGTCAACCCATTGAGTTTGTTACGGATCTCTGAGACTGCTAAATTTCATGTAAAAAAACTAGTGTCATCTAGCCATTGTTGATAACCAAAGATACAGTGGCACATTTTAAAAGTATACTGTATAATAGTTTTTCCTTGAACTAAAAGCATTCTATAGATACTTACAGGTTTTGGTTGCTTCAGAGTATTTTTGAAAGGTTAATGTATACAAAGAAAGGAAATGCATAAATGCCATTACTACTGTCTACATAGCAAAAACAGGACAGATGAATATGCATCAAAATGTTTTATAAAAAGCTAAAATACAATTTTATAATGAAGAAACTATAAAATATGTATATTTGAATAAGAGTAGTAAGACTGAAATAATTAAAACAAAGGATATAGTTAAAGAATCATTTACTAATGAGAACAGAACAGGAAAAAAATGAGGACACATTTCAAAATTAAATATTAACCAAATGTGCATCACAGTGTTCTTAAATGAATTACTGCCATGGAATACTAAATACTAGTAGCAGCCCTAAGCTGTGCCTAGTTTAGAATGAAATTGTTGAAAGAAGAAAGAAAGAAAAAAGCTGTTTTCATCTACACTGGCAAGGGCAAGAGGAGTCATTAAGTTAGGAAAATTAACTCAAATTAAGTTAACTAACTTACTGCATTTAGCTAATCCACTCCACCAAGCACAGACAGGGAAGGGCCAGGGTTTACATGAAGGCACTTCTTTCAAAGAGAACATATAGCCATGGTTGTGGATGCCTCTGAAAGTAAGCTATGTTCACTGTATTCATTTAAAAAGATAACTTGTCTGGTATTTCTGTATGAATAGTACCAAGCCTGTTTCCTTAACAAACAAATACACAAATGGCCTGTCTGGGCACTTTTAAAGAATAAGATCTACTTTTAGGAGTTGATTTCTAACATGTGCCTATGTGCATCTTATGCATCCAGTATTCAGGGAAGCATATATAGTGTTTGGATATAGTAATTGTCTCAGAATCACAGAACCTAGTCTAAATATGAGTGGGTGTTTTTCAAAGCTTGTTGAAGAGTTGCAGAATTCTTATATTGATTCTAATATTGAGCATTTCAGAATTGTCCTACAGTGGAAACTAGAAGAATTATACCTTTTTTAATGTAAGGGGCTACAGTAAAGAGTACTTCAATTTTGTCCAGTTCACTGTAAAACAAATGAATGTCTCTTCCTACCACTATTAAAAAATTATGTAGATGCCATGGAAGCACAACACAGCCCAGAGAAAGCAGTCTAGGAGGTTTCTGGAGAAAGTGGAAGATAGCTTCCTGACGCAGCTGATTAGTGAGCCTACCAGGGGTGGTGCCCCGCTAGACCTTCTCTTCACAAACAGAGAAGCACTGGTGGAGGATGTGATTGTCGGGAGCTGTCTTGGGCAGAGTGACCACGAAATGGTGGAGTTCACTATTCTTGGCGAGGCCAGGAAGGGAACCAGTAAAACCACTGTACTGGACTTTCGGAGAGCTGACTTTGGGCTGCTCAGGACACTGGTTGGTAGAGTCCCTTGGGAGGCGGTTCTGAAGGGCAGAGGGGTCCAGGAAGGCTGGGCGCTCTTCAAGAGGCAAATCCTAATGGCGCAGGAGCGGTCTGTTCCCATGTGCCCAAAGATGAGCCAGCGGGGAAGAAGACCAGCCTGGCTGAACAGAGAACTGTGGCTTGAGCTTAGGAGAAAAAAGAGGGTTTATAATCTTTGGAAAAGTGGGCTGGCCACTAGGGAGGACTATAAGGATGTAGCGAGGCTGTGCAGGGACAGAATTAGGAAGGCCAAAGCTCATCTGGAGCTCAATCTGGCTACTGCCGTTAAAGATAACAAAAAACGCTTTTATAAATACATCAACACAAAAAGGAGGACAAAGGAGAATCTCCATCCTTTACTGGATGCAGGGGGAAACTTAGTTACAAGAGATGAGGAAAAGGCGGAGGTGCTCAATGCCTTCTTTGCCTCAGTCTTTAGCAGCAATACCGGTTGTTCTCTGGATTCCCAGTACCCTGAGCTGGTGGAAGGGGATGGGGAGCAGGATGTGGCCCTCACCATCCACGAAGAACTGGTTGGTGACCTGCTACGGCACTTGGATGTGCACAAGTCGATGGGGCCGGATGGGATCCACCCAAGGGTACTGAGAGAACTGGCAGAGGAGCTGGCCAAGCCACTATCCATCATTTATCAGCAGTCCTGGCTATCGGGGGAGGTCCCAGCTGACTGGCGGCTAGCGAATGTGACGGCCATCTACAAGAAGGGCCGGAGGACTGACCCGGGGAACTACAGGCCTGTCAGTTTGACCTCAGTACCAGGGAAGCTCATGGAGCAGATCCTCTTGGGAGTCATCATGCGGCACTTGAAGGGCAAGCAGGCGATCAGGCCCAGTCAGCATGGGTTTATGGAAGGCAGGTCCTGCTTGACGAACCTGATCTCCTTCTATGACAAAGTGTCACGCTGGGTGGACGAGGGAAAGGCTGTGGATGTGGTCTACCTTGACTTCAGCAAGGCTTTTGACACCGTCTCCCACAGCATTCTCCTCAAGAAACTGGCTGCTCTTGGCTTGGACTGGCGCACGCTTCGTTGGGTTAGAAACTGGCTGGATAGCCGGGCCCAGAGGGTTGTGGTAAATGGAGTCAAATCCAGTTGGAGGCCAGTCACTAGTGGCGTCCCCCAGGGCTCGGTGCTGGGGCCGGTCCTCTTTAACATCTTCATCAATGATCTGGACGAGGGCATTGAGTGCACCCTCAGTAAGTTTGCAGATGACACCAAGTTAGGTGCGAGTGTCGATCTGCTCGAGGGTAGGAAGGCTCTGCAGGAGGATCTGGATAGGCTGCACCGATGGGCTGGGGTCAACTGCATGAAGTTTAACAAGGCCAAGTGCCGGGTCCTGCACCTGGGGCGTAATAATCCCAGGCAGAGCTACAGGCTGGGAGATGAGTGGTTGGAGTGCTGCCAGGCGGAGAAGGACCTGGGAGTGATAGTGGACAATCGGCTGAATATGAGCCAGCAGTGTGCTCAGGTGGCCAAGAAGGCCAACGGCATCCTGGCTTGTATCAGAAATAGTGTGACCAGCAGGGCTAGGGAGGTGATTGTCCCCCTGTACTCGGCTCTGGTGAGGCCGTACCTCGAGTACTGTGTTCAGTTTTGGGCCCCTCGCTACAAGAAGGACATCGAGGTGCTTGAGCGGGTCCAAAGAAGGGCGACGAAGCTGGTGAGGGGCCTGGAGAACAAGTCCTACGAGGAGCGGCTGAGGGAGCTGGGCTTGTTCAGCCTGGAGAAGAGGAGGCTCAGGGGCGACCTTATCGCTCTCTACAGATACCTTAAAGGAGGCTGTAGAGAGGTGGGGGTTGGCCTGTTCTCCCACGGGCCTGGTGACAGGACGAGGGGGAATGGGCTAAAGTTGCGCCAGGGGAGTTTTAGGTTAGATGTTAGGAAGAGCTTCTTTACTGAAAGGGTTGTGAGGCATTGGAACAGGCTGCCCAGGGAGGTGGTGGAGTCACCATCCCTGGAAGTCTTCAAAAGACGTTTAGATGTAGAGCTTAGGGATATGGTTTAGTGGGGACTGTTAGTGTTAGGTTAGAGGTTGGACTCGATGATCTTGAGGTCTCTTCCAACCTAGAAATTCTGTGATTCTGTGATTCTGTGCCATGTAAAGGTATTATAAATGAATTATGATGAACAAATTATTGTTCCACTTAGGACTTTCTGAGAATATAATACAGATCACCATTTTGGAAAATAAAAGTGCTATTTCCTGTAACTCTAAGGAAAAAATAAAAATAAAAAATATTTTTTTTTAAAAAAGGCTGATTAGAAAACTCTCATTAAGTGGGTAAAATTGATCAAATAAATCAAGGGGAAATTTGGTTGCACAGCTGACATCTTTAATTTTTGATATCTTTTGACTGTCACAGCAGAATGTTAGTTTCACTAGTTTCCACTTTTTGACCAGGAAACAGGAAGTTTTCCTTTGAGTTTGTTTTGTGTTTGTTCTTTTTTGTTTTGTTTTGTTTGTTAGTTTTAAGTTGTAATTGCTATCATCTTGATCTTTTCTAGCTTCAGAATCTAGTGCTTGTTTTGATGAGAAAGTTAATATTTATGTAGTATTACAGGTATTACAGAATGGCCCAATATGTTTTGGTCAACTTTTTCCAGGGATAGAATATATATATATACGTTAATCCTCATGACCATAAATGAGAGCTATTTACAGTGAAATAGTGAATTTTTCCTCAAGTCATAATAAACTACACAGGTTGAAATGTAATGTAAAAAGTCAGAATTGTGACGTACTAGAGAAAGAATGGGCTCTATCCAGATGAAAAGAGAAATTATCAGAAGTGTAGGGAAAAATAAATAAATAAACAAACCAAAGCAGAACAAAAAGGACAAAACAATGCATTGACCATGGAATATCCTTTAATTTATTCCAAAATATTTCCTTCATAGACATGAAATCATATGCTTTGCATTTCCATAAACACTTGTTTCTGGACTGAAGGTCTTACCCTTAGTAAAAAAAAAAAAAAAAAAAAAAAAAAAAAAAAAATAAATGCTGTTTTTTTTGACATTACTTCATTCTTTGATGTGAAAAAGTCCTTAACTTCCTCAAATCTGATCCTAAACATTGAAGTGTTCTGAATGTAAGGAAATTTAAGCAAGGAGCAATGCTTTTGCCATTTCCTAAACAAGTGTTCCCAGGGTCTGCCAGGCTCAATGGTGTTGTACAGTGGGGCCATTGGAACTGGCTGGAACTGTCTGGAATTGGCCGTGCCTGATATGGGGCAGCTCGAGCCTCTCCTCACAGAGGCCTCACTGCCAGCACCTCGTCACTGACACATGGTGCAAACAGCTAGAATATACTTTAGAGAAAATGTAAAAGGACGTTTATATAGAAAACAAGAAATTGAAAGGTAAAAAAAAAAAGGAGGGGGGGGGGTGGGGGGAGAAGGTGGAATGCTTTATTTTTAAAATAGCAGTTAATCAGTCCAGCTGAGGATGGAAAGTTAAAGCCATGTGCAATGCAGTACTTCCTATAAACAGCAAATGCATAAGTCTACCAGTATCTTACTCCTACTCTGAGTCACAAGTAGCTATTTCACTTTTGGACTTGGTTGGCATAAACATACTCTTAAGAAAAAAAGTTCATCATAACAATAGCTTTAATTTTTATGAAGGACAGTTTGAATCTAGTGAGTTGGTCTCATCTCCAGCAAAAAGTTCAGGATCTCACCATCTCACCATAGGAGGGGCTGAGGTGTTTCTGAGCAGTGTTAAATGGTCTGAGTTCACACAGTGGTTTCTCAGAACACATTGTTACCCCATTATAACCATGCTGTTACCTCAAATTCATTAGGAAAGATAAATTGTTTCTACCAGTTCAAATAAATCATCTTCAATGCATTATACATTCATCTATTATAGTCCTTGTTAGTTTTAAAAGAGTATTGTTTGTTCTTAAAGTGAATTGGCTTAATAATAAGTTGAGCTAAAATATCCAGTCTGTGTATAGAATAACCTGTTTAGTTAATTGTTTCCTAAAACAAGCTAGATGGGTAGTATCCATTTAATGTCTGATTCCAGTCTCACTAGAACCAATTGTTTTCTTCTGTGTAATTAAGTAGGAACTGAAGTACAGCTAATCTATACATTTCCTCACAAATCTTATGTAAAATAAATAAATAATAATTTAAATACTCATTAGTATAGCTGAATTGTGCTAGTATTTTTTCTACTTTTAAATCCCCTAGACTATATCTTTCTTCTGCTCCATTAAAATTATTTTGCAAAAAGTTACTCAAAAGCATTTAATATTTTTTTTTAATATATATATATTATATATACGTTTCGTATTCCTGTCCTTTAAGTTAAATGTAATAAATTCCAAATGTGTAATGTTGAAAATGGATATTATGAAAGAAATAACCAAATGAGTAGGAACAAAGCCTGTGAAACCACATGCTGAAGACTCAGTGGCAGAAACAGTATTGACCCCTAGACCCAGATCCCAGACATCGGGGTCCCCTCATGAAATTCAGATGAACTGATGAAGTAGATGTGAAAAAGTGCCTTTTGAGATTAGATCAAGATTTTGTAAAGGATATTCCTCATTTATCTTTATTTGGATACAATACATATAGAACATATCAAGGTGTGTAATATGAAGCTTTCATTCTCACAGTCATTTGAAAGATAGTTTCTAAAGGATTTGTTCTCTGGTATCTTTCTCTGTACATAACTGGAACTCTTCTTTCTCTGTAGAAGAATAATTTAAATTTACTAAACATCATAGTTTATTATTTACCATGTGCTGTTTTTGCAACTCTCAGATGGGAATGAAATTACAATAGTCATTTGTCTGAATTTTTCAGTTTGCCTCTCCAACTTCGCATAGCTTCTGGGTATTTTCAGTCTTCCATTGAAAAAGGCCTACTTTGTCATATGGTGTGATTATGAGAGAAGGCATGACCCAGACTGAAACTTTTATGTGTTTTGTCAATAGTATTAGCCTACAATATTAAATGGAATTCAGCATTTAGTTAACATTGATTTAGGCCACATTTATTTGCCTTTTCATGGGAAATTAAATAGGCCAAGCAGTGATCCCCGTGGAATATAGCCATGGTAAAACTTCTTTTTCTAGCAGCTATAGATACTCAGTTTTTCAGTCTTGCATCTCATTCCATCTTTTGATGGTGGAATACCTGTAACAACACTGTATATATACTTTAACATTAAGTCAGAGTATTATTGACTAACAGAAATTCATACAGTACTTTCTATATAATGTGAAGGTATTTCACAGAGTTCTGGAGATTCTACATATTTTTTTATATTTTTAGTCAAAATATCATAATTTACAGCTGCAATATTTCCTACAGTTTCACCTATCCCACCATCTGCCTTAAATCTTTTCTTTCCTTGTGCACCCACAGTGACTTTTAAGATTCCTTGTAAAACCATCACAAGACCTAATTTCTGCTTAAAGGCAACTTATTCTTCATTGCCAAGTAGGTACAAAAGTTATCACTCAACAAGTTTCCTTTTTTTTTTTTTTCTTCTATTTAACTCTGTACTTTTAAAAAATATGTATCACCTTGGATAGTTTTTCTCTTTGTGGTAGTTTCACCTTGACAGATAGCTAAACTCTACCAAAACTGCTCTCTCACTCCCCCTCTTTAAAGGAAGAAGGGATAGGAGAAATTATGAAGGAAAAAAAAAAGGATCATGGAAAAGGCTCGTGGGTTGTGATAAGGATAATTTAATTAAAGGGAGGAGAAGGGGGGACTGGGGGGGGGGGGGGAAGGAGTGGGAACAAACAAAGGCCACACAGAAACAGAGAGAAAAAGGATATTATTCTCTACTTCTCATCAGTTAGATAGAGATGTTCAGCCATGTCTTGGGAAATGAGGCCTCAATACATATTAGCGGTTGTTCGGGAAGACAGAGGTTTTCATAAGAAGAACCTCCCCTTCTCTTTTCCGTTACCCAGCTTTTATTGCTCAGTGTGATACCTCATGGCATGAAATATATTTTTAGTCAGTTTAGGTCAGCTGGCTGCCCTGGTGATGTTCCCTCCCCACCCCTTGCCCACCCCCAGCCTGCTGGCTATTTTGGGGGCCAGGGAGAGGGAAGAGATGGAGGGAGTCTTGATGCTGTGCCAGTTTTGCTCAGCAATAGGCCAAAAAGATGGTGTGGTATCAGTGCTGTTCTAGCTACAAGTGCAGAGCACAGCCTTATATGGGTCATTGCAGGGAAAGTTAACTCCATCCCAGCCAAACCCTGGCAGTTTTTATTAGGTGTATTTTAGATCTCTGAGTCAGTGTTGGGGTGCTACATGTCATTAAATAATTCTAGGTGGGATTCATCAAGTATAAAATAAAGGGTAGAGCTTTAGAGATTTTGCAGCACATTAATGTTTTACTGTTGGTCATGGTTATTGGTTCAGAGATGAGTGAGAAAGTGAGGTTCTGAGAAACAAAAAATCTCCACTAATTTTGCACTAAAATCTCTACAAGTTTTTGTTGTGGTGGTGGTGGTGGTTTTGTTGTTGTTAGTAAGTTAATTAGTTAGTTAGTTAGTTAGTTTTGTCTGTTTTTATGGAAATAAAATATCTGGAGATTGCTTTTAATTCTCCTACCATCAGTTCTGTCCCTTAAGGAACATGAAGAATTTTTAAGGTGAGAATAAATACCAGGGAATGGGATTGAAACTCTCCTTTATTGATGTACAGACATAAACATTCATTTAAAAAAAAAAAAAAAAAAAAAAAAGGAAAAAAAATATTGAAGAAGTGTTTAGCAGCATCAGATAGAATGGTTTTGAGAATTTGTAGAATCAAACACAAAGAACACAATTTACCACAGTCATAACCGAAACACAAAAGTTTATTGTAAGAGTATTATATATTATGCATTATGAGACAGATTTTTTTTACTATAATAGTCTTCCATTCTAGATTGTCTACAAAGAAATACTTTTGTGCAGAAGGTACTTGCTATATCATACACACATACACATTTTAGTCCCTTCATCTAATCAAAAAGCCACATATGTACAGGAAAAATTACCTAGAGTGTTTACTGAGAGCAGAATGATTTATGTACAATCTCTATTCAGTTTATTTTCTCTAAAAGATGTTGTTGTCTTTTTTTTTTTTTCCTCAAAAGTATCCTATATTCTAAATATAACAAATTCTGTAACAGTCAATCTGAGTGACTGTTCCTGCTTTTTCATCCTACCTTTTCTCTTTATCCATAATAGTGTTTCTGAAGTAGCTTAGGATCTCCTTGCTCAATACCCATTTTCTGATTCTTAAATATATTACTCTCTTTTCAATTTATTTTTTTGTTTGTTTGTTTGTTTGTTTGTCTGTTACAGTTCTGCTTTTTGAACTGGGAATAATTGTCTAAGTTTAATTTACTTAGCATGTCTATGGTTATAATATTAAATGATCCTTTATTATTCAAGATCCCAGCTGCAAGTGAGTGATCCATGTATTTGGAGCTATTGGGTAACTACAGATGCTTACAAAAAAAGCATTTGCTAGCCAGCAAGGAAAGGCACGAAAAAGTTTGCACTCAATCCATGTGTTTTTTAGGCTTGGAATTACAATGCATGTGACAAGTCATATGTTCAACCTGTCTGCAGGAGTTAATGTGTTCTGGGGAAATAAAGTAATTAGAAGTATATTAAACCAATATAGTGGGAAAGACATTTTTTCAATGCACTATATTTCTCAAAAGAGACAAAATTGTATTTATTCAATATAACCAAATACGCTAAGATGTGTTTTGTCAGATAAACTGTTTCAGGCTATTTACTTTGAGTGTAAAGGAGCTTTCTTAGAGTGAATGCACTTTCTCTAAGACTATTCTTCTTTCCAATTTCAATAATAGCCAACTGCATTCAAAATACATTTTCATTACTTGTATCTGTTTATCAAAATGCAGATGATAAAATTGCTAGTAAATATAAATTTGTTTAAGAAAAAATAAGTAAGTTTAGTCATATGTGCTGAAATGATCCATTATTTCTATAAACAGAGCCTATCTGATACCTCAGCAAGATCCTTGGCATGCTCTGCATCCATGTTAGAATCTGTCAGCTTGTTTTCCCGAGTTTGGACTCTGGCAGTCTAAAATCATTGGGTCTGTTATTTTCATATGAAAATCAGCCAGGAAAATTAAATTTACATAAGCACATTATTCTATCAATGTCCACCATTCTTATATACGATCCAGACTGCCAGTTCTGTTTTCAGACATTTTCAGATACTTGCTCAATCTTGTCATTCTGCCTATCTCTAAAAATGCATCTATTGGCAAATAATGTGCCTGCTTTTTTCTATTTACATAAGAACATAAAAATGCTAAGATTATTCCCTTCCAAAATTTTAATTCTGGTTTCCCAGCTTGGAACTACGTTGTGAAAACCTGAAGGGTCTTTACTTATGAGCAATAACCCATTGTTCCTTCCTATTATGATGACATGTAAATCAACTGAAAACATCCCAGAAAAATAATGAGCTTGCTGGATGTATAAACTTCTCAGAGCACTTGATTGAGACAAAAGGCCTTTTTAGCATTTTTAAGTAACCACTGTAGTTAATGAACACCATAATGAAAAAAATAAAAATAAAAATAAATCATATAATAGCTACTTGAACAACAAGCTTAATTTCATTAAAATACTAATAATATTAATAATAAAGTGAACAAATAGTTCTAAAATTTTGGTACAATTTCTGGATAGTGCTAGCAGGTAGCCCTTTTCTCAGTCAGTACTTAGAAGACTGTAAATTGTAATACAATTTAAGGACAACAGAAAAATATTGAAGGAATTCAGGAAGCTCAGGTCCTGTAATGCTGGTACCACTCTATTGAACTCCCTGAAGTCAGGGAATTTTTGCCAATGCTCATCAGAGAACTGATCTTGGTATGCTCAAAATTATGTTTCAGGATGCAATATATAAACATTAAGGGCAATGGCATAGGAACATCCTTTTTTTTTTTTTTTTTTTTTTTTTCAAACTTTGGTCAAATATATATAAAGGTTTCCTGAAAACAAACAGAAAGTTTGTAGAATGGATTTGGTCTACAAGGTAATTTTAACTCGGAGGGACAAGGATCTTGGATTAGATCTTGCAATCAAAGTGCTGCTATTGTTGGTGATACAGAGAAGGAAAGAAGGCAAATGAAGGCAGAACAGCGAGCAGCTGTGGATTTGCTAATTGCTTATGGCTTTTCATACTGCATGTTGTTAAATTGTCATATATTTATTTCTGCAGATAGTTGTGGATGCTGTAAATTTGCATTTGTTTAGGAAGGAATTCTTAGCAGTGAAGTGCTATTATTACCAAAAATATAAAATTTTGTTTGGGAGCCTCCTGAACCGTAAATTATGGGTGACTGGGAGAGAGAGGCATCATCACCTTTCTCAGAGTTGTTATCAGAGAGGTGTCATTGCATGTTTCCTGTGTTTTTATTGTCTGTTAATTTTCTACTGACTCGGGATACAGGATGCAGGCCCAGGCAAACCCTGATAGTAACATATCAGAAAGAATAGCTCACTGCAGCTTGCTACTTGTTTGTAATTTTTTAAACTTCAGTAACTGATTTTTGAGATAATACCTGGCTTTTGAGAGTTTTGCAGGAATTTGGAGAAGAGAACGAACTATTTGCCCTATTGAGAATTCCTCTTACATCATTTTTCCCCAAGTCACTGCTAGATTGATGATGCCTTAAAAATATTATGTAAAAATGCATTTCAAGTGTTTATTACCATTTCAATGAAAAAATACTTCCAAATCATCTGTTTTGATGATATTTCCCCTAATTTTAATTTTTCAAAGCCCTTTTGTTTTATCTTCATGACCAAATAACAGAGGTTGACATCTGTTCCAGCATTGAGAACACTTTTCAATTAGGCCTTCCTAAATGTTTTTATCTTTAAGCTGCATTCCCTCACTTCTGCCCATACTGGAATTTAATCAATTAATCCTAAACAAATTGTTTTGCTGACCTTCCTAAAACATTTTAATACAACTAACAATTTAAAAAAAAAAGAAAAAAAAAAAAAAAGGAAGGAATCAAAATTGTAAATAGGAGTCTAATGAGACAAAATTAGTGTGACTGTAAGATATAATAAAGTTTTATTGCTAGTGAAATAACTAGATGTGAGGGATTTTAGTGATGTTATTTTCAGAGAGTTGCAACTCAGTGCCAATCAATATTATCTTTTTCAAATTGTGTAAGCTATTCAAACATTTTTTAAAAGTTATCCTCAGAAATTTGGAACTGAAAACAACTCTTTCAATCTAAGATTCATTTATGCATATGACTAAGATGTATTTTTGTGTATGTATTGAGCAGTTTTGTATTTCTATAGTTAATACTTTCAGTGGTGATTTATAAATTGATGATCATTGTAAAGATGAACAATTAAACAGAGTTGTGAACTCATGTTAGGAAAGATTATGAATGCAGTTCATTATAAGCCTGCTCCTGTAAAATACTAATCTCTCTAAGCTGTGCCAGGTCCCACAAGAGCACAGATCTCTTTTGCTTTGCAGGTTGATCTGTACAGAAAGAAGGCTGAACTGCCATGCAAAACAACTGTGACAGATATCTGACAGGATAGCACTTTGTCACTTAAGGGGGGTTGTTTTGTTTTATATAATATTAATATTGTAAGACTGTGAAAATGTGTCTAAAAAGTGAAATATTCTATCAGAGTTCCTTTGCCAACTGGAACTGTTTCTGTTGTACCTCTTCAGCTTTTACAATAATGCTGTCTTTATCAAAGTCCACCTAATGTGTCATGTACTAATTTCTCAACTTGAACATTCCTCATTCCTCAACAATATACCTTCAATATGATTCTCACTTATAGCAATAGCATGTCTTAACAGGAAGAAGCTATTTTAAGTGTCAACAACATAAGAGTTTACCAGGATACTGGATTTAATACCTATAACTGGCTGTAATATTAAATTTTGTGCATGTCAAGTTACACTACTGTAATGTTAGTCTACCAACCATTCACTCTTAGGAGCCCCTGCAGAAAAATGACTTGCAGAATTAGTTGATCACATGTATACATACAGCTCAGTCTATAAGCACTTGTAGTCAGCCTGCAGATTTTAAGTCTGGTCCCTTTCTGGAATGATGTTGAGAAGGTTGCATCATCTTGTACAGTACTCTGTACATTCTGACAAAGGTTATCTGCACCACAGACAGAGTTCACATGGGAAGCTTATTCTGACCTTAGGGAACAACTAGTTCTGACACATTGGTAATGTGGGGAGGTGACACATGCAAATACAAATATACTTATGCAAACAGCAAAGGTTCTGCTCTAAAAATGCTAGGATAGGCTGTTCAGTATTTCCAGGACAGCAACTGAACATATACAAATGCCTGAAAGCATAGTAAGAGGTGTATATTTGGTTTCCAGGATCAGTGGTTTTGGCGAGTCAGAAACAACAGGGTTATGGATGGATATCCCATGCAGATTACCTATTTCTGGAGAGGACTGCCTCCCAGCATTGATGCAGTTTATGAAAACAGTGATGGGAATTTTGTCTTCTTTAAAGGTAAGAAAAGCCTGACTGTGTAATACTTTTGACTGTTTTTTTGTTTGTTTGTTTGTTTGTTTGTTTTGAACATACTTACTTATTTGTACTAATGGTTTGTAAATCATGTTAGAAATTTGTAGCTAACTAAAGAGTATATGAGTTATGTTTTCTCATGCTGTCTACTGCAGCTTTAGTTTATGCTTACTCTTCAGAGTATCATATCATTAACTCTCATATATCCTGTAGAAAATTAGAAGCATAAATACAAGACATTGCAATGCAGTGATCTACGATGAAATCTTTTTATTTGGAAAATGTGGATCAGAAGCAAGAATGGACACAGTTGCCTATGTTTTCATGTTGTTCTCCTTTCTCTTCTTTCTTGTTACAAATGATATTTGCACATATATATTTAAATGGCAGCTGATCTACATATATCTTTCTGTATTGCACTGTACTTATTTCATATGAGAACTGTGATGTTAGGAATTTCAGGTGGGAAATGAATTCATAACAAATATATTTTTCACAGATGTATCAAGTATTTTTGTAAAAGTATAAACTCCAGAAAATGTTGTATGGATTGAATTATTGCTAATAATTCTTTTCACTTTCACTCCCAGAATCAGTGGTTCTTTAAATCTAATTTAGATTTAAATCTAATTTAGATTTAATGAGCAAAATTAACAAATTTGTATTGTCCTATATGATAAATAAATACCTATATAGCAATTAAAGACTGAAAAACATGTAAAATATGTTTTATAATATAATATTTTAGGGGAATAAATAAGAAACTTCATAGGTATTTGTAAAATGTCCGCTTTTATTTGTGTTGTGAGTGATTCACTTGTTAACTTATCACAAAAAGGTAGAAAAAATGTTTTTTTAATTGTTATAATATAAATGAATCCTTTTTTTAAAAGCAGAAACATTAATTATTCTGATTATTCTGTACGTTCTCCTTTGCTCATCATTGTTACATAGAGCAAAGGAACCATTCTGTGCATGTCAGACCACTTCCTTGATAATTCTGGGATCCCCACTGCCTGACCTTCAGGCAGAAATAATCAAGCTAGCCTTACCCTTGCTTTCCTTTCATTTCCTGCCCTGTTACCTAAAAATATTTTTTTATTTAAATCTTTATCCAATGCTGACTGACTTGTGTTAGGCCCTGGAGGAATGGGTTGATTCAGCAATCTGTACATTACAGATAACAAAACAACAGGACAGGCTAAGAGGATTTTTTTTTCTTTTTTTTTTTTTTTTTTACCTGCGAAATGAAATAATCCAGATCAATTAAAGCAAACAGAAGCAACAGGATGGTGTTCCTATAAGTCAGAAAACTATGTTCTTTTCCATCTTCCTCATCCCCAGTGTCATCTGAGTTCAGACTAGATATTTTGTGCCTTATAGATGACATCATACACTTGTATTTTGCTATAGCTATTTTTCCACTTGATTTTCATTCAAAGTTCCTTTCTTTGTTCTTGTTGTCTTCTTCTTTTTTTTTTTTTTTTTTTTTCCTGAATTTTTGCTTCTCTGTCATTAAGTTCTTCATGATTTTCAATATCTACCTGATGGTGTTTGTCCACCAGTGTAATTCATGTTTTCCTGCTGCCACAGAATCAGTAGGTTAATCTGTGTCTTTTCTATACATGTCCTTGAAAATTCCCATTAACCAAGGATCTCAGCTGATTTGTGAAACATGATTGCAGAAGTCTGGAGGTAGCAACCCTCATCTCATTTCTTCCATTCCCTTACAAAATTTCTTCCTGGAAAAATAGTATATGTCTTCCTCCCAAGGTTGCTACCAATAGACAAGCAGATTGTTGCTGAGATGATCAGCAAATAGAACGTTACCTATGTGGTAGGTCCATTTACCAATGGTAAAAAAATGGTGAAACCAAGTAAGTTCTAGTAAGAGCTCTAAATCTGAAGTTTGTCATACAGATGTGTTCACAAAGCACAGATCTAAGATGACATTTATGTCCATTATTCAGAGAAAAAAAAAAATAGAATCAATGGAGTGAATACCATCACCAAGCTTGGACGAGTTTAACATCACAGTGTGCTCAGAAAACACTCTCCAAATTGGCTGGAGATGTGAAGGCTAAGAGATGATCTTATTATTCTTTATGACTTCTTCAGGAAAGGAAACTGACACGGAGGTGCTGGTCCCTTTTTCCTGGAAACTGATAACAAGATATGAAGGAATGGCATGAAGCTGGTCCAGGGGAAGTTCACACTAGATATAAGAAAAAAAATTCTTTACCATGACAGAAGTCAAATACTGGAATGGGCTTCCCAGAGAGGTGGTTGATGCCCCATGCCTGTCAATGTTCAAGAGACATTTGGACAATGCCCTCAATAATATGCTTTAACTTTTGTTAGCCCTGAAGAGGTCAGGCAGTTGGACTAGATAGTCTCTGAAGGTCCCTTCCAACTGAACTATTCAATTCAATTCAGTTCATTTTGATTTGATTTAATTCTACCCTATTTGATTCAATTGAATTTGATTTGATTCAATTTGTTTCAATCTTTACCTTTTGAGACAGCAAACCTCAAGTTTGAAATAGTTGATTTAAATGACAAAGAAAGTTTAGATCTTGATATATATATATTTTAAATTAGTATTATATTTTTCTTATTTATGTGTAAACAGCTGTATTTGTATTAGTAGGCTTCTGTTTTATACTAGTAGAAATATAAAATAGTACAGGTATAAAAATATTTTAAATGTGTATATATATATATATTTTTTTTAAATGGGAGCTATGTTATAAAATATGAGCCATATGCAAATAGTCTGGGATGGCAACTCACGATGGAATATTTATTTATGATCATTTGAAACATCCGTGTAGCTTAATATTTTCTTTTGAGAAATGTAGTTATTACTTTATTGTGCTATTAAAAATCTTCCAGTATGTTTATACCTGCTCTACATTACTCTTCTGAGAATATTTGAGGAGCATATGAAATCACACATAATATGTTAGATATCCATGGAAAATATAGCTAAATAAAGTTCAAGGCTATTGGATCAAGGGTCTTTGGTTTTGAAATTTCCTTGGTTTTGATTTTTTTATCTTTACAAATTTAACTAATTTCATATACTTTTTTCATTAATATTTATTATTAATTATTTATAAAAGGTAAAATAATTGTAAAAATTCAGTGGCATGCTTGTAGTGCAAAGCTATAAAGTGATACTTGCTCATTTTGTGTAGCTTAAGATACTTGGCCTGCCTCCTTGTACCTCATAATGCTCATAAAGTACTTAACAATCCGGTGGACAGTGGCTTATAAAAAGCAGTTTTTTACATTCTTGTTTTTATTCACTGCTGGTGTCTATGGTGAGTGATAATAAGATGGCACCAGAACTATACTATTTAAAAAAAAAAAAAAAAAAAAATACATGAGGAAATGTGAATAGTAAAATTTATTCTCCGTACCTGTGAGAATTTATATAGTGTTAAAAATTAAATTGTCAAGCCATCTGTGCTATTGAATGTTATGGTAAACCAAATGTAGCAATAGAAAGGCTGCTGTAAAACATAGTACCAGTGCCACCATCATAACTTTCTACTGCACTTATCCCACAGCTTGACAACTTTATTTTGAAAAATAGATTTACTATAGTGTTGGATAATGGAGCAGAGAAGTGCCAGAGACATGATGGGGGAAAAAAGAAAATGAGATAAAAGGAACCAAAATAGTAACTCTCACTAGATACTAGTGAGAAGATGCTTGAGCCTGGCTTGCAAGACTGAAGTTAAGAACAATAGTAACTGGAGAAAAAATCCTCCAGAATTAGATATTCAAATTCTAACTGGTTTCAGACAGAAACCAGTTCAGAATAGAAGTTCTAAAAGTTTTTATAATCTTGGCTCATCATAGCACATGATGATTATATGCTATATCCTGCACAGGTCTTGCAGTACAGATATTATAATTGCATATACCATGAACAAACTTAACTTGGTTGCTGACAACCCTGGAGCACAACCATTCAGCATTCTGATGCTAAAAAGTAATGGTTATGGTTTCTAAAATCTGCATAATTGTTTGCAGTTGTCAGTCTGGAGACTATCTGGAGTTAAATATTTGGTATTTTAAGAGAAACATTGCAATAGAGATAGCCTTTATTTCCAGTAATTTTTTAAGAATGTCAAAGATAGATGCT
Organism: Oxyura jamaicensis; assembly: GCF_011077185.1. Lineage (NCBI taxonomy): Eukaryota > Metazoa > Chordata > Aves > Anseriformes > Anatidae > Oxyura > Oxyura jamaicensis. Next base: position 132,070,239 of record NC_048894.1, on the reverse strand, counting down.
TAGAAACTTCAAGTCATTGCAGTCACGGTTCATATTTCTCAATTGTTTTCCTACAGTGATGATATTTAACAAAGCATTACCGAAAAAAGTAAGACATTTTGACTTTTTTGTCACTTGCTTCATTCTCAGCTTGTGACCTTACCATTCTGTTTGTTGGTATATTAGATTTTACATTAGGGAATAAATGCAGAGAGATGAAACATTCTGAAGGCTGGCCAGACTTCATGAAACATGTGGTGCTTATATGCACTGTGAGAATAACAAACCTACCAAGCAGACCTTGAAAAACAAGTTTGTTAAATAAATACAGTGCTAATTTCTGTCTGGGACATAGAGTAGGACACTGATCAAGCATTATTTATGTATAAGAAGGTTGAAAGTATAATTATTTTAGTCTTGTTATGTATTCTTTATTTCGATTGTAATCACAATTTATGAGGTGTATTGACTATGTAATTGTGGAAGAGAAATATGAACCAAATGAAAGCTTACTGACTTGCGGGTTTGTGTTTAGTACATTTTAAGATACATAAATATCATTTAGAAGTAAATGAGTTAATTTTCTTTATAGTCATGCATCTTTTCCGCTGATTTTCAGCTTTAACTCCAAATATTTGGTTCAGAGTTTTGAAAGCTTCTCATTCTTGCTGAGACTTTTCTGAAATTCTCTGATTAACAGCCACCCACTTTCTTCCAGCTGAGGGACAGATGCTAAACAGGAAAAAAAAAAAAAAAAAAAAAAAAGTTGAAATGGGCAGTCAGGTGGAACATTTGGGTTTCTTATATACAGACATTCCCATTAACAATCAACAGAGTTGCAGCAGACTAAATATATCTTCCAATGCAAATGTTAAACTCAGTGCCCTACAGTTAGAATCAATAGAAGTCTTTCCCACATATGTTAAAGATCTCAATGCCCTACTGTCTCCATTTTTGACAGTGTATTTTATAAAGTTAAATTTACCTTTTGTCTATTTACCCCAAAGCAATTCACTTCCTGTCAGAAATTTTGTGAAGAAGGATTTAATTTCTCACTTATGTCATGTTTTCCCTTTCTTTAGCTGCTAATACTTCATTATTATTTGAACATGTAACAGATACCTTGCTCAGTACTGCTGTCCACTAAAGTGTGCAATCAACCGCTGTTTTGTTTTGCTGTGACCTGATCTTGTTAATAGCTGAGTTTGACTTGTTGGGTATGGCCGATAATGATCAATTCCTAACAATTGACTACTTTTATTCCTTGTGAGGCACAGGAAAAGGTAATGGCATTACATACATCACAGCATATGCCTCTCAATGCTGTGCAACAGCTGTCATTTTGAATGATCTTCTGAAACAGAAATGAGCTGGCTTCATATCACTCACTGGATGCCATCTGTTGTTCATACCATAAGTACCAGCTACAAAGGTCCAAAATACATGGCTTCTCTTACTGTTGCATTTGAAACTGCCATTATCATCTGCAGCCTTCTGTGTCTGGTCATCTGAATTGGCAGAAGGATAAACCACATGGGAGAGAGACAGTGAAAGGCTAGAGATGCTCACCCTTATCATCATACCCTATATAAGTGAATTTTGTAGGGAATCTCAGTAAAGGTAAATGTCAGGTTAGCACAGACTTTAATCCTAGGTCAATACAGACCTAGCTTTTCATGACTGTTCTTAGATCTCTCTGTCCCTTTTATTTTCAGTACTTCAACCCTCTCTTCCTTCAACTGACAGAGGGAGAAGACAGATCTGTTGAGCAAACTGTAGTGTCTGTTTGGAAGTGGGTGGCAAGCAGCTGTAAAGAAGTTGATAAAAAATTTATTCTGGAAACCCAGCACGGGAGGGACTGAAACCATATCCCTTCCCCTAATTAAAACTGTGATAAAATGAAAGCATGCTTTACATCACTACAGTACAAACAGGAATATAAAGAAAACTTCCTATTAAGCAAATATTTAATACCACTGAGTGATAGCTAAAATATAAAAACAACTGCAAAACAGTGTTCTGGATTTTCCCTCTTGTTGACTCTGGCATACACCTGATCCTATGTCTTTGGAGTGATATTAGATTTCCTTATAAAATAATTATGCAGCACATTGCCTTAACCTCCTAAGTCTGTGTAGCCTTACAGGTAAATATAATAACTAATATAAGCAGCCATGATTTTATCTTTTAGGATCTCTTTCTAAAAGTGTCTGAGGAAAATATATTTTACCAGAGAATCACAGAATGGTTTGGGATGGAAAGAACCTTAAAGATCATCTAGTTGCAATCCCCCTGCCACAGGCAGTGACACCTTCCCCTAGATCAGGTTGCGCAAAGCCCCATCCAACCTGTGTTTTGTTGTTGTTGTTGTTGTTGTTGTTTTCCCTTAAATTTTAAACATCATCATAAATAACACTGGACAGACCAAGATGAAATAACCAATAAGGCTATATATACATGTACAATAGGCCAATCCAGTATTCATGGACCTTCTCTAGACTTTTCTGTAATGTAACTCAGAAGGGTCTACATCACACCAGAGAACCTTCTCCTTCAGTGTTGCTATTACAAATAGCAGCACTTTTTAGAAACACAGATGAAGGTAGTTCTTTAAAGTCCTTTAAAGAGAAAATAAGCATGTTTTCTACGTAATGGAGGCTATAGTCTAGCTTACAAAGAATGTCCCTGTGGCCTAGATAACATAAAGCAAAAAGAGAGGCCCTAAAGCAAGTTCTTCAGAAACACAGATTACGCTCCATTTTCCCTATTTCTAGGGGTCATAGGAGGATCTTTATTACTTTTTTTCAGCCTGAGATGTCTGTGTTTTAAAGAGAAATTTTTACTGAAAAGACACAGGTGAGATGTGTATTTTGAAGATTAATTAGAAGAAAGTAAATATGTACAAATGAAAAGATGGTTGCAGAAATAGGTCAGGAGGCACAGTATGTTTAAAAGACCTTAGGGAAGAGTCTGGAAGACAGCAGAATTATTGGGGATAGTGCTAGTCTAAAGGCTTATAATATGAGGTAATCAATTTGATGATTAGAGTTATGGAAGTGTTCATTGAGGAAGAAGAGCAGGTACAGGGGAGCCTATACTAGAAAATATTGTTGCAGATTCTGCTTTTGTAGACATGCTTACTGCTTGACAGGCAATATATTCAGCTAGTAACTGAAACAGTAGGGATGCAACCACTGAGCATTGCTGTCCAGGAGGCACTAAGCCTAAACTGATATTTAAGACAGATTAGGTAACCTGAGGTTTGTGTAGACATTTGCATACCACCTAGCATCACACAACTACCTTGTGTTATCATCATATACTAAATCAATTGTGTGGTTTTCAAAGATCCACTATGCAAAACCAAAGGTTAAATATTATTGCTACGGATACTAAAGGCAACCACTCATTAATTTCAGAAGCACAGCATTTTCACCTATGGGACTTCAGAAACTTAGTTTGCAGTCTTTAGGCCACACTAAGGATATGACTATGAGTATATAATATGAAAAATATTTTAAAATATACCTGTATATTATGCCTAAGTTATTTAACTTTTTCAGGAGAAAAAGAACACAGTCATAAAACTATACAGTTTATATGAGGATAAGAACTTCTTTTTTTTATTTTTTATTTATATTTTCTTATCTCATTTTGCCTTAAAATTAACATTTTTTTTTTTTTTCCTTGTGCAACATTATATACTATTGTATAGTACTGCTGTAAATTTATTACATTACTGTTCACAGAGACCTTTAAAGATGACTTAATTTTCACTCTGGGTTTGATCTCAGTAGATGGTATAGAATAGATGGTATTAGAATATGTGGTCCTATTTGTGGTCCTTTTAGATAATAGATGTTTTATAAATACAAGGTATCCGTAATATAATTTATTTTCTGAGGTATTTTATTTTGCATTATCTTCAGTGATATAATATTTTTCATTTCAATGTTTTTAGCACAATTACTGTACCCTATGAGAGTCTTTCTTATTTCTTTAGAATGTATTCATTTCAATACTGAGAGTTCTGAAGACTAACACCGATATATGTATGTGTATATATATGCTTTTGTACAGGTAACAAGTTCTGGGTTTTCAAGGACACTACTCTCCAGCCAGGGTATCCTCATGATTTGATAACACTTGGAAGTGGAATTCCTTCCCATGGTATTGATTCAGCAATTTGGTGGGAAGATGTTGGGAAAACCTACTTCTTCAAAGGAGATAGGTTGGTATAGGAATTCTTCAAGGAAGCAACTTGGTGGATATCGACTTAGCATGTTAATCTTTTCTGTTATTTCTCTAAAGAAGTTGAGCCACTTCAACAGCTCAGTGGTTTTTGTGAATGTAATTAATTCCTCCTTCACAGAGGACCATACTTCTTTCATATTTCTTGTAACCTGTATTATAATTATGTTAGCATACTGAAATGAGGTGTCTCTTTCCAGTGGAAAGTTATGATTTAGAAGTCAACAGGCAAGTCACAATTGTGACTAATTTAAATTGAAATATCCCGAGGAATGTAATTAGCTTGCACTCTCACTTTATTTGGGTAGTTTCCTGGTGTTTAGTCTTATGTGCATTTTTACCTCCTTTTTATCTTTATTTCTAAACTCTAAGCACATAAACAAGCAGCACTTCATTTGAAGGTTTTTAAGGTCAGTGAAAATGGCTTTGTTGCTACTATTTAAAAATGAGATAAGAAAGGAAAATGACAGCTAACACAGGAAGCTAGAGAACAATTTAAGCAGTTCCCTAGGAATTATTTTTAAATAAAGCCTATGGTTTCTTTCAGAAGGAACACTTATTTTTATGATTAATAAAGAACAGAAGAAAAACGTTAAAATCTGAATTCTCCCCCAGTCCTGAAACTGACTTCCACTTGTCACTCATTGTCTCCGTATCTTCATTTCCTTGTCTGCAAAAATAAAGGAAAGAATATTTTTCTCCTTTATAGAAATGTCAAGAAAACCCATTAGATTTTGAAGCTGTGCAAGTTATCTGAATGATGGATTTTATAAGTTCAGGATGTTACTATATTTGTTAATTAATATATTCTGGGTGCTCAAGGCACCAATAATAATAAACAATTAATAAACCAATAGAAAACTTATTCTTTCCTAATTATTTTAATGTTTATATTAGTATTGTTAAAAGTATGATTGCTGCTGTTCTTACTGTGTGGTACTTAGGATTGTGAGACATTAATAGTATTCTTGGATGTCTTAAGAAATTAATTTAATGAACTATATAGAATAGTTTTAATTTATTAGTTTAGTAGATAACACTATATCAATCATCTTTTAGCAATACAATATTGCTTTACAGACTGCCACAACCAATTGTATTGGTAAAGGTTTTGTTTGTTTGTTTGTTTGTTTTTAAATAAAAATAATTCTTCAACTCATGGTAAAGAAGGTAGAAACTAAGTAAAAATTTAGTGGTGCTTGAAATTTAATGAAGAAAGACACCTGTATAATTTGCTTTTTCTTGTTTATTATTTTTTTTCCATGTAAGTTCATTTTCAGATAACAATTTCCCACCTCCAGTAGAAATCTTACATGACCTGCACTTCCCTTAGTCTTTATTCAGCAGTGTCCTTTTATATTTCCATGCACAAACAGTTACTTATAAGTAATAGTTTGCTAAATGATAATAAGAATAGGTAATAACATTTTAATAACATAAAAATAACCTTCAGAAAAAAAAAAATATGTTGACAAAGAAGTTTCAACTTAGAGCTAACAAGCAGAATGAGACTCAGCATGATATAAATGCATTACAGTATGTAAGATGATGGAAGAACATGAACCTTGCAGAGATAATTGAGCTATTATGGGATATTGACCACCAGTGGGAATAAACCCATATACCACTAAGCTTCTCAATGCGTATTGTTTATATCACAATTTTTTATTTTCTATAAAGTTAGAGTTGAATTCTGCTGGCTTTAGTAGTACATATATATCTACTATAGGGCTGTATCTAATCCTTAGAAAGGTATAAATGTAGCTGCTTAGTGGCAGGAGGTAGTAATGAAGGGAAAACAAAATGTTATGCTAGTATCAAAATAAAAATGTTCATGCTTATGTAACTCAAGGACATGTACTCTTATTTTGATGGTAATCTTCAGGAAAGGAGCTTCAGGGCAGAATCTAGACAGAGTTAAATTTGCCAGAACAATGGTATAAATAAAAAGCAGTTTGAGCAATAGAATATCAAGCATCAAATTTTATCTATAAAATTAAAAAATAAATATTTAGAAGTTCAAATAGTAAATGATATTATAATACTTGTATGTCTAAACTAACTCATGAAATGATGATCATTATTATTACTTTTAGTGATCCATTTACACACAAAAGATAAGTCTTCCAAATAATTCTATAAAAGCAAAAGAGGGGCAGAAAAACATTTTACCCACTCTTATTCCTCTCCTTAGAAAAAGGACAAGATTCACTTCTTGACACTTGGCCTTGTTTATGACCCTGTTTTGTGTGAGTGTTTTTTTGCACTTTTTAGTTTAAATGAATATATATATATTTTTTTTCATTCATAAAGCTTAGTTGTCTGGTAGTTTACAATATTGTTAAGTAAACAGTATTAACTAGAGGAAAGAACACGTTTTAGCAAATATTTTCCTATACTTTTACAAAACCACAAAGTGCATTTTCATTTATTTTCTCCCTGTTACTCTATCAGTATTTGAGTTACTGTAACACAGTTTATATGGTTGTTAAAGCTCAAATCATTCAAGTCATCACTGGGGAGTCTGCTTGTGAACATTTTGCATGCCAAGGAAAGACAGAACTAGGCTTTTCCTTGCCCTGTGGACATGCTCATAATTCCAGCACAGACTGAAAAGATAGTATCATGATCAGTCTTTTCCTAATAGGATTTCTCATCAATGTTGAAAAGACCCTTTCAGGGCTTTCAAGTATGTACTGGTTGTGTCCTCAGACATGTTTTTTAATGACAACATATATGTTTGAAAGTCCTATAGGACTGCCTGTTTCCATCGTGGAAAAACATAGAGGCTAGTAAATAGAGCTCACTGGAAGAGCTCCAGGTTGGAAGAGAAGAAATGAAAATGAATGGAATTAAGCAAGAAAGAAAAGGGGGTTCTGGGAAAGAGGGATAGAGGAAAAGGTAAGAATTGATAAGAAATGTAGATAAAAACTGAGATTAGAAAATAGAAGATTAAACTCAGTGAAGAGTGAGAACGCATAAATGAGAACAAACAAATGTGGAAAGAGAAGATGCAAGCTAAAGCTGAAGAATTGCAGAGTCAGGACATGAGTAATAACTATCTGCAGTAGTATTGATTTCAGATCTTTGTTTGCTACTTCTACATGTTGTTTCATTCCCCATGTAAATTCTAAAAGATGTTCAATTTCAAAATAAACAACATTGTTTTGTTGGCTGGTTATTGGTGCATGTACTACTATATTAAGAAATCAGGTTATAAAAATGGTTTATGCATTTGAAAGAAAAAAATAAATTCAAGTAGTTTTTAGTGTAATTTACCAAATCTGCCAACTTTAATTTCACTAGAATTTTAAAGCCAGGGAAATGTCACACAGGGCAAAGTACATAAGAGTTTGGTTTATTCTGTTTTTCAAAAAGATCAAGAGATGAATTGATTAGTTTCTAAGAACCTTCACAAGGAAAAAAAAAATATTGTCCACTTAAGGACTCTAATCTACCAGGATATATCATAACAACCGTTTCTAATAGCTGAAGTCAAATGGTTCAAATTATAAAACGGGTCAAGATTTTAGCAGGACAATATTATTAATGCAGGTGATATGGAGAGTGGCTGCCTTTTTAGGTGATTTTTCACAAGAATAAAGCTGAATTTTGAAAACTCCCAGAAAACTATGGTCTAACTTAGTGTACTTTAAATTAGTGGAGCCAATCAAAATACGTAATAAGCTACCCAAATATTATAGCAATATACACAGAGAAACTAAGGATACGCTATGATAAGACTTAGATGCATACAGCAGTTTAATTGTCTGCATAAGAACAAAGAAAGTATCAACATTATTTCTAAATGTAAATAAAATCAAAATCATAAATACTTCTCTGAAGTTCAGGTTGCCTAAAATTTGAATGGTGAGGCTTTTTAATTAGAGAAAGACCGGTTAACAATGATGCATAACTGCATTTAAAATTTTCTGTTGCATCGTAACTATTTAATAAAATGACCAGCTACAGTAAGGTATATTCATAGGGAGTCAAGTTAAGCATGCTGGCATTTTTGTGATTAAAATGTTAGTTAAAACATTTGTGTACCTTTTTTTTTTTTCTCATATGCTGCATCTCTTTGTTTCACCGTGTCCTAGACATCAGAATTGCTGTGATTATAAGTGAGATACAAGTTGATTTAGTTGTCAAACTGCAAAATTTTTTTTTTTTTTTTTTTTTTCAGTGTACATGAAACAGTTATCTAGTTTGCAAATAGATTTTATTTCTTTGTTATTTGGTAGTATCTTCAAAGAAAAGTACTCAAGTATTCCCATTTGTGACTATTGAATATAGCAAATGTTAGAAGGAAAAAACTATGTAGTTTCTTGCCTGCTATGTTATAAATCTTTTTTTTAATTTTTTTTTTATTGTTTTCTTAAAAAAAAAAAAAAAAAAAAAAAACAGGTACTGGAGGTACAGTGAAGAAATGAGATCCATGGACCCTGGTTATCCCAAACCAATCACAATTTGGAAAGGTATCCCAGAATCTCCTCAGGGAGCCTTTGTCCACAAAGAAAATGGTATGCAAATACATTTCTGTTTTACTAATTTACTAACACCCTTTATGTAATACAGAGTAGCAGAGCAGTGATTGACTATTTGTGTTAAGTAGTGGAGGTATTTATGAACATTATGATTTTTTTTTTTTTTTTTGTTATTCTGTCTTAATTCATTTAATTATTTCTGTTCTCTGCAGAATTAAAGTCTTTAAATGAGTTTTCTAACCACAGTATATCTCTATTTTGCTACTGTCAAGGCGTTGGCTGTTTATACAATTTAGAAGGTAATACCTTTATTCTGAATAACTAGAACAGGGAAACCAGATCTTTATCTGAATAGAAATCTTAATTTGAAATATCCTTAGGAATCTATGTTATCAAAGATGTCATAAACCCGTGGTACAGAAATGTAAATCATGGGGATGTTATTATAGGTTGATATTACCAGGACCGAGATGGATCATCACATACAAGGATCTAGAATTTTAGTTGGCCACAGTTCCAAATGAATGAGAGCAGTCAAAATCTAATCTATTTTATGAGAATTCAGTGCTACCCAGGGCTACTGGCAGGCTGCCCTCAGTTGCAGAGTGTAGATCCCTTTGATGGGAATAAAAATATGCATTTGTCCTCATTTATCATTATTGGAAGAAAGTTGTATAGCATTTATGATTTATTTATTAGTACATTTTGAGTTTGTTGTGCTCACCTCACAGACAGCACTATATGTATTGCTATATTAATTTCCTTTTGATAAGTAGACAAAAAGATTTCTTTCCATGTGTAGATAATTTCCATCTACTATTTTAATCTCCAACTTGATTAAGTAATTTACTATAGATTATTATTATTATTTTCCCCCCCAAAATATGTCTATTTGCTTCCTTGCTTCATCTCTGTTACATCCAGAGTAGAAAACATCTCTGGATTCCAACACTTTGGCTAGACTACATTTTTATGTTGTTTTTCTTTGGTTTATTTTATTTTTACTGGGAAGTAAGTCAGGCATGATGACATTCTGCATTCTACACTCAATAACTAACTGTTGTTTGTAAATACACATATATGTTTGGAAATGAGCACAAACATTATGTATGCACACACAAGCACAATGCATATAACCTCTGCTCTCTTCCCTTAATTATTTTTAAGCATATTTCTAAATATTTACATCCAAAAGGAATTTAGCATGTATATATGTTTATACATACAGTGAGGCACTGGAACAGGTTGCTAAAGAGAAGTTGTGGATGCCCCGTCCCTGGAGGTGTTCAAGGCCATGCTGGATGGGGCCTTGACCAACCTGATCTAGTGGATGGTATCCCTGCCTATGGCGGGGGGGGGGTTGGAGTGAGATGATCTTTAAGGTTCTTTCCAACCTGAGCTGTTCTATGATTCTATGATTTCTGTATGTATGCATGTATTATATATATATATATATATATATATATTATTTTGACTGCATTCCCCATAAAAAGTTTTCTCTATTGAGCTCAGGTACGTGTCTGTCATTATGAATACAAATTATCTTAGTGTAACACTCAGATGAGTGGTTTTCAAAGTACTACAGGGGCAGAACACTTATTACTAAGGCAGAAAAGACTCTTCATAACGTCAGACCCACTTCTCTATTCTTCCCCAATAGCTTTGATAGTCTGTCTAAGAGTCTTTGAATGAGGAGGGTGGTAAAACATGACATTAGATTGTGAAGAAGGCAAAGGGAAAAGGGCATTCTTGGGCTTCACAGGAAGCCTAAAAGGACAGTAGGGCAGAAGGAAGGATTGAAAATGTCATCATAAAGTTCCCATTAAGACCACTAAGACATTTTTCATGAAATAATGAAAGCAGGCATGTCTTGAGAAATAGTTCACATCTCCACTGCTGCTTGTATGGAAATTGCAAGAAACAAAAATAGATACCAGTATGAAGTAACACAGCTTACTTAGGAAGAATTTGAGTGCATTTTGTCTGGATCTGTTTTTCTTTCTCTGGGTAGAAGCACTGACATGCAAAGTCAGAACTATGAAGTTCTGTTGGTGACCATTTGAAAGCATATCTTCTAATTAAACCATATATATATATATATATATATATATATTTGGTTTTCCCTTTTCTTTTTATTGTGCAAACCATGCAAATAAACACCTACAGTAAGTCTGATAGACAAAAGGATTTCCTTCACTATTAATACTAAGTAATGTAAGTAATGTATTTGGGATTATATGTACCTAATACATACAAGTTTGTAGTTTATATATATAGGTAAGAATATAGATATAGAGATTTCATATCTCTATATGTATTAGAATATTTTTATAGATAATACATCAAATTGCTTCAGCTGAAGTACTTAATTGGGAGAAATAAAAAAAGAAAAAAAAGAAAAAAATATTCTGGAAAAAATCCATCAATTTGCATTCAGCCTACAAAAAGTGGGAGGAAATTCACCCTTTGTGAAAGTTTGCTGATTAATGCAATTTTTCATCTGGGATAATAAAGTAACTTAGATTTTTTGTCAGGGAGTCTCTTTTTTTTTTTTTTTTTTTTTTTTCATTTAGGCATATTTGGTAATAACATTGTATTGTATTGAATGATCAAATACCAGCTCCCTGCAGAAAATTTAAATGTGTACACCTCCTTTTTTTTTTTTTTTTTTTTTTTTTTTTTTTTTTGGCAAAGCTGCTTTTATTTCATACAGTCTCCTTCTTCTGAAGTACAGTGGTAGGCTATGTGACATTGAGTAGAGAGAGCTCTTATTTTTGGCTAGCTCAGTGTAACAACCTATTTCAGTAGACATTTCATCTTGAAGAGCTTGAGATGCTTCAAAGTGCGTAGAGCTGGCCCTGAGGATTACAGCTCCAGTTGGGCTTTCAATGAATAAACAAATCACCTGGACCCTGGTATGTCAAAGATAATATTTTTTGGAATCCTTTTATTGTTTGTGCTAATGCAGGAAATAAAATCTTTCTATTCTGTAAAAAATAGGGTAAAACAGATTTTCTAGAGACAGGAAAGAAATTAAACTTGAAAAGTTTTGAAAGGCCCATCAGTAGGGTATATTCCTCATATTTTTTATCTTTCTAAATGTAAAATAATTTGATACCAGTAGTTTCAGTCATTGGGTGTAGATGACATGGTTTAATCTGATATGACCATGAATAATTGCAATTTTCTTCCTCAGGCTTCACATATTTCTACAAAGGAAAAGAGTATTGGAAATTCAATAACCAGATGCTCAGAGTGGAACCTGGCTACCCCAGATCCATCCTCAAGGATTTTATGGGCTGTGATGGACCAACAGACCGAGACAAAGATCGACACAGCCCTCAAGATGACGTTGACATTGTCATCAAATTGGACAACACAGCCAGCACTGTGAAAGCCATAGCCATCGTCATTCCTTGCATCCTGGCCTTGTGCCTCCTTGTCTTGGTTTACACTGTGTTCCAGTTCAAAAGGAAAGGAACACCCCGCCACATACTGTACTGCAAACGCTCTATGCAAGAGTGGGTGTGATGTAGGGTTTTGTTGTTTTTCTTTCCCTCCCAGGAGTTTGTGGTAACTTGAGGTTCAACACAAGAGCTGTTATGCAGTTTCCTAGCTAGGAGCAGGCATCTGTCGGTCTGAAACAAAGCTGATCTTTAAAACCCAGGGGGTTGCCTGTCCTGCGCATGAGTGGCGATTTGCTCAGCTGGGAAGCTTCCATGATACAAAGTATCTGCTGTTTCTTCAGTCCTTTGTCTTTCTTTGTCATTCAATTTAGGCCTTTCCTCTGCACGCTAAATGCCCGATAAACTATCAGGATTAACTAATGAAGAGGAAAAATAAAAAATCTCCAATGTTTCTACATTTTTCCCTTAAGGCCTGTTCCCCTTTGAAAATTTTTTTGCTGAAGGTCAATTTTTTTAGAAAAAATACAACAACCCACAATGGAACTTTCAGGAAAGTGAGAAGACCCAAAACAGCTTTGTCTCCAAAGAGGATTGCTTTCTGTCTGCTATGGATAAAGTCCTATACTCCTACTTCCAGTTTGTCAGGTGGGAGACCCGGATGACACGCAGGACTTCAGACTGTTCGGACAGCCATTTTCCAACAAACAAGGGGCCAAAATATCTGCAATATAGTAACAGCCTTAATAATACATTCATTTTGTGTTTTATACAGCTGCTCTGGGCTATGTCCTCAATGTTTTAAACTCATTTATATTCATTACTATATTCAAGCGGAATCTTTTTATTGATTTGTTTGATTTGGGGTTGGTTTTCCTGCATAATTTTTCCCAAGCTGTACCAAGCCAACTGCCCCAGGCCTTTCACAGGTCTGTCAGGAGCACTCATTCCAAAGCATGGTAAAAAGCAGTGTGTCTCTGAAGTGGATTTCAATGAACTAAAGCAACAGTCATGCTGTAGAGAAACTTGACACTGGTATTACTTTGGTGTAACCCTTTGAGAACTATTGCATCGGTTTTCAGAGTCTGGTGGATGTTAATCTTGGTTGTCATTAAATTACAGGATTGTGTTTCGGAAATACAGGTTTTAAAAGAATTTTTTAAAAATAAATAAATAAATAAATAAATAAACTGATTTCCTGTGACTGCAAGTGAGTGTTTTTAATTACTTGCATTATTGATACAAAAGCATTTATAACATAAAGAGAAAACAAACTATATTTACCAGCTACTTTCTGGTTAAATGAACCAAACATATTTTAATATCTTCTACCACTTACCAAGGATTTTTCTGAACTGGCTACAGTTTTATAGCTTAGCCTTTTATCTTAAGCATCTTGAATTTCTCTTTTAAACTATGTTGCATGATAATTCAATTTGCCTCTTCAGAGGTATAGTTAAAGTTTCAAAGGAAAACTAAAATGATGACTCTGATATTGCATGAATATCCTCTGGTGTGTTACCCCCTTGCATGTTCACCATAGTTCTCAAAGGGTTAGTCAAATCTCTGGCCTTTAGCTGAACGTGATATCACTGGCAGAGCCAAGGGACCACCAAAGCATTTTGTCATTACGTGTAATTTGTGCTAACAGCAGTATTGTCATTTTCATGTGACCTGCAGAGCAGGTTTGTATCAATATTTTTTTCCTAGAGAAAAGTCAGCAACTGACAGACCTCTTTATTGATTTTAGGAGCTGCTTCTTGCAGTGATAGGCTTTACAGTCACTGAGCTGTGAACTTATTAAAGATGGTCAGAGTGATGCACCCCAAATGTCAGACACCTGGTTTTTTATGAAAGCCAGGATTTGAGGGGAGTAGCTTTTGCAACAATGAACAGCTTGCCTTGAACTTGATTATTGACCTGTTGACTGTCATTACCAAGTTAAACATTGTCTTCTGTGAACAGCTTCACTGTCTGAATTTCCTTAAAGTGTACTGTCCTATGTCTTTGCTCTTTGACCTTTAACTTGCAAACTGGCACAAACTGAATGGAATCTGGTGTTGCTAATGATCTAAGATGGGTTTAGTTTCTTAAAAGGCCTGATGCACATTATCCAAAATTAGAGAACAAAATGTTGAAGTGTTTTCTTAGGAAAGAAAAGACAGAAACAAAAATATTTATGATAGATCTGTAGAAAGGTATTTTGCTATGTATACATGCACACTCTAAAAATGAACTACAGTAGAAATGATTTTTTATTTAACTTGAATACAATTTTTCCATATAAAGTTATCATTTCTACAGATAGCTAGTTATTAATGAAAAGGTTATAGGAAAGTATTAAAATACTTGAAATGGCCAATATCGGCTTTTACATAAAATGAGACTTTTGTACTACATTCAGCCAATTTCTTACTGATTTCTTAATTCATGTAACTGGATCATTTTTTAGAGAGTGTAGGTATATATACACATATATTATGGTTATTATTATTTTGGTAATGAATAGCTTGACTGCCTTGAATTTATATTTATATTGAGCATAGCATGAAAAATAGTATGCCTTTTTGTTCAATTACATGATTTTATATTGATTTGAGGACTTATTTTATGGACATAAGTGGCATGCTATAAAGCATTGCAAATTGTTATTTCTTAGAGCATAAACAGATATACATATGTAACGGCTAACAGAAATGAAGATTAGAAAAAGATATAGTTTTAAAACAAATATGCAATGCAGATGGCATTTTCGAGATGTTTTGTAGAGGTACTGCATACTGTAGGTTAGAAATGCACCAGTATCAGCCCATAGCATTATTTAGTAAATCCAATTCAGTTGTTGCTGAAAATATATATTAAATCACAGTTAAGTAACATAGGGAATTTACTGCACATCTGCTCATTTGGTGAATTCGGAATTCAATGCCTTTTTGTCATATATATTAATATGTGTGTGTGTGCATACATTTATATATTTAGAAATGCATACACACATTCACATACACATACATGCATATTTTAATTCATGCATAGATTTTTATTGTCAGCAATCTACTATAACTTATTTTGCTACAGACAGAACAAAATGATTCATCACCCGTTCCAATTTTGTCCCTTGGAGAGTTGGTGGAAAATACTAACACTATTTACTCTGCACTTGTTGGAAAACCTGTTCTCCTCTACAACAGGAGAACTGATTTTATATTATCTTTATTTCAGAACAGCATCTCATCTGTTTTTTTTTGTTCACTTGAAAATTTCACTTCAAGTTTGAAATATCTTTCATGGCAGCTTTAACTTTTTGTGCAACTGTTTCCCTGAGAGTAATGAAGTGCTGAGCATGTTGACTGTTGTTTTTTGATAAAGTAACAAAAATGTTTGCATTTGGAGAACTTAATTTTAATTATGCAGGAAGGTAAGTGTGATAAGTCTAGTGCTTGGTTTATGGTACATCATAGATACCTGAATACACAAGTTGATTATTTTCTTTTATTCTAAAGTGCATATATATTATATACAGAGAGGGAAAAGTAATATTATATTGGCATGTTTATGTCATGCAGAGCAAGATTTTGTCAGCATTTCTCTTATATAATCCTATTTTCAGTAGGTTATAACACAGTCATAAAGGTTTGTTTTAAGTAAAAAATGTAGGAGCAATTGTGGTGGTCTTTCCAAATACATGTTGGCTGACTTTGAATTATGGAAGTTCAGATTAAATTAGTGGTGTTGCCTGATTTAGTTTTGAACTCAAACAAGTAAAAGTTCTAAGACAATGTTATTTTTTGAACAGTTGTTTTCCTACCAGAGCCTACAAGCACTAATCTAAAACAAACTAATCTAAAACAAAGTGATTGAGTTCTTCAATCTGGGTTCCTATTCACATGTTGTAACTTTTCACATAAATTTTTTAATAAGCTTTTCCATATTGCTACTGTCACGATCTGTACTGTGGAACAATACAAAACTGAATATTAATTGTGTTAATCAGTTACAGTCTATCAAGCTGACTATGCAGAGCTGTGTGTCTTCAAAATACTATGGTCTGTATGACACAGGAGGCCAGAGTAGATAACATAACTGTTTCACCTGGCCTTTTAATGTATAAAGCTATGAAAAGGTTATTGACTGTAACATATTGACACAATATATATATTTTTTTTCAAAAAATACACTTAAAAAAGTATGTAACTGTATATTTACTGGATAGCCTGAGATGGGGAGACTCAAATGGCTCCAAAGGAGCCCTTTCAAGTCTCCTGAACAAATGTAATACACGTTTTATATCTTCCTATGAATTTTTGTTCTTTTTCTTTTTTCAAAGTGGAGTAAAGGGAGGGAATAATTAAAGAAAAAAAAAAAAAAAAGAAAAAAAAAGAAAAAGAAAAGCTACTTTTGTGAATGAAAATGACAGAAATTAATATATTCAAACATAAGGGGCAGATTTACACTTTCTCTTGGCAGTGTACTTCACCTCCCAGTTGTTTGGCCAAGACTCTTGTGCTATGAGCACTCTGGATTAAGAACAGAGTGTAAGAATTAATTTTGAATTTTCAGATTTTTTTGGCTTACTTCACAATCCTAATGTCAGTTAAATGTAGTTTTTGGTACCAAATTATATAGAATAGAGTTCTAGCTTGTTGGTTAGAAAAAAAATGTGTGTAGGGTAGAAGGTAGGTCTGCCTAAAAGCAACGGAAATATTACTTTCCTATTCTACTTTTTTGTTATTATTATTATTATTATTATTATTGCATTTGAACCATCACTAGGGCAAAGCTTAAAAAAAAAGCCAAATAGAAAACTGAACAGTGAATGTTCCAGTCACTGCATTTTTAAGAAAGTATAAATGCAAACTATCACACCATTAGCAGCCTAAATTGGAGATAGCACAAGATAACCAGCCTGAAGAAGGATATGGCTGCAGGGGCTTGCTCTCTCCCAGCTTACATATATTCTTAGAATGAGGCCTAAGTTTTATCACCAATTGCAGAGGTGGAGGAAGCTGCGTACCATAGTAGTAAGAGATTTGATGCAGCCATTACAGAAAGATAGCTCCCTGTTGCCTTTTGTTGTTGTCAAGACTGTCTTTGGACAGCTCTATTTCCAGAAGTGTAAATAGAAGACTGCAGTCCTATGAGCCACAAGGAAAATCATTATTATCAGTGGAAGGAACAAATGTCACTGGCCACTTAGGAGTTCAGCTATGCTGTAAATCAAATAATGTTTTGTGTGAGTCGAGGAACAGATAACCTGTTATTGAATACAATGCTATATCTGTGACTGATAGACCAGTGTTGTTATGTTAAGAATACTTCCTTAGCTCAAAGCACACAGACTCTAGACAGAGTGGTTCAAACAAGATAAGACCATTTAAACATATGTCAGTTACAAAATCAGGTGTAAATGAACCATATAACATATAAACATAAAATTAGTATCTGTTTATGCATATAAATCACTGATTTGTCAGCCAAAGATCTCATAAAAAAAAAAAAATGTAATGTGTGAGTCCAATCTCTCTAATCCATTCTTATGACTTATCCTCTGAGATGTCAGAGACTGAGAGATCGACATTGTCATCAGTGCCATAGATGCTGAAAATGTCTGGTAAACATCAAAAGTATACCATCATTTGTTGTGGACTGGCTCCATTTTACAATTGACCTAAGGTAGACTCTAGTGTTGGACAGCATAGATTCTCTATGACGTGTTATTTGAGGTATGTATGTAACTAAGAAAGTACAATGATAACTGGAGTTTATATTTTGAAGGTTCATCAGTATGTGACCACAGTAAGCATTTGTTCATCAAATCAAAATGTCTTTCAAAGTATGTAGACAGCATTGAACACAAACATCATAAACAGGTTTTGACTTTCAGCATTCATAAGCTTTAGCATATCATCTAGAATTTGTAGTCAGTGGCAGTTGCCTATCCTCTTGTTGAGATATGACATTCTATGTGAGGTGTTTAAAGTATGTTGACCCTGTGCATATAGCCTTAAGTATTATTCTGGTCTGCCCATAGTACAGATGAAATAAATTTGAGAGACAGATAAAATATAAATGAAGAAATGTTGATTGAAACTAACATACTAAACAGGATTTTCTACACTTGGATGTGCATGCAGCACAGTGCTGCTTGCTGTCACACTACATAAACTAACCATTACATATGCCAGCCATTTATGATGGCACAAAGCTTTCCAGTCATACAGCTTAGTTTCTTCTGCTTCTGTAAAATGACATTGTCCACAGCTGGTAATTATAGTAGCCACCACATAAACTAAAGTTTTCTATTTAGTTAATAGCCATCTCTACCCTATGAAATTGCATCATTTCCTTTTTATAACTACACCCTTAATCTCTTTGGCAAGCTCTCAGCATATCTTAATTCATAGTCTTTCGTGCCCAATAAATAAATAAATAAATAAATAAATAAATAAATAAATTTCCTCTTGCAGTAAAATATATACTGAGCATTCTCTTCATCTTGCCATCTGGCACTGACACATGGAATAATCACTTTTATTCTGTGCCATGCATGTGTCCTGGATCAGACATTTGCCCATCCATCATTCTGGGAACTGGGTTTCTGGGAAGTAGGATTAGCAACAGAAGGCTGGTATAAAATAGCTTTATGCAGTAACTGCTTAGACCTTAACATTATGACAACAGAGTTTGAAGAGTTTTTAGGGAAGTAATATATTACTTACACACTGGTAACAATGCACTGTAATTCTGCCAATCAATGCATGCTCAGCTGTGTTCGCCATTTGCTGAGAGTAGCGTGTTAAATCAGAAAATAATGTTTCCAATCCATATTTCCATCTTTATGTATTGACATAGTTTAAAACCCATACTAGACATACTACACACATACTTGTACTTACATGGCTATAAATAGAATTGCCAGACTTGCAGAAGCTGACAGTGCTTAGGGTCAGTATGTAGTCAGTGCTAACTCATTTATAAGGTGTGAAAAAAAAATGTTTCCCTTACTATGATTTCACAGCCTCAAAGAGAAAAAGGAGGTTGGCCAGTAGTGTAAAATGGAGGTTTAAAATACTCTATTTTTCAGTGTTAACACTTACATATAATATGTAGCCCCCCCAAAAAAACACTATTATACAACTGACATATTCAAGATTAAATGCACAGCCCCAGCCCCACATTTATGCATAAAAAGAATCTAAACAGATTCATATACTATATATGCAGTGCTTGGCTATTACTACAAAATTTTCAGTGCTCACACTGATCACATTCATATTTTATGGGATCACCATGTTGAAGTCAGCTCTGAGCAGTTTGTTTGCTTGGACAGAGAGTTATACACATTAGGAAAGCACTGTTATATGCATTAGGAAAAGATACATTTGGTGGTGTGTATTCAGAAGACATCACCAGCAACCTACAGCACTGTTTTAAATGATTGTGGCAAACCAAAATTCACACCTGAAAGGCAGAGCTGTGTTTGTATAGCTGTGCTTCACCTTACATAATGAAGTGCTATGAACTCAGGTCATGAATAATAAGGCAGATGAAAACTATTAAAAACAAACAAACAAACAGACAACAAAAATAACAGCCGTCAGGACATTAATTTTCAATACTCACTCAGCTCACAGAAATACCTGAGACTGCTATACCCAAGAAAATTTAATTCTGAGTAGCAATCCAGTATTGAAGGAATGTGTGATGACACAAATAACCTATTCTCAGTTCTTACACTGTATAATGCATTTGGTGAAATACTGTCAACTAAGTATATGTCTAACATCCATCCTTTGTGTGTTTCTGAAACCAAGCAGACATCTCTTGTCAATTCATGCTTAAAAGTTCGGACTTGTAGTGTCATTCACTATTACTGTCTTACTGTGTCTGAATGAAAACTATGTTATAGGATAGATTGAGGACTATGAATCTCCCATAAAAGATACACAGGCCATCATCTGCTATCTATGTATTCCTTTGAAGGTTGTTGTCCTTGGTTCATGGTGATGACAAATACAGCTATTTAGGACCATTGAAATCTTTCTTAGAGAAAACCTATATTAGTCATGAATTGTCTTTCCAAAACATCTAGGATCCACAGGACAGCCAACTAGGTCTTTTGATCAAAGAAATCAGGCAGACACATGAAAAAGCAGGGGAAGTGCATTTCTGTTTATCATTTCTAGAAGAATACAAGAAAAGGAATGAGAACACTTTGCTTCATAACTGCAAAGGCAAAGCCAATTTGACGGGTAGGGAAGGAACCAAAGATGATTGACACCACAGAAAATTTCATGTACCCACTACCTTGGTTACTGACATTAGAACAAAAAGACATATTATCAGGAACTCGGTGATAGCTTTGAAAGTATTATTGATTTCCAACAACAACAACAAAAATATACTTTTTACACTTTAGAAAGTCCACTGGATTATATATTTGATGTCATATCCCACTGGTCAGTCAAAAAGGCACCTCAGTAGAGTTGCCCTAAATCTGACTACAAATATATAGAGAGCACAATAAATATCTTCTACAATTGTAAACCGTTCAAGGAAGGATTAGTCAAACCAATATCCTGAATCTATGTGCAAAAACTTGTCACAGTTTTTACCCTTGTTTTTAGAAATTAGAACCCCATAGTTATCCATCACTTGAAGAACTGTGCTGGATGAGATGCTGAAGGAGAATGAAGCCTTTACCCATGTTAGTCTATATTACAGACATGTATCTTTATTTCTATATCTCAGTCCTGAAATATTCGATTTAATAGAAACACATCTATGACATCTGGATGAATCATGTATCTTTTTTTTTTTTTTTTTTTTTTTTTTTAATTCAAATTGATAAATATGTTCAAATTTCCAATCCCTCCCCATTTATTTTTTTTCCACTGTGCCTTGACGTATTTTCTGACTGATTGATACAATTTTTAATGTATTCTGATCTTCATAGACAAGTGAGAAATGGTCTCTTAACTCTACAGACGAAGAAAATAAAATTTTGTTGTCCACCTCATTAATGATATATGTTTTCACAGACTATCACTGGGAAATGCAGCTTTTTGTCAATGATGTAAAGGTAGTACCTTCTCAAAAACACATCATATGCACATTACAGGAACTTGGAATATATCTTTCACTAAATCTTGTTCATTGTCCAGTACCCCAACAGCTGAGCTCCAAGTTATTCACTTCAGATTGCTAAAGTCTCTGACATCCATTGGCACAGCCATTCTTTAACTTTTATAAAAATCATGTGGCACAGCCAGCACTGACCATCATAGACTTCATGTTTGCATCTCATGGCTATTCCATTGGTCATAATGTAACAGCAAAGAGCTACCATTTTTGATGCCAGCCCTTGCACACTATTTACCTCCATAGTTTATATTGTCTGTGAGAGATGGGAAGTCTAGAAAGCTGTATTTTGAGAGTATTGGTATTATTTGCAGTTGTACTAGTTCTTGTCTTTAACCTTTTCTCTTCCATCTTTGCATTCTGATGCCTGTAATTTATACTATAGCTACGCCAACAATAATTATAGGACTGGACCCTCCTCTACACCAAGTCAGTTCATATACAGACATCAACCACCATTAAATTATAACTCTGGCATAACAGACTAACACTGTTGCATGGTTGAATGTTTTCCTATTATGCATTGTTTTCTGAATTATCCTAATTTTTAGCTGTCATAAACAGTGTATTTATGAAGAGCTCTCCCTATCATCTGCTACTGTAGGCTGGGAATTAGATTCATTATGCAGATCATTAACAGCTTGCAGAGAAAGGTGCAAGTGTTTGACTTCTGCAGGTTTACTGTACATGGTGTATTCCTACATGCTCAGAAGATGTTTAAGGGAGGTTATGTTTGCTCTTTGCCAGTCCCGTGGTTGGTACTGTTAGTGGTTAAAGTGTGTATGGCTGTTTTTTTTGGATGTAGTCAATCAGTTTGATATGTTTGTACATACTTCTTGTACATACAAGAAGTTTTTTTGTTTGTTTGTTTGTTTGTTTTTCCTACTACATACACATTCTTGTTTCCATTACTTTCCAAATAACATTCAATTTTTTCTTTTCACTCCAAGTGGTATAATCTTTTATCTATCAGAATGTTTTTTGTTTGTTTGTTTGTTTGTTTAGTCCCGTTTTTTTCTGATTTTAGAAGCTGATTCTATTTTCTATGTAGTTACCATTCCTAAAGTTGCCTCCACCTAATTCCCTGTAATTAGAGTAGAAATTAATCTGGTTCCAATACGTTAGCTAGTATCTGCTACAATTATGAGTCTCTTCCCACACCATGATATCCTTGTTTATCCTCCATCTCTGAGAAAGAAGAAACAAACTTTTCATGTAGAGACAAGGATTTTGGTACAGTTGCTAGGATATCTCAGAAAGTGGTTTTATGCATAACATGACTGTAAAACCCACACATTGTTAAACATCAACTCTTTTCAAGCTCTACTTCGTGAACCATCCAACAGTTGCTCACTTAATTTATAAGGCCTGACAAATAACTCAGAATATAGATGTGATGATTTCTCTGTGTCATGCAAATTTCTTATCTTTATTTTCTTTTCTCAGCATAGCCCCATGCATTTCATGCCCATGTTTGGCTCATTAGAATGTATGTTAGTAACAAAATAACTGGAGCATTTTTTTATTATTTTTTCTTCTGCAATTAAATGTCATTTTATTATTGTTATTTTATTCTATTTTAGTTTATTTTATTGGCTCACAGTGCATTCTATACAGTAACCTTTTTATAACTGACATATGTTATTCCTTCAGGTAGCTTTTACTGACAAACACAAAGCTTGATTGTGTGCAAATGCAAGGCTGACTAAATGGTGCTAAAGTGTATTATGACTGTCAGATATAATCAGGCAAAATTTTGTGGTGCTTAGACTGATTTTTTTTCATTGATTTTATTGATCAATGCATTGAACAGTGTTTTATTATACACAAGTTGTCTTTCATTAGTAAATCAAGACCTCATAGTAACATTGTTAAAATGGGTTAACTAATCTATGTAACAGCTCACCAAGCTATTATCCCTTTAACTCCTTATAATGTTGTGTCATTAAAGGTCAAGGGGTCATGATAATAATCTCATTTCTGTAGACCATTAACATGACTGAACATTTTCAACAAAGTACTTATGTTTACAATGCTATAACCCTTTGACTGCTGCGGCAACCTTTAACCACAGAAAGTCACATGCTAGAATCATCATTACGGTTCTTGCCATGGCAATCAAAGAGTTAAGGGCTGTGCAGTGATTTGTTTTATATTTATTAATTTATATTTATTTTTGTTTTCATTTGAGAAGGGGGAAATGGGGTGGGGCAGTTATTGTCTGCTGTAAGTGTCTTAACCAAGGGAAGGGTTAAAATGGCTTTTTATACTATTGCATCTTATGTACTTACCATCATTTCATTGTGTTGTAATTAAAAAAAAAATAAATCTGTCAATAAATAAGAGAACAGAAAAAAAGTTTCCTAAAGGCATTGTGTTTTGCTTGGTACATATTACCATAAGATTTATAGTTGCTGTTCTTTAGATGCTGTATTTACATTACAATCAGCTTTAGCCTCAGAAAATGCATGAATAACAGATATTGAAAATATAGAGAGATATTATGGATATATCAGGGTATAAAAAGGGTAAAATAAGAATTAGTTAATTTTTCAAATCAAAATAGAGTAGAATATCTCATTTATATGAGAAAGGTAGAGTGCCTAGCAGTGTACCTACTTCTGTAATATCTGAAGCGCTATTCATTAGACTTTACTGATGCAGACCCTATAAAAAAATGATGAACAGGTGACTAAATTTCTTCCCTTCTTTTGTGAACAAACAAAAAATAAATAATAAAAAATATGTAGTGTCACTAAAAGGTGTGTCTAATCATTCAGCCTAGAAATTAGCTCCCGTTTAGCTCTGTCTGCAAGTGATTGACATAAACACCAGTTCTGAATGGAAGGGTTTAGAAAGTGTCTTAAATACCTTAGCATCTTAAGTTCAAAGAAGTGTTTGTTTTCTGAAAGAGAAGAATTTAAAAAACTTCCAAGCTGATCCATGTCTACTTTATACCATTCACTTCATAGGTGAATATGCTGAAAAATGCAGAAAACTTATTAGTAAACATCTAGCAATCACAATTAGCACAAGAGAAATTTGTTATGACAATTCAGTCTGTTTCAGACCTATTTTCACAATTATTTGGCAGGTAACTAATTGTTTTGTTTTAATGTTTGGGCCCAAATTCAGAATTTAGCTTCCAGGAATTATTCTCTTCCAAAAAATCTTTTCAAACAAGAAACACAATCAATACTAGCTTACCCAATAAGACAAAATTAACTATGAATAACAAATATTTCTAATCACTGCTGCCAACCACTCTCATACTACGTTTGAATTATTATAGTGAATAAAATCAACTAAACATCTGGAAATCAATAATTGCCAATGGAATTAAATCTTATGAATATATTATTAATGACATCCTTCAGTTCAACACAATATCTGGTGGCATGGCACAACCTTGTTTTCTGCTCAAAATAAGCTAAGGATAAAGGAAATGAGTGTTTTACAGATCACCTAGCAAGTCAAATGGCAAAACTCTGGGTGCTTACCAATCATGAGGACCGAAATTTAATGAATATTAGTCAATCCTAAAACTTACAAAACATGTCAATCAAACTTATTTTTCTCCATGTATATTGCTAGTTTACTGCTGCACTAATAAAAATGGGTTTGTATTAGAAGTAGAATTCTGCTATAGGACATGCAAGGCTGAAATGTACATTTGAATTGTGCTTCACTAGGAAAAGAAACTATACCCTGATCAATGCCAAACCAAAGTCCATTTGAATTGCTTTCAGCCCCAAAGGACATAAACTGTTATCCTCTATACAAACATTCAGAATGCATAGGAATTTTTACACTTAAGCATTTTTGCTTCCTTCAACAAGAGCAATATGAAGAACCCAGGGATCTACCAGTCGGTCAGCCTCACCTTAGTCCCTGGAAAGGTGATGGAAAATCTAATCCTGAAAAACATTTCCAGGCACATAAAGAGTAAGAAAATCAGGCATAGTCAGCATGGATTCACCAAAGGGAAGTCATGCTTGACCAACATGATAATCTTCTGTGATGAATTTACTAGCTAGGGAGCTGTGGGAAGAGCAGTGGATATTGCCTATCTGGACTTCAGTAGGACTGTTGACACTGTCCCCCATAACATCCCCACAGATTTATGAGCTGCATGGGCAGACAGGGAAGTGGATCAAAAACTGTCTGAATAGCCAGGCCCAGACTGTAGCAGTCGGTAGTACAAAGTCTAGTTGGAGGCCAGTAAAAGAGCAGAATACCCTGGGGACAATACTGGGACCAATCCTGTTGAACAACTTATTAATGATCTGGAGAATGGGTCAGAGTGTAGCCTCAGCAAGTTTGGAGATGACACAAAACTGGGAGGAATGGTTGACGGAGAGTCTTGCTGACATCCGGAGGGACGTGGACATGCTGGAGAGATGTGCCAAAAGGTACCTCATGAAGCTCAATGAGAAGTGAAAAGCCCTGCACCTGGGGAAGAACAAGCCCAGGCACTGGTACAGGCTGCAGACCACCCAGATGGAATGCAGAAAAGGACCTGAGGGTCCTGGTGGACAGCAAGTTGAACATGAAGTAGCAACGTACCCTTGCCACTAAGAAAGTTAAAAATATTCTTTGCTGCATTTGGCAAGGTATCCCCAGCAGGTCAAGAGAGGTGATCCTTCCCCTCTGCTGAGCCCTGGTGAGCCCACACCTGGAATGAAGAGGCTCAGGGAGGATCTTATCCATGTCTATAAATATCTGAAGGGAGGGTGCAAAAAGGACAAAACCAGGCTCTTTTCACTGGTCAGTGACAGGACAAGAGGCAATGGGCACAAACTGGAACACAGAAGGTTTCCTCTGAACAGTAGGAAGCAGGTCTTTTCTGTGTGAATTATGGAATACCTCCTTGAAGATATTCAAAAGCTGTCTGGACAGGGTCCTAGGCAACCTGCTCTAAGTGTCCTGGCTTGAGTAAGTGGTTGGACCAGGTGACCTCCAGAGCTTTCATCCAATCTAAGTTATTTTGTGATTCTGTGATTCTAAGATTCAGTATTTGCCACATGAACTGCAACATATAGACTTTCACTTAAGTGCCTCCTTCCTTCATGAAATTCCCTTTTTTGTTTGTTTGTTTATTTTTGTTTTTCTGATCTGAAATATTCAAGTTATAATTCAGGAGAACCAGAGTGGAAAAGTTGCAAAAGCAAAGCAGCATCCAGCAAAAATTACAAAAATTATTTGAAGAACCAATATTTTTCAAATATGCTTTTGTATTAGTATTTAATTTCTGGAAAGTGTCCAAGCTGAAATAAGTATTGTTTCTACCACACTGGCAACATTCAATATATTGATGTGAAGTTTGGTTTGCAACTCATTTATCCCTTCACAAGTCACTGCAAGAAAAAACTTCTAAAGAGAATGTTTAATTGCCCAGATGTTTGTATGAAATTACTGTCGTTAATCTCTGTATTGATTATCTTTCTTCTCTCTTCCAGGATTCTTCTATTTTTATATATTCCCCTGAAGTGACATACAGAGGCATCCTTGTTATCTATGACTTGCTCACTTGCTAATTGCATGATAAGAAATCTATTGTGCAGTACTTTTGTGTTATGGTTCACAGACATTTTTTGCTTTGATTTTCAGCATTAGGCATTCTTACCATGACATTTGAAAAGTGTGACTGCAGCCTCCTGGTTTCTACACTGAGATCCTGTTACCTTGTCACACTAGCCAGAATCCTGCTGCATATCTTTGCTCATGTTTTCATTATAGCAATGCATTCAGGTTGAAAAGATACTGAAGAGTTTTGTTGTTGTTGTTGTTGATGATGATTTATTCTTGTTGTTCTTTTCTAAGAAAATACTATATTATCTGTGAAGGACTGCTTTTACAAAGAAGATACAGGGTATCTCAGTACTATACTATCCAAATCTTTCACAGGTTCCGTTTCACTGACTGTCCGCATTGTGTGTGCATTGTGGTTTCTCTTTTGGAGTGCAATAACTAAGGCCTTTTAGAAATAAAATGTATTTTCTTTTGGAAACAGCCATTCCAGGAACCACTCTGGCCTGGTGAACAAGACAGCATCAACCCTTAGATATCATCTCAGCAGGCATAAAACTTTCAAGCATAAGGCATCTTCTGAAAATACTTCAATTCAAAAAGAATCAGAATCTCTTGGTTCAGAAGTGTTTTTTTTTTGTTTGTTTGTTTGTTTGTTTGTTTTAAAAAAAAGTTTCTAAGTCTTATTCAGATATAACTGGCATCCAGTCATGAACTGTTTAAACTTTGAACCACAGAAAACTGTGAGTTAAAGCAAATTTAAACCTTCACCAAGGTCAGTCTAGCCTTTCAGAAGATCAGAAGATCATGTTTAGGATAGAGGAACTTAAATGCCCCTCACGGGTCTAGGATAGGGTATGACTACCAGTTTATATCCCCTTATCTGTGCATAAAGTAAGTACATTAGCACTTTACCCAACTTTATTTGTGCCCTTGATGGTGGCCTTCAGAAGCTGGTTCCTCTCTCCATTTAATAGACAGCAAAATCTGGGAGTTAATTTAAGAAGGCAGTTTCTCCTGGTAAAACATGCAAGTTAAATAAATTGTAATGCTATCACTCCTCAGCTAGAAGAACAGAGATGCAAACAGTAACAAAAGATGCTGGAAAGTAATGTTCAGAGATACTACACAATTAAAGGAAATAATATGTATGTCAGAACTGTCAAGGAAACTGGAAAGGAAGCTCAACATAAGTTTCTTCATATTTAAATATTTGATGTGCTTGCCTGTTCAGCAGTACTATAATTGTATGCTACCACTGGGCAATAATGAGGCAATGATAGAACCAGAGTCTCTGTCCTGCTTTTCGCTGGGATGGGGTTAATTTTCTTTCTAGTAGCTGGTATGGTGCTGTGTTTTGGATTTAGGATGAGAATAATGTTGACAACATGCTGATGTTTCAGTTGTTGTGGAGCAGTGCTTACACTAAGCCAAGGACTTTTCAGCTTCTCATGCTGCCCTGCTAACAAGGAGGGTGGAGGTACACAAAGAGCTGGGAGGAGACAGAGCCAGGACAACTGACCCAAAATGGCCAAAGGGATATCCTATACCATATGGCATCACGAGGAACAATAAAACTGGGCAAGTTAACCAGGGGGTGGGTGGTCATTTCTTGGGGACTAGCTGGGCATTAGTCAGTGGTGAGCAGTCTCACTGTGCATCACTTTCTTTGTTTATTCGTTTATCTTTTTTTTTTTTTTTCCCCAGTTCTTTCCCCCATTCTATCAGGTGCAAGGAGGGAAGGTGTGAATGGCTGTATGATGCTGCCTGCCCAGTTAAAACACAACAGTCCTTTTGAGATCTAGTGTGGGGCATGAAGGGTTGACATAATGAGAGATCTGACAAGAGAACATTCAAAAAAAAAAAAAAATGTTATAAGCAAGATATCCCACCACCTGCCCCATCTTCCCAGGTGCCCTTATGCAACAGGTTTGAGGCCCTGGAGCTCGAGAGAGCAGTGGATGAGGGTGTGGTAGGAAGTTTAACCAGGAAGCCTAGGGCGAGGAATTCTGCTCCACGCCTCAAGACTGCTCCCACCAAGAAGGAAAGAAGGGTGATCGTTGTGGGCTACACTCTTCTCAGAGGAACGGAGGGCCCCATCTGTCAGCCTGACCCCACCCGTAGTGAAGTCTGCTGCCTCCCTGGGGCCAGGGTCAGGGATGTTGCCAGAAAGCTTCCCAACCTGGTTCGCCCCTCTGATTACTACCCACTACTGATAGTCCAGGCTGGCAGTGATACCACTGATGAGAGAAGCCTGAAGACTATCAAACAGGACTTTAGGGGGCTGGGACAGTTCGTGGACAGAGCAGGAGTACAGGTGGTGTTTCCGTCCATTCCTACAGTGGCAGGGAATGGTTCAGAGAGGACACGAAAA
>NC_048894.1:131905094-132016074 GCF_011077185.1 Oxyura jamaicensis | reverse complement strand
CAACTGCTTTCACTTACTTTTTCTTACTACTATGGCTGAAAGGATTGATGTAGAAAATTCCATCTACATCATCTGATGTAGAAAATTCTATTCTCCTCCTGCAGAGAATGGCCTGCCTAGCCCTGGGAGTTACAACTATGAAGAGCCACACGATGCAGCTTTCTGTGAGAGCCAAAGATGAAATTAGCCAGGTCCATCCAGAGTTTTCAGAATGTTCAGGGTTTTTTTGTTTGTTTGTTTGTTTGTTGCTACTGGGGGTATGCATGGGGAATGTGCTGCTTGCACTGTCAGATCTGGGAGTGTCACACCAGCCCTGCTGCTTACCTAAGTCTCAGCTCATCATTACAATTTTGGTATTCTTTTATATTTCCTTTTGACTCATTCTGTGCTTCATAATGTAATTCTCTGGTTTAACCTGACTTGTTACTGTGATCAGTCTATAGTTAGATGCTCTCTTAGGCAGTCTGGGGAGTCCCGCTCACACTTCACTTGCTCACAACCCAACCGTCCCATATTCACTTACAATCGTGTCTTATCACCTGCCATTTTAGTCAAGGTGTGCACCACTGTAAGCACTGCAAGGGCAGAAATATCTTATAACTCATAGGAAACCAAATTAGAAACCTTTTTTTTTTTTTTTCCTCAAGCAATCACAGTGTTAAGATTTTTGAAATGAAGCATAAAACTGTAAAGAAAGTCAGCAGAAAGCTTTGTATGTAACGATATATAGAATAATAATATACAAGTTATATGTAAACGTATATTACAGCCTTATAGAATAACTGAATATTTTCCATGTGTATATGTATACATACATAAATATATATATTATTCATTTTTCTTTTCTGATCTTTAACAGGCTATACCATGGAAATATTTCATGTTCCTAGTAAGCAAAGTTTATACTTCAAATTTAAATATTTTATTCAAATAGAATTATGCAGTCAAAGAATTTGCTCTTGTGAAGTACATGCAAAAATAATTTTCCTTCATATTCTGCATTACTTTGAGATTTCTTGGAACCTAAAAGTGCCTGGGCCTCTGGAACTCATCATAAATTTAACAGTGACACATTTAGTCTAACTTCCCCTTTTGGAGCCTCCTCAGTTAACAAACATCTTCTAAGTCTTTCTAGAGCATACACCTTTGAGTTTCAAAATGCATGTTTTCAATCCCACTAGAACACAGAACAAAGATCCCCTTTTACTTGGATGGGATTGAAAGACATTTCAGTTCTTCCATCAACACTAAGAGTAGCCAACACATGTAGCCAGAGAAATTTTTCCTGTGCCTGTTGGCAGTAGGATAGAGATCCTAATGAATCCATTATCAGTAAACATACTCTTTATTTTCATTTTTTTTCAGATTGTGGATCATTACATGAAATGTCAGTTGTGCATGTGAATGCACTACTGTTCTTACTCTGAAAAGCGTATTTTTTTCATAAAATGAAATTTCTCAGTCTGCATTTCAGAGTCTAATTTATAAACTGAACCTTCTCTGACAGAAATAAAGTTAAAGCATTAAAACTATATTTTTATGTCATTTGTCATTTTAAGGAAACCGTATACAGAAAAGATTATATGAGATAAATTCAGAGTCTAATTCCACCAAAAAGGCTGCAGATTTAACCTTTCATACATCCTGGAGCCTACTTTAGCCTTCTTTTTCCAATCTCTGGATTCTCTAGTTCTAGAGGGACACTTTAGCTCAAGGATGTATGACTTACAATAAACCTGCAAATTGTTCTGTGCAGTTCTGAATCTGTTAAAATAAGTTGTGGTGTTTCAGACAAATGTAGTCATTTGACAACTGATTTTGGGAGATATTGAACTATAGATTTAGGATCATGTGCCCTAGGTTTTTTGAATGTGGGGAGAAGGTATTTGCTTCTGAAGGTATACATTTTTTTTTAATAATCATACTAATATAAAATAAATATCTTCAATGCTGGAAGATTTAACTGAACAAATAGGCTTGAATAATACTATTGCCATGTTGCTGACATTTTCAGTTTAGAAAAAAAGTCATTCAGATGAACTATGCTTCTAGTGGAGAAAAAAAAATGAGTGAAGATTTTGTTTCCTGAAGAGATGATACTTCAGCTACTGCCAACTGAGAAGTAACTCAAAGAAAAAGTATTCCACTTCTTTTAAGTGGCTTGTACTCATAAACTAAATATTTCTTTAAAAGCCTGTCAGTGATAATTGTTTCACTTCAGATGTAATGATAAATGACATTGAAAGTGAGTTTCAGGATGTATGGAAACTCTAAAGCTATGGAGTGCTTTCGCAATTGTATAACAGTTAAATGAAAAAACTTAGGATGATGACATTACATCCAAGGTTAAGTCTGATCAGGCTCTCTTTTTTCTGAAGTATATAATGTCCAATTTATTTTAATACCAGTGATTTGTATTGTTACCTGACATAACAGGACCTGAGGTTTAATGGATACAGAGTTATTAGAAGTTTATATTGATCTTTTCTAGTAACTTAATTTTAATTTTAAAACTTGGTCCGCAGAATAAATGGTCTCCTTGACAGAGAGATGTTAACACTAGAGTAGTTGTGTGGGATAAGTGCTTAGTGTATACAATACTGATTTTAGGCAAACATTATTATAGTGATTTTACATAATTAAAAAAAAAAATACAGATAGATTAATATAAGTTTCTGGTACATTTCTTGGTTGCTTAAATAACTTTACCTCCTAGCAACAAGTGAAAAATTCACCTAATATAGCTACTGGTAATGGCAGATATTGCTTCACCATTCTTAAAAAAAAAAAAAAAAAAAAGGCAAATTGAAGGCAAATTGCATGCCACCCTATTTATTTACTTTCAAAATATTTACCTGTTACCTGTGACTATCTAAACTTGATTGCCAATTTAGTCAAGCCTTATAGGAAACTATCAAACAACCACTTGTGTTGTGCAAGCTCACTTTATTTAGAGAAGTACAGAACTAGAATATAAATCAAAACCTTTTTTTTTTTTTTTTTTAACTTCAATATAAATCTGTTGTAGTAGCAGTATCTCATTCAAAGTGTTTTGTTTTGTTTTGTTTTGTTTTTTTCCTCTTAGCTTAAACAAAATTTTGCAATGGTTGGTGTCTAAGAACATCTGCCCTAAGCTTTAAACTGCTTGCTCTCTGTTCATACAGATTAATGTTTTCTTTAGTTTGTTTATTAAACAAACTTCAGGAAATCCAACAGCCACATCAATTTGCTTTGAGTCTGAGAAGAACAGGACAACTCATTTTATTGGGTTCCTAGCTGCCTGTTCAGACTAAAGCTCCTCTGATTCTGGAGGTAGTGGATATGTAATATACATCAGAGATGTTTGCTTTTTCTCACTGGAGAAAGCAAGGCAATCCAAACAGAGTATTATATGAAGAAAGGTGAGTCACTGTGGTCCAGACTCTTACACAACACAAAAAGGCTGATTTACCAGAATTATAGGCAATGAATTTGGGATACCTGTTCAGTTCTAGCTTATTTTGTATTTTTGAAAAAAAATAAAAATAATAATAATAAAAAAATATCAGTCACTTCCTGAAGGCATAGTTGTTTTTTTAAAGTTATCTTTTAGCATTATTTGAACATATGATAGAATCTCCTGTGAAAATGAATATATCTGTTTGCATAGCTAAATGACATGCAACAATGTAAAGACCTAGGTTAGAGGGAGATAGAAAATATATCTAAATACTATACAAATTCTGAAGGTCCCATAGATTCCTTGTTAGTTAACATGATATTGACTTTATATTCCATTTTACTAAATGGAAAAAAGAGGGAAGATGTACACACTTAATCTGTGTTGTAGTTGAAGTTCTTAACCAGCTTATAGAATAATAAGCACTTGAAAATAATCTACATTTTCACCTTTATTCCAATGTTAAGAAATTCAATAACCTCTCATGCTATTATATGTCTATGCTCATATATCACTTTTAAAACTAGATATTCTGGGGGAGAGGAAGATTTTATGCCAAATAATTTTCTAATGGTGAATTTAAGCTTAAATAATAATAATAATAATTAATTAAAAAAAAAAAAAAACTTTTTCATCTATCATGTTTATGCATTGTGTCCATTGGCTGTAGCACGAGTGATTATGTGTCTGATTGTCAATGATTACTGCTTTTAAGACTAAGGGAACTGCTGGCCATTCATGATAAGCAAATAATTTTTTCCAGCATTCTGGTGTGCCATAAAGAACTAAAAAGGGTAGCGTGCCCAGAATCAACTTTAAATTATTATTATTATTATTATTCTCCTGGAGGTTAATATATAAAAATGTTCTTTTGGCTTCATTCCTTTTTTTTTTCTTTTTTCTTTTTTTTTTTTTAATTTATTTTCAGGTGCAGTCCTCATCTCTGTAATGTAATAAGTGCAGAGCACTATAGGAATAGTCTGAATTGAAGAATTACTGCCTAACATAGTTTAAATGAGAAATTCATATTATGTGACCTTGTCTTTCAAACTATTTTGAGAAGAGGAGCCAAGGTCTGTTTCAAGCAAAAGAATCAGAATGCCAAAGAGAAACAGAATTCACCATTTCCTTTTCTTTATAATAACAGTTTTATTTCTAAATTGTAAAAAGTAATCTAGTGATCAGAAGGATGTAAAGGAAAGCATTTCAAATGTCCTGATACTGTGTATTACTCAAGAGAAGCCATCAACAAATACTGCCTTGTAGCTGGCACAGTTAAACTCCCAATGGATAGGGGCTTATTGAGAGAAGTGGTACACTGTACAAGCGGAAAAGGTAGATCTATCTCATCAGGTGAAACAGTAAATGCTAAATCAGAACATCTATGATATATTAAGGAAACTTCTTGATGTCAGCTGCATTCCTCTGGCAGCTAAACAGGGAGGGACATTTCCAGAAACGAAGGGAAATCATGGCATGGCCAAGTCCATGAAATGTCAACTAAATTCCAACATGTGGGCTATAATCTTACAAATATATACATTGCCCATCTTAAAAAGCTGAAAGAGTATCCTTACCAGATCATATCTCTACAGTGGAAAGCTGGCATCAAACTGTACAATAAAGTAATCTTAAAGTTTAAGTCAACTCTAAGGTTTTGTGGCAGTATGTATTGCTGAGGAAACCATTTATACTTGCCTCACCTAAGCAGCTTCATTTGTAAGCTGATTAGTCTCCTGTTAAAATAGAACCAGTGTACATCCCAAAGCTAAGCTGCCAGAATATGTTACAGTAAGGGATGCTCCAGTGCTGAGAATGTGTCAACATCATTGTTTTAAACAGACTTTTTCAAATTGAAGACAATTACCTACATCTGTAGCTTCAGTAAAATAAAATAAATTAAAAAAAAAAAAAACTACTTTTTTTTTTTTAAAATTTTTATTTTTATTTTAATCAGGACAGGTTTTCAAAATCCTTTCATACCAGTATTCTACCTTTATAGTTAAGAACATGAACAGTTGAACATCTAATGACTGATTAAGTGAAACACAGCTGCACATTCAATTTAGTGGCAGGTCTGTGCTTATAAGAAGGAGGAGAAAGGAAACAGAAATGAAGGTCCAAGACAACCACAAATACAAGATTTTCAAAAAAAAAAAGATCCAGGTGCTCATTTTGGAAAGCAAAAACACAGGCACCTACCCGCAAGAGAGATCTAAGCCTCTGAGACCTAAGTGCCCAGAGACATCTCCTGTTGTCTTGAATTCAGCTGTGGGACAGATGTAAGGTTTTATTTATGATTGTGATACCTGAATGAAACAAAGGCTATGAAGAAGAGTTTTTGACTCTCTCTGTAATTTAAGTGGATTAATGGATCTTTTTGCTCTAAGCATTAGGCTTCTGGGTAAAAGAGATGCCTACCTATATGTGACATCAGAACCAGAAAACAAGTTCTGGAAATATACTAAAATAATCATTAGAGATAACCTAAACATAAAAATACATAATCTGTAAATTTTCTTGACACATGCAAACAACAATTTATTTATATTTTACACTTGGTGGCTTTGAATTACTGGTTAAAGCTTAGGCATCTAAAGAATTTAGGTGCCTCCAGAGATAGCTGGATATAGCACTTGAAGTGCTTTTAGGGAGTTGATATTTTACATGAAAACATCTGAAATGGTATCTAAATATTTAAGACCTTGTGAGGAGGTCCCTGGTAATTTATAGTTATAGTTTAAGTTATAACATTTAGCAGATGCATATTCACATTAATAAATATCTTCAATCCAAATGCTCCAATAAGCCATCTCAATTCCTACAAAGAGCTGAATAGGCAGCCTTAATGACTGGCACTTATCTCCCAGTTAATCAGTTTCTCATCATGTAGTAGTACCAACTAGTCATTAAGGCTCTACTATTACAGGAGGGTTATTTAAATAATGCCATCAGCAGATGTTAAGATTGAAAATTTTATCAAATTAATACAATGAAAGAAAAAAAAAAAAAAACAACACAAATTTAATTGATAAAGTTGAAAGCTAAGGCCTTGCTCTTTGTATTTTACAGCATTTTAAATCAGAAAACAAAACAATACGAAAACAACATGGTATATTAGAAATGGACTCAAAACTGCATGTCTCAGAAGGCTATTCTGGAGAACCATCTAGCTGTACAACTTTACTGGAGCCCCATGGGGATCTATTCTTGATTGTACAGGACTTAATATTTGCCAGTGATGTGGAAGACATAAAATCATTACTGATAAAGTTTGCTGTTGACAAAGATTGAGGGAGTTGTAAATAATGAAGAATGCAGGTCACTAATGTAGAGCGCTGGATCATCTTGTAAATTGGGCACAATCCATATGTTTCTGTCTGGCTAAGTGTATGGTCATACACCTGGGAGTAAAGAATGCAGGCTGAGCGTCCAAGATAAACCCCTGGAAAGACTGAACCTGAGAGAGTTCATAGTGGGAATTCATCTGAACGTGAGCTTCCTCAGTAAAGTTTTGTTTTGTAGGGATTACATACAGAAAGCTGAACAATGAGTAGTATCACAGAATCAAAGAATGGTTTGGGTTGGAAAAGACCTTAAAGACAATCTAATGCCAACCCCTATGCCATGGGCAGGGACATCTCCCACTAGATCAGGTTGCCCAAAGCCCCATCCAACCTGGCTTTGAACACTTCCAGGGATGGAGCATCCACAGCTTCTCTGGGCAGCCTGTGCCAGTGACTCATGACCTTCATAGTGAAAGATTTCTTCTTATATCTAATCTAAATCTCCCCTCTTTTAGTTTAAACCTGTTC
Organism: Oxyura jamaicensis; assembly: GCF_011077185.1. Lineage (NCBI taxonomy): Eukaryota > Metazoa > Chordata > Aves > Anseriformes > Anatidae > Oxyura > Oxyura jamaicensis. Next base: position 132,008,820 of record NC_048894.1, on the reverse strand, counting down.
ACCCTTGCCCCTTCACTATGTTCTTGTGTAAAAAGTCACTTTCTATCTTTTGTATAAGCCCTGTTTAAGTACTGAAAGGCTACAATGAGGTCTCCTTGGAGACTTCTCTTCTCCAGGCTGAACATCCACTGCTCTCTCACCCTTTCTTCACAGGAGAGGTGCTCCAGGCCTCTGATCTTCCTGGCCCTCCTCTGCACTAGCTCTAACAGATTAGCATCCTCCTTGTGCTGGGGGCCCAAGACTTGGATGCAGTACTTCAAGTGAGGCCTCACAAAGGCAGAGCAGAGGGGGACAATCACCTCCCTTGACCTTCTGGCCACTCCTCTGTTGATGCAGCCCAGGACACAGTTGGCCTTCTGGGTGGCAAGCATGCACTGCTGGCTCGTGTCAAGCTGTTTGTCCACCAGAACCCCTGAGTTCTTCTCTGCAGGACTTCTCTCAGTGAGTTCTTCACCCAGTCTGTACTCATGTCTGGGATTACCCTCACCCAGGTGCAGCACCTTGCACTTAGACTTGTTGAACCTCATTAGGATCACATGGGCCTACTTCTCAAGCTTGTCTATCCAAGCCTGTCCTTTGGATGGCATCCCTTACTTCTATTGTATCAACTGCACCACTCTAAACAGTACCGGTCCCAAGACAACCCCTGAGGGACAACACTCATCACCAGCCTCCACCTGGACATAGAACCATTGACTGCAACTCTCTGACTTCAGCCATCCAGCCAATTCTTTATCCTCTGAATGGTCTACCCTTCAAACCCATCTTTCTCCAATTTAGAGACAAGGACATCATGTGGGACCATGTCAAAGGCCTTACAGAAATTCAGACAGATGACGTGAGTTGGTTTTCCTTTGTTGACTGATGCAGTCACTCCGTCATAGAAAACCACCAGATTGGTCAGGCACAATTTACAATTAGTGAAGTCATACTGTCTTTCTCGGATCACTACCTTGTCTTGTATGTGACTTGATATTGCTTCCAGGAGAATCTGTTCCATGATCTTTCCAGGCACAGAGGTGAGGCTCACCAGTCTGTAGTTCCCTGTGTCTTCATTTCTACCCTTTAAAAATGGGAATGATATTTTCCTTTTTCCAGCCACCAGGGACTTTGCCCTACTACCATGACTTTTCAGATATTATGGAGAGGCTTGGCAACTCTGTCAGCCAGTTTCCTCAGGACTCCAGGATGCATGCCACTGGATCCCATAGACTTGTACCTGTTCAGTTTCATCAGGTGGTCTCAAATCTGCTTTTCACTTACAGTGGGAGGGACTTTGCTCCACCAGCCCCTGCCCAGTGGTTCAGGTACTTGAGGAAGCCTGACTGCCAGTGAAGACTGGTAGGAAACATCTGATACCTCTGCTAGGGCCCGTGATTGCTGCTGCTGAGGTGGAACATATGCCCTTCTCTGATGCTTGCATTTTGAAAAGGAATAATGATAAATAATGTTTTGAGAAGAAACAAGAAAACAATTAAAATTTAAAAGAACAATGACTCATAGGATATTCAAGGATAAGGCAGCTCATAGGTCATTATCTCCTACATTCTCTTCCTCAGGCTACTTTGTTTTTACAGTAATCTTTGAATTACAGCAACTTCCTTTAAATCTTTCTTTCTTGTACATCTAGACTCTTTACAGCTCCCCCCCTCCCCCAGCTTTATTTCAGTAGCCCTCTAGTTACTTTCCCAGATTACCTGTTATTCAAGCATAGCTTTTCTGATGGCCGTATAACAGACCTTTCCCAGTAGTGAGACAATTTCTAATGTGTAGTTCCACATAAACTCCCACTGTCAGAGGACATGTTTTGCCAACTTACTTACTTGTCTCTCACCTAAAGGTAGAGTAACCCGCAAAACTGTCATTTGGGATCTGACATGAAAAGCAGATATAAAATTAAGAAAAGATGAGTTATGCCCCAAAAGGCCAGGATACAAGGTTCAGAACACTGCGTTACAGTAGTGTGCTTTAATGATGGATTATTAGTATAGAGTTTGTTCCTGCCCACCGGCAAATTTTTCAGTTTCCAGTGTTGTCAATAAAGTGAGCCAGAATAGCTACCTTCTGAAAAATGAAACTAAGAAGATCACAGAGTAGGTTCAAAATATCTCCATTAACTTCACAGTTAACATGAATCTTATTTCACTTGTATATATTGAAGCCAAAGCACAAAACCCTATGAAGTGAACTGTCACATTGTGGATTTGACCCCAAAATTGTTACAAGTAATTAACAGATGGAAAAAAATACCAACATTTTTACTGAATACTTTTGTTATAAATATTCAAGTGTCTGAACACTGGATGAAATGTGAAGTCACGCATGGTCAAACAAAATGTATCGAATTCTTGAGAAAGGATCTGCAGCAAATTATTATTCTTAACCTGAGTTTCATCTCTTATGCTGTGATTGTACCTCAGGAGAGAAAAAAATAGGCTGATGCTCATAGGTGTTACTACCAACACAGTAATTACCATTTAACACAGTTAATATTTTCCCAGCCAGATTCATTTTTTTTTTTCTTTATGTCTACCAAAACTCTTCCAACCTCTCCAATACCCACACAAGAATACAGAGAATAATAACATTAAAAATCAATAACACCTGTACATTGTACTGCACCTGGGGACTAGAAATAAGAGCATCCACCTAAGAAAAGGCAGAGAGCAGAAACAGAGCTCCACCCTTACACAGAGTAAGACTTCCAGTGAAAGAAGAAAGCTGGGAGCTCTGCTTTGCAGCAGTTCACTTATCCTGTACTGAATACATGATGTTGATCTTTACACTTTTCATCCTTAAAGTAGTGTTGCTTGCTACTTTGCTAGTCTTGGATCATCACTTTCTGTATGTTCACCTATCACTGTTATTTTATTTAATTTTAACCCATAACTTCATCCAGTTATCCTTCATAAAATTATTGATTTTATTGTAATAGTTGTAGAAGAGCTCTGATATGTAGGAATTTCTGTCTTAATCTATTTCAGAGAATAAAACAGTCTCATAATTTCCTAACAGGTAAATTTTCATTTTCCAGATCCCATGCATGTTTTCTGGTTCCATCTTCCTGAATATCTTCTCAAGTTGATTTGTTTATCTTCTGTTAGAGCAGCAGCTGGTAAATTTTGGAAGAGAGAACTGTAATTAAGGACAGAGTCAGAGAAAAAGATTTGAAACAAAAAATGACCACATCCCTCCTTCAGCAGTTTTGTGATGAGAAAATGATGACTTTGAAAATGAAAATAACCTGGATTAGTCCAAATTTTGGTACACAAATCTACCTACTAAGACATTTAAGCAGTGAATAGAACATCCTGTTACATTTGGCTTTGTCAAATGCTCAAGTAAGGCCATTGTATATGAAAAACAAATCTTGTTCTGCTTACACATTGGGGATGCCACTTTTGAGTTTTCAAAACAAACCCATGGTAACAGAATGTTTCCTCCAGATGGCAAAAATGTCTTTAATTCACTCTCACAAATAAATTACAGTACTGTAACCATGTTTGTTGCTAAAAAAGTTGTTCCTCTTACAGAACTGCTGGATGGAAAGAGCTGTATTTTTTATATCCGTGAATGAAAATCTGGACTCAAACTTGGTAGCTTCCTTTCATTGACTTTAGTGGAGTGAGAACTTCAGAAGTTATATTATAAAAGACGGGTTATAATATGTGAAGTTAGTACAGAATGTGATGTTAGTACAAAAAGAACTCAAAGCTTCCTTTTACAGGAGAAATAAAGTACACAATATAATCAATTAACCTGAAACTGATGAGAGCTACTGTGGCCCAAAGTTGGAAATACAGATTTTGATTGTCTTTCAGTCAAAGGTAGCAGACACACATAAACATTTCTTAAAGTCTCTTAAGCCATAAACATGGAAAAAAATGCAATCTTTGTGACTGCTGACAAACTAAGCCTGCATTTATAGGAGAAACTGGCTCAGCTACTAGTTCCATAGTTGGGAAAATGTGCAGGTAGGAATGAACTCCCTAGTCCTCCCATAAGCAGTTGACTTCTTGAAAGTGGAGACTGAGAAAATGAGTATTTGTCAGAAGGAGGAATAAGTTTGTTTTGTCAAAAAGTAAGTTTGTTTTGGCAGAAATCAGAGAGAATTGCATTTTCATATCTGTAGACATCGTACAGAGTGAGATTTGCAGCATCAAGTATGTAGAACAGGGAGATGACAAACACAGAGGGAAACCTGATAAAAAGGGCTGTAGCTCTCTCTCCCACCTTCCCAGACCTGACTGAGTATATATGTAAGACCAAAACTTCCTCATAGACCTGGTCAATGCACTAAAAGTTCCTCTTTTCTGTTGTCAGGGCAGTAGATGTAGAAGTAGCTGACCTAGGATTCAAACTTTTGTTTGTATGGCTATGTCCAATCCAGGCTTTTCACTTCCAAGGAAAGTGCCCTAAACAATTGATAACACTTTATGCCTCCTCCTCAGAGAGTACACCATTGAATAGAAAGTCATGTGGGAAGTCACAGAGGACATCCAAGAGATAAAATATTATTTTAATGGTGAGGAAAACATTCCTAAAGGAGAGGGACACATTGCCTTGCAAGGCATTTTCTGAATTTAAATTGCTGCCTTGAGTATATCTCAGTGTGTGTCTACTACTAAAGGAGAAACAGCCCTTTCAGTGTTACATCCCTGTAAGTTTAGCAGTCACTTGTATACTGCACTTCTTTCCTATTTCATTACAGTATATTTAGCTGTAGTTATTATAGCTGTACATTATATGCTGCCCCATATATCAAAATAAATGAGAAAATGAAAAGGAAAATTGCACTTATTTGTAGAAGAAAGTTTTTTCTTTTTTTTTTTTTTTTTTTTTTTTTTTTTTTTTTTCTTTTTCTGTTAAGGAAGCAGAGTATACCACTTGATGTGCACAGGGTGGTTACAAATAGCAGTATGTACACAGACTCAAACCTTCCCCCTCACAGTTGCACTTCACCCACACACTCTGGCTGCTCAGCAAGTAATTGTATTTCATTAAATTCAGCTTCTACTGCTTCACTAAATCCTGATGTTCTTCCTCAGACCAAACTCCTCTTTATTTGATTGTAATTAAGCTTTTCTAAGATCATGAGAATCTGCACTTGCTTATTTATCATTTAGTAGTGTAACGGGTATAACAACTTCTGCAAGTACAGAAAAATACCACAGCTAACTGAATGGGGAATTTTCAAGGCCCATAATATAAGTGCTACTGTGTATGCTTATAATTTTTTATGGGATTGTTTAGAAGGTCTGTGAGCCCTTTAGCAGTAAAATACTGCAGTGATGATTGCCTATTAAAGGTGCCAATAAATTCTATTTTCAACATCAGGCTAGGTTTCCAGCACAAATGAAAAAAAATGAACAAATTGTGACTGAAACACAGACAGATCCAGAAACAGACTTAGGTGTGAGAGCATGACATGCTACCACTACACAAAATATTTATGTGTCAGGCACCTAGTGTAATTAATTAATTGAACATAAGCATGTAAGTTCTTGAAATTTAGTAAGTGCTTGTATGTTCTTGTAAGTTCTAGTGTGTCTAATAATGGGGTTTCACAGCAGCCAACACACTGAACAAGGTGACATCTAAACCAGCCTGTAGGAAATAATGTTGCAACACTGCAGTCCAAATGTAACAAAACTCAACATGAGACATACAAGAAAAGGTTATTTTATTGTTAAACAAAAGTTTTTTCATTCATTCACACACAGTCTTATGCACACACTCAAAACCACTAAAATCTGTGTGTCCACGTAGTCCACCTCGCATGCAGTCTCCAAGATATTTTTACTTGGGTGGTCTAGGCAGGATTCTTTGCAATGACACAGAAGAAAAAGGATGTTGTACTCTCTAATCTCCTGAGGTTCTCTTGTGCTGTTTTGGATATTCTTTTAATGTCCTCTGGGAGCTGACAGCCTTTTCATTCTTTCACATCCCTATGAGCAATGAGAATTTCCTCAATGTCCTATGTCTGTTAGCCTGGTTGTCCTAGGCAGTTACAAATAAATGACGGGGTTCCAATGGACAGTTAATCTGGCTGAAATGAGCATATGACACTCTTACAGCCAATCTTCTGGTCGGTGTTTGCTCCTTTGGGTGTTTCTGTCTTGTTTTTACCCTACTGGGCAGCTGAACTTTACCACAAACACTCTCTCGCTCCCTTTCTGCAACGGAAAAAGCGGAGAAAATACAAGGGGAAGGGCTCAAGGGTTGAGATAAGGACAGGAAGATCACTCAATAATTATCATCACAAGCAGAAACTCAGTGTAGGGAGATTAATGTGATTTATTACCTATCACTAGCAGACTAGAACAGTGAGAAAACAAAAGCAAACTAAAAACACCTTGCGGGGGGGGGGGGCGGGGCGCCAATTCACCCTCTTTGGCCTTCTTCCCCTGAGCAGTGCAGGGGAGCAGGGAATGGAGTCCCTCCCATGGGATACACTCTTTCCCAAAATGAACCTGCAGAGGCTGCCCACAGGCAGCAGCTTTTGAAGAACTGCTCCCACATGGCTCCGTACCATGGGGTCCATCCCCCAGGAGCAAATGCTCCAGCACAGATCCCCCACAGGCGGCAGCTCCCCACAGACCCCCTGCTCCTGTGTGGGCTATTCTTCACGGGCTTGCTCACGGGATCTCCATGGGCCGCAGCCTCCTCCAGGCCACATCCACCTGCTCCACTGGAGGCTCCTCCACGGGCTGCAGTGTGGAGATCTGCTCCATGTGGGACCCATGGGCTGCAGGGGGACAGCCTGCTCCACCAGGGGCCTCTCCACAGGCCACAGGGAAAGTTCTGTTCTGGTTCCTGGAGCACTTCCTGCCCTCCTTCTGCGCTGATCTTGGGGTCTGCAGGGCTGCTTCTCACTCCTCACTCTCCCAGATGCTGTTGTGCAGCAGTTTGTTTTTTTCCTTTCCCTTTTCTTAAATCTGATCTCTCAGAGGCCCAACAAATGTAGCTCACTGGCTTGGCTCTGGTCAGCAGCAGGTCCTTTTGGAGCTGGTTGAAGCTGACTCTGATCAGACATGGGGCAGCTGCTGGGCTCTGCTCACAGAGGCCCCCCCTACAGCCCCCCTGCTACCAAACCCTTGCATGTAAACCCAGTACCTCTTAATATATTACCACTCTGACTGGAGTGTATGCATAGTGTGCAGGCAGATATGTATGGCCTTGGAGATAGGTTGGAAGAGTCCATGAGTCTAGGCTGGACACTAGAGAGACCACTGAATTTTCTGATTGGTAGCTGGAGGGACCAGGAGGGACCATGGGGTCCATGATTTTACTGTGGGACCCATTTGAATGTGTGCATGTCAGTGCATGCTGCAACTGGAGATATGAAAGTCCCAGGACAAGTTACTGGATAGAGCAAGAATCTAGTATCAGTTACTGGATTCGTCTACAGTGTGTGTCTGTTTGGCCATGTGGATATGCATATAGTATACATGTGTTTGCATACTTGTCAGAATGACATGCTCAGCCTTGTTACTGGTTGGACCTGTGCATATGGAGCTGACACCGTCTAATCCCTATCAGGCTGCTAGATTCAGCAGCTCCTGTCAGAGTCTAGTTATTTTCCTGATGCTTTCATCCTCCATTCTTCCTGCCAGTGATACCAGTGAGATTTCTATGTGCAAAATAAATATGATTGATGTTACTTTTTTAATTACTTCAGTTATTCACTATATGGCATCCTAAAGAAACCCCATTTTTTAGGAAATGCAGAGTACCTGCCATATAAAATTCCTAACTCTTTAAGCACTCCTTAGCTGGATAGATGAACGTTGTAGCATACAAAATGACTAATTGTTTTTTAAAACGTTCACCAATATTTATATAGTGCAATAAGGTGGCAAAACAGTTTCCAAGAAAGTGAAAAATGGTTTCTGCCTTGAGGAGCTTATAGTCTAAACTTAGATTTGACAAGGTGAGTGATTGCAAACAAAAGAGCATGAGGGTTACAGTAATAGGAAAGTTGCATTTGGCATGTTTTTCCTCTCCTGTTTACACTTGTTCCTGTCTATGGGAGCAGTTTATAGTTACTTATTTGGAGTGAATATAAAGTTGCTCTGTGGTGAAATGATTACATGGTAATATTGTAAGGGAATGAGAGGATCTGAAGGCAGTTAGAGGGAATACAGAACAAGAGGAAGGTAAAAAGAATAAAATAAATGAATGGGTGGAGATACAGTCATGAAGAGCAAGGTAGAGAGAAAGGAGAAAAAAGCAGGGTGGCAACTCAGAAGATCTGCTACAGGGAGTCAGCAAGACTAGATGAATAATAGCAAAACATCCATTACACATCCAAGACACAGACATTTAAAATATCAATATGTTATGTAACTGGAGGTATCTGGGATGAACTCTATAGAATGGTTGTAGTATAAGCTATAGCTGAGTGTCAGCAGCCCCTCATTATCATTGCTGGAGAACAGAGGAAGCCATAGCTTTCTGTTTTCACATACATTTCTGAGCACACACTTCCAATAGACATATATTTCTTATTTATAACTCAATACATTTATTTCTGTACTAGTATACTCTGCACATTATACACAAAACAAGAAAGTTAAAAAGGATGAGGTAAGGATGAAATAAGCATTATTTTTATTATTTTATTTATTAATGGCACACAAAAAAAATTATTTACACAACCCTCTGGAATCTCTTTCACACATCCTGGAGACTGATGCTCTGAGATAACCCTTAACAGGTTGCAAATATATGGCAGTAATATATATTTCTGGGCTAAAATTAATCTGCATCAAACAGATATTTTATCTCCTGGAAGATTTCTTTAGTACTGCCACTAGAAGAGAGAAAGCCAGTAGAATAGTGAAATTGGTCTATAAGATGAAAAATGCTAGTTCAGTGGGCTCCATTTCCTGGAAAAACTCCCTCATGAATTGAAATGTATGTCTACAGCAAGAAGTGAGGGTTCTGAAATAAGAAAGACATTGAAAACTGTACCGAGTAAAATAGGATAAGCTTTTTGCTAAGTCCAGGTTGGAACTAAACATTCAATCTCTACAAATGGTTAGATTCATAACGTGAACTGGCCTTTCCTGGTAGTAATTCATGATTCTATTCTTCTCTAGCTTCCTATGATTTACAGTCAAGAAGAATCCACTGACAGTGGAACGAATGGTGTACATTTTGTAATGTAAGTTTTGCAAGTCAGAAAAAAATGTTACAATCTTAGCTAGCTCAGAGATGTATCTAGGTCTTTATAGGTACTTGAATATGCATAACTGATATATGATAATAGGGAAATGTATTTCTATAAACATGTATGTACTGGTTATATACTAAGAAAATTTGTTTTTAAACAGTCTAGACAGAAATGTGAAAAACATAATGAGAAAGATTTTAATATGGCAAAAAGAGTCTGCAAAGTCTCAGGACATAGATTATCTGCCAAATAAAATCTGTCATATATTGTCTATATGGACAGTATCCAAAATTACAGTTAATGAACAAAACCACTGACAACCAAAAGTTAAAATCAGGCTTGAACAATATGCTTTGTTTAGATTAAAAGATATTACTGAACTCCATACACAACGCGGCGTATTGCGAAAAATGCTCTCTATCCTTTACAGGGCAACACTTAAACTGCAACAGATCTAAGAGAGAGCATAGCCTTTTAACATGTAGAAGATTAACATTTCATTCTTTCTGCAAGGTATTTCCTAGATGACACTGTGTTCCTGCAAAAGTAAAATAAAAGACAACTGAAGCACACTGGACCAGTGGAAAAAACACTACTTCAATAGTAGATCTACTGATAGGAGTATAGATTGATTAGAATTTATTAAAATAAAATTTAAAATATAGTCAGATTGTTTTGAAAAGCCAAGTTATTTCCATTGAAACTTCAGTTTAAATATTAAATTATTATGTAAACATGTGTGTCCTGGAAAGAGTTAGAGTGGAAAAATGAAACAGTGATGACTAGGATCCAAGATTATAAAAAAAACATTTACTTGATTTCAATCACTGGCATTAAACCAGGAGTAAAATAGTCCTGTTCCAATAAATGCCAGATCCCATAGACCTCAGTAAGAACAAGATGAATCCTACATACTTTTCCAATACTGTTCTTATGAGCTGTCATGCACTAGTTCACAGCCGTATAAACTGGAATATATTTGTTTTTTCTACATTGCCTTTTAATATTTTTTCTAACAAACTATATGCAACACTAGGAAAATTTAATTAGTTGTAGTTTTTATTACATTTTAAAAATGGACAATATATAAATATTTTAATGCACGCGTGTGTTCACTGGTAGACCTTTTGGTGTTCTCTAAAAACTTGTGGTCAAAAGGAAAACATCAATATTTAATTTCATGATATTTGGGAGTGATATATTACTGTAACTCCTTCTTAACAGATTTTGTAACTTAGCCTATTCTACAACAGGATCTGAACATTTCCTGCTTTCCTCCTTCACTAATGACAGATAATTATTGGAGAAAAAAAAAATATATATATATACTAATCAGCAAGATAGATTTTAATACACTAGTCTACAAAGTTTATTATTCTTCACAATGCAGTATGTAATCCAAAAATTCCTAGGCCACTGTCTGAGAAAGAACAATAACCTTTCTCCCATAGGCATTTTTCTGCTTGTTCGTATAAGAATAAAAGAACAGCTGTACTGGTACCAAACAGTCCCTCTAGCCATTGCAAAGGATTCATAAAGAGTACAAGGAGGATATAATCATATAACAATATTTCTGTGGTAAATCCTCCAAAACCTTAGCAATCAGAAAGAAGCTCAGGGAGTTGCCGAGCCAAGGTGGGTTTTGTGTTTTGTGTTTTGTAGTTGTTGTTTGTTTTTGGTTTTGTTTTTCTGTGAGCATTGTTCCTTATTCTAAGACCTCCTTGGAATTTGTAAAAAGTGTCTCACTGATGCAAATTTCAGGAAAAAAAAATAATCTCAGCAATAGAAGAAGAGGGCAAGTAGCTCTAGAGAACCAAATGGGATCTGTATTGGGAAGATTAGTAAAGGGCTTATGGCTGATCTCTGCCACTGAAACCAGCTGGCAGAGACATAGTCTATTATAATGTAGCATTAAACTCCCCTACCATTCAAAACAGGGTGCATGAAATTATCTATTATGAATGGATTCGGGCCTATGAAAATCTGACACTGTTTCAGCTCAAATCAAACTCATGCTAAGGACCATACTTGCTAGCAATTTAAAACCTATGCAAACAGTTTAAGAGCTGATGAAGCTTCAGCACCCAATTCTTCCCTGATAGTATCTAATTAACTATGAAAGGTGAAACCTCTGTGTTTCTTCTGGTGCTTTAAGTTCTGCAGGACTGTGCTAGACTAGAATTAAATAATCTTTTTAGCACATCAGTTACTATTAGTAAGAAACTTGTAACCTTAGGATGAGAGGAAAATCTCCAATTATACTAGAAAATGTCTTTATTTTAGGAAAAAAACTTTGTTGTCTCCATTAGTAGTAGCTTGTGCATACTGAAAAGATGCACTTAAGGCTCATTTTACTGAGCCTTAAGAAAAATATAATTCCACATTAAGATCCATAGAATGACACCAAAGAAAAATTGGTCAGCCATTCAAATGTGGATATATCTATTCATATCAGTATCTGCAGAGATGTCAAAGAGTTTTTGTGACCAGTGGTAGAGAATGGGCTTGATCCATTCTTGTGAATAAAACTGATCTTTCTTGAGTAAAGGAGATTACAGACTATTTAAAACATCTCAGTTGCTTAGGTTAGCAATTCTTCTCCATTTGCTCTTGTTGTGTAGAAGACAAGGATTCTCACCCTGATTTTATTGAACACAATTTTTTCCATCTCACCATTAATGACATATTTAGGGAAAACAATGCAATCAGGACACATTCATTTTCTAAAATGGGCAATGAGGCCTTCAAACTGATGAGCTTAATGTAAACTTCCTGACCAATTAGAACATACAGATTAAAAACTGGAAACTTACTATTACATTTTCAGACTGCAGCACATGCATTATGTCTTATAAAACAAACAATAGCAATAAAGTAGTTTCAATAGGTTTTCCCTGTGATTTTGTTTGTTTGTTTGTTTGTTTCTAATAGCCAGTTACAATGACAAAGTTGCTACATTCCAGGTTGCCAGGGTACTGCAGATGACTATGATGTTTCTTTAAACTACAGCACTGCTAACTTTGAAATCTAATAGCCTATAAATAGAATAGACAGACGATCCTACCTCCAGTTTCTTAGGAAGTTTAGTGAATTCCGTTCACAGTCTAGTGTGCCTGGTTGCATCCCAATGCAGCTCTTTGCAAGATCAAGCCTGTATCAGGCATAGTCTTGAAGTCAATGAAGCTTCAAATCAATATATGGATTTCCTGAGGTGAAACCCCTTAAATGATTTGTATATAATATTGTGTATAACTTCGAATACACAGTTGCAAATAATCTTGCCCCCCAAAAAATCGCTTTTCTGTGTTTTGCTGACTGGTTATATTCCATCAAAATCATAATGCATTTAAATTGATATGAGTATGGGAAACAGTGGAAAGTTTGGGGCATATTCTAGTTTTGTTAAGGTATGCCAAAAAGCAGAAAACCATGTAACACATTTTGAATCAGTAACTGTTGTTATTCATTGCCTGTTTCTAGTTCCTATAATGTTTCTCTTTTTCCTAAAAAATCCAAATTTATAAAAGTCTAAGCCCCTTCAATATTAGAGAAACTTGCTGCTGATGTAAATGTATTCTTTGAGTACTAGGATCTATCAGCTTTTGCAAACAATTTAATTAATGGCATGCATTTCACAACTTTTACAGCTAGCACCTATTGAACTTGCAACTGACTGCAGGAGAGTTGCATGTATTGCGTGCTTTCATTTGCACTCACATTGCACTGAAAAGTTTTGTAAGTTATGTTAAGGTATGTAGGAAAATGGCTCAGCCCTGGCCTAAGATTAGCCTAGCCTGTGAAACTAGTAGACATGATGTGACTTCCTGGACAGATGTGAGAAATAACAGCACAGCAAGGCCATGATGTTAGCAGGGGTGATCTGGACAGGTTCTCCTCTTGAATCACCTTTGCTCAGTCCTAGCCTCAGGAAAACAGTATTGTGACATACTGAAGAGCCCATAAAGGATGGGGGATCCTAAACCACCCAGAAGCAAATTCTTTCTAGTCTCTTGGTGACATTTAACATATACAGAAGGAGCAGAGTGGGAGAATCAGCCCTGGAACAGGCTCTCTGCTTCTAGAAGCAGCCCTCTGAGCACATGTCAGAATTAAGTCTTGCTTCCTGTTTTGCTGTATTTTACTATTATCTTCAAACAGACTGATACTTGCCAAAGTCTTTTCTCTGCTAAAATGCAGGATGTTTCATGCTGTTCATAAACTTGTAACAGCAATTATAGCTGAAGAGATAACACCTAAGGTGTTTGACCTTATCTAGACTTATTTGATTGGCTAATACATTAATACTTCATGATGATCCTACTTAGAGATTACATAGGGAAGATTATACCTGACACTCCAATTCTGTAGCCCATTTGAAAGGTGCTATTTCTGAGTCTTTGCCATGCTATAGAAAAGTTCATCTATTGATTCTTGACTCAAAGTCTTTTACAATAATTTTGTTAAGAGCTCAGTAATTCATACTGTGTGGAGACATTGTCTCTGTGTTCAAGGAAATCATAAAAAGACTTATTATTATATTTTGACCAACTGATTGTTTTTGGAAAATTAGTTTCCTCCTTTATATTTATAGGCCTGTGAAAAAGGCATTATGTCTGCATCTGAAAGTAATCTAACTACTTTATAATACATGTTATCTCCATTTTATAGGGGCTATGTCATGCAAGATACTAAATCCTTTGTCTTTGATCCTGCAGAGCACTTACATGCATGAGACATCACACTGAAATCAAAGGGTTGTCTCAAATATTCAGAGATAATGACATCTTTAGGTGCCAGGTGTGTGTTAAAACACTAAAGATTTTGTGGAATTAAAATATACAAGAACATTATCAATACTGGAGATAGGATTAAGCCAAAAAAAAAAAAAAAAAAAAAAAAAAAAAACCAACCAACCAAACAAATTCAGAATGAAATATTATTTTATACTGCAAAAGTTTATTTTACTTTAATAAAAATCAAGTCCTTGATGTCTGCATCCATGGCTTTAAATCTCAATCTACCAAATGATAAAGTCCATCCAGAAATCTTAAGCGCTTAGACAAACTTCCCTAAGATCTGTGATATGTACATTGAAGAGTTTGGCCTAAACTTGTCTTTAATTATTTTACATAAGAACTGGGTCATGCAGCGAAGTTTACTCCTATGGTCTCAGAGAGGCTCAGGCAATTAACACTTAATACCAACTGTTCGGAGTAATTTTATCTGTTCTGTGCTGGTCAGTGATCTAGATAGCTCTGCCTATGCCTGCTATACATTATGCAATACCTAACAGTCTGTCTACTCCCTTGACAGCTTTATCATGATCCCTTTCAAAAAAAAAAAAAAATCATCTCTTTTCTCTCTTTCCTGTAGTTAACTTGCAAATAAATTTTTTTATTCTTCATAGATTGTTTACAGAGCTTTCCCTGGGCAGACATTAACTCAGATAGGAACACTAGCTCCAGTGAAGTTATTCATGTGAGGAGCAATTACTCGTGCGAGGACATGAATATCTTATACAAAATTTAGCTGTATTATATTTACTAGCCAAAAAAGAAACTGTTTACTGAAAAATTCTTAAGAACAAAAGGTAAAATTTAGCTGTATTATATTTACTAGTCTTGGATCCCTGGACATACATGGTGTCCAAACTGCACATACATAAGTCCCTGATGGGATTCATCTGTGAGTGACAAGGCATCTGGCTGATGTTGTTGTGAGGCCAGTTTCTATTTGATTGATCATGGTGAATAGAAGTGCTTAAAGACTGCTGGAAAACAACTGTCACTCCTATCTTCAAGAAGGGCAAGAAGGAGCCAGAGATCTACCAGTCGGTCAGCCTCACCTCAGTCTCTGGGAAGGTGATGGAAAATCTAATCCTGAAAACCATTTCCAGGTACATGAAGAGCAAGAAAATTAGGAGTAGTCAGCATGGATTCACCAAAGGGAAGTCATGCTTGACCAATGTGATAATCTTCTGTGATGAATTTACTAGCTAGGGAGCTGTGGGAAGAGCAGTGGATATTGCCTATCTGGACTTCAGTACAGACACTGTCAGTACAGACACTTGACACTGTCCCCCATAACATCCCCACAGATATATGAGCTGCATGGGCAGACAGGGAAGTGGACCAAAAACTGTCTGAATAGCCAGGCCCAGACTGTAGCAGTCGGTAGTACAAAGTCTAGTTGGAGGCCGGTAAAAGAGCAGAATACCCTGGGGACAATACTGGGACCAATCCTGTTGAACAACTTATTAATGATCTGGAGAATGGGTCAGAGTGTAGCCTCAGCAAGTTTGGAGATGACACAAAACTGGGAGGAATGGTTGACGGAAAGTCTTGCTGACATCCAGAGGGACGTGGACATGCTGGAGAGGTGTGCCAACAGGTACCTCATGAAGCTCAATGAGAAGTGCAAAACCCTGTACCTGGGGAAGAACAAGCCCAGGCACTGGTACAGGCTGCAGACCACCCAGATGGAATGCAGAAAAGGACCTGGGGGACCTGGTGGACAATAAGTTGAACATGGGGCAGCAATGTGCACTTGCCTCTAAGAAGGCTAATAATATTCTTTGCTGCATTAGGCAAGGTATCCACAGCAGGTCAACAGAGGTGATCCTTCCCCTCTGCTGAGCCCTGGTGAGGCCACACCTGGAGTACTGAGTTCAGTTCTGTGCCCCCTGGTACAAGAGAGACCTGGACATACTGGAAAGAGTCCAGCATAGAGCTACCAATATGATGAAGGGACTGGAGCCTCTCTGAGGATAAGCTGAGAGAGCTAGGATTGTCCCAGCTGGGAAAGAAGAGGCTCAAGGAGGATCTTATCAATGTCTATGAATACTCGAAGAGAGGGTACAGAAAAGATGGAGCCAGTAGCAGGACAAGAGGCAATGGGCACAAAATGTAGTACAGGAGGCTCCCTCTGAACACCTGGAAGCATTTCTTTACTGTACGGGTGACAGAGTACTGGCACAGGTTGACAAGAGAGGTTGTGGTCTCCTCCTTGGAGATCGTGATGGCCCTGCTTGTGCAGTGGGGTTGGACCTCTTTCAACCTCAACCATTATTTGATTGTGTGATTCTGTGATTCTAAAAGACTAGCAGTATGTCAGGTTCCAAGCAGAAATACATGTATGATGAAGCATATGTAGGCATAGCTTCAGTTGCTATGCAAGCTCTAGCAGTTCATCTCTTTACCAATACTATCTTTCAAAGTTTGCATTACTCTTAACATATGAAAGATAAGTGATGAATATTCAGTGAGATGAATGATACTAACACATGGTCAAATATCAAATTCAGACTATCATCTAAATTTGTTTATAAAACAAATTTTAGGATTCTTCAGTTCTTTCTTAAAGGAACAGAGCATTTTATTCCTGTCTTGTCCTCAAAAGATGGAAAGCATATGTTTTTAATAAGCAAGGTCTGCCCGTGCTCATTCAAATCCACCAGGTTTTACATGTTTACATCCTCAGTGTGTTTTCATGTACAGTCTTTTGCACCTGTCCTAAATTCTGGCAACCATCCCCCATGTATTTAAAAGTGTTCATATGAGCATACAGTCCATATAAAGCTTATTTCTGGCAATCTATTTGCATGTTCAAGCATTCAGATCTGTAAACATTCAAGGGTCAGTGCATCCAAAGGCAGGGCTGGCTGAAGTTTGCAAAGCAGTGGAGGGCCAGATGAGGCATCTGAAAAACTCAGCTAAGACTAAACTTTTATTCCATATCCTCAGAAACAATAAGAGTATGCAAGTGGGAGGTGTAATGAAAACTGAGGCACAGTTAGAAAAATGCACCAAGTAAACCCCATTTTATATATTCAGTTTATTTTTGAGGAATGTGTACAAATATATTGATTATGTATAATAAAATTTTATTGCTGATAAGAATTTTACAAAATGTAGGGCTACTTTACTCATAGCACCTCTCTAACTTTTTCATTCAGAGAAATACAATAAAAAGAATGAAGAAGTTAGAGAGACTGGTTTATTAAAGAAAAATAATAGTGAAAAAAACAAAACAAAACAAAACAAAACAAAACAACAACAACAACAACAACAAACTTATGTATGTATAGCTTGGTTAAATAATGTTTAAGTGAACAACCTTAACTTTAGATAATGATGTATTGCACAGTCCTGTAAATAGCAGAGTAGGACTAAATGTATTATTTATTAACTGTATTGCAGTTGTGCCTAGCAGCCCCTGTTATGTTAGATAATACACACCCAGTAGGACACAATGCCTAAACAGTTCAGAGTGGGTACAAGGAAGAGGAGGAAATAAATACCTTGCACCAAGGACACACAGCGTGGAAGTAACTGAGCTAGCAGTAGAAGTCTGGAACCCTATTCAAGCCTGCCGAATTTAGCAGTTTCTCTGGTAATTTCTCTGAAATGTATCCCTGCTTCAGATCTGGTAGGCATAACAAGAGCATTATTTTAGAAATGTGGTCTGTTTTGCAATGTGTTGGAATCAGCCCATTTGCAACTGTCAAGAATCCTGTAACACTCCTATACAAGTCTATAACAAAACTATACAAAAGGTAAAACTAACCACCCAAGGATGAAACAGAATGCAGACAGTAATGGACCATGAACATGCATGCTCTTTATGCACACCAATTAGCTCCACAGCAACAGAGCCCCATTTTTGTTTTGTTATAGGTTTTCATGATAATATATTTTAATGTGAAAACAATATTTTTTCTTTTCAGTACCTCAGGCCTTTCCACAATGAGATTGAACTCTGCTTTGCCTCCTTCCCATTCGCTTACATACAATGAAATGTAAGCTTTTTTGAGCACTGGCTTCTGTTTGTTCTGAATCACATAAAACTAAGCTTGTGCTCATCACTCATTCTCCTTTTGAAGCCAACCCCATCTGGTCTCCATTTTGGCTCATTGCCATAATGAAACTTGACTTCCAACACAGCCAACAAACCTCTTTTCCAGCCCCTGTGCTGGTCAGGAGCCAACAGCTATGGAAGAGAGGTCAAGTCTGGAGCACAGGCAAAGAAGGACACAAAGCCAACATCACTGTGCAACTCACTGTGCAAAGAGGGGGAGCAGCTCTTACCATGGCTCCAGGCTCTGCTCACCTCCGTGGCACAACGCCTTATGTGTGCCACAAAATGGGAACCAAAAATGAACCATGGGACAATTAGAAATTTGTCTGCTGGTTAATAGGAATGACACAGAGACAGAGACATTAACTAAACCAAGATTTTTTTTTCGTGTGCATGTATCTCTTTGCAGACCAATTCAACAAAGATAGGCTTAGAACTTAAGCTTTTTATCCCTTAATTAGGCTTTATTCTCCTACAAGATCTATGTCACAACCTCTCCTGAAGAAGTAATGGATGGCTTGCCTCTTGCTAATCTGAAAATAATATTTTTATAGTGCAGAAAAATCAGAAGTAATTTCTGTTCAGGGCAGAAAGAATACTTTAATTTGTCTGCAAGACAGATGTTTAGAGAGCCTCAGAGTAAATACCAGTGCCATCTGCATGACATGTCACCCTACCCAGATGGAAAATTGCTACTTAATACTGGCTGTTGGCAGAGTTGTGTAAAAATACCATAAAATTTCAAATTTAACTATGTTGTAAAATCGATTTAAACTACCAGTAAGTACTTCATCATTTCCAGGAGTATGAAGAACAACAAGAACAACAAAAAAAAAAATTAGCTAAGTTGTCATAATAACAGAACACGAGTCTATATTTGTAAGTTCTCAAATGGATGAAGAACATTTTCTTTCAACTAAGAGATTTTTAAATATGCTATGTGAAAATGCTGCTGAAGAAAGCTACAGCTTTTGTGTTTTTCCTGGCAGATACCCTGATTTTTGCCTCTCGTTTTTCTAACAAAAATGGAAGTAATATTGCATAATAATGATAGGTAGATAGGAAAATCTATTATTTCATGGAAGATAAGATTTTGAGACTAGCCCAGATGTAGAGTTAAGACTCTATCCTGTCTGTGGCAGTTAGCTGGAGATTTCGAAGAGAGAGCATGTAGTTTTTCTACCCACTATTTTTTCAGTGGTCAATTAAATCTCTTTATTCTATCATATAGCAAAGTTTGAAAGAAAAAAAAAACAAAAAAAAAAAAAACATTTAAACAAGTTTAAAAACTGTATTCAGAGGCCCATAGGGGAAGAATAAATATTTTACTATTGACCCTGTTGACACAGACAACACCTGCAATGGATGCAAAAGTATTTTTCTAGCCGTTCCCAAAAGTAACACTCAGAGAGACAAGAAGTTCTAGGAACTACAGTCCAGACATGCTCTGATTCAATTTTTAGGAATACAAGAGAACCCTCTCATAGTGGCAATGAATGAAGTAAAGTTCTTTTGATGCTGAGAACAAAAGTCCCCAGGTGCTCCCTGGCTTTGAGGCACATTTCTGTTTACAACGGCCTCTCATTTCCAGGGAATGTGTTCTGTGTAAACATATCTCCTGTGCAGCGTGGCTCCAATGTGCAGCTGATGACAGCTCCTCCTTCCTTCCCTTTTTCTGTGCCCTGCAGTCCAGAGGCCAGTGTACCCCCTCTACTCACCACTCTGCTTCCTCCAGAACCTCAACAGAGCCTCTTTTATCCCCCACCACAAGCATCCTGAAGTCATCCCACCTCTTCCTCCATCATCTGCCACTCCACGTCCTGCCTGCTGCTGGAGCAGGGAGCAGAGAGGAGGGAGGGCTTCTTCCAGGTATATCTACTGCAGCCTGAATTGTGAATCTGGGGACTTTGTTTTTATGTTATACAGAAGAATACTGCTAAATAATTCTTCCTTTATTCTAAAAAGGGAACAGTGCTAAAAAAGACAGTAAAAGGCTCTCACCTACACCTTGACAAGTCTACCAGTTCTGGACAGGGAAATATCCACAAGCAACCCAGACTGCCCATCTGAGCAGTTTTGAACTGCTGACAGAAATCTTGCTCTCAGTATCTGTGTTCACCAGCAAGATGACTGTAGCTTTTTCTGGAAGTCCCACTGAAATGCTATGTATCAAAAAAGAATTCACATTGCCTTTTCTTTTAGTAAAATATCGAGGGATATATGACATAAATATATATATATATGTTTGAAGGATTTTGTTGCTAAACAATAGTTGCATCATAGAAGAAAGAGCTATTAGAATCAGAATACATCAGAAAATTTAAGTGGGTCTCATGCTGAAAGTAGACTAGTAAGGCATAATGAATGCTAATTGTCTCTGCTAACTTCTGCCACAGATCTGCTGAGTTTAAAAGCATAATAACTGTAATAATGAGTTACACAATATTTCCTAACTGCCCACAAGGCAAAAACTCAGATCATGACTGAAGAGTCACGTCACATTCTCTCTTTGTTTTGCTCTTCATCATACAGATTGTGCAGGATGAATTTCTTTCCAGCTACATCTCTGTATTCCTGTTGTCATCAGGTAGATTTTCCAGTCTAAACGTGGTTGTTTCTTGCTTTGCACAATGATTGGTAAAGGAGCTGGCAAATGTTAGTGCACTACACTGTTTTTTCTAAGCGTTACAACAGCATTTTTGTATTTAATAATGGGTACATCCAGTACTCACTTTGAAGTCTTAATTCCAATTTTGTCCACCGTTTCTGTAATGTGTATAAATCTGGATAATCAGTTGCTCTAGTCAGAATAACTGCCTTTATGTCAGTGACTGACAGTAGCTGAAACAACAGCTAAAATTCTCGCTCCTTTAATTCACTTTTCAAAATACCATGGAAGTGATCAAATTTGTTAAAAATTTCATGAATTCCATGCGGCAGTATCTGAGCTGAAGGAGAATCAAGCTACATGCAGACTCCAACACAGCAGTGTGTTACAGAGCTTATGGCATGGTGTGAATCTCCCCAGTGAAGTGTATATTCCTCCTCTTTGCCACAGCCTAAAGCAGGTGACCTCGCTGAGTCAGGCACTGTTACATCCCTTTTGCTTGCACCAGCAGGCTTGTGGTATGACTAACGTGCCTCATACTGTACAGAACACAGATGCAGCCATGTTAAATTGACTGACTGAACTGTACTGCTCCCTGGGCAGGTAACTGGCTTAACATGGACATGTAAACTCCATCTACCCTTTAAGAGACTTCCTGCCCAGATGTGTAAGTTCCCTTTAACAGTATTTAATTCCTGGTAGAAAAAACACTTCCTTTTGGCAGAGAGTTTTTTTCTGACCCCTCTGAAGATCCTGTCAAAGTTCACCTAATCAACATGGCCTGCGTTTTCTAGCATGCAGCTACAGCATACTCAGCATTAGGTCTCAGATTTGGACCAATATTTGGATCATATATGGGACTGTAAATTATACTGGTAACTTAAGTATTTTGGACATTCCATTTTATCTGTTCCTGTTGTTGTTCTATTTTGTTTTGTTGTTGTTTTCCTAGATGTAATATTTACCTTTTTTTTTTTTCTTCTTTTTTCTTTTTTTTTTTCCCCATTCTCAGATGGCCATTCAGCATTATGGTCATTTATTGTGTACTAGTTATCAGGTAATTTTTGTAAATTGAAGTAGACAGTCAATAAAATCATAAATACTTTCCTGAGCACCTTAAAGCCCATCAGGAAACAGAATTAGAAAAAGTCTAGAGAAAGGAAAGCAAGAACTTTTAAAACCAGGCACAAAGTACCATAGTTGAGCTGTCTTGTTAAGGAGATTTACGTTAGGTGCTCCTACACAAGTCAGAGATGATTGCATTATACCACACACAAAGTTGCCTACTAAAATTGAAGAAATTTACATAAGAAGAAGCTATCTATAGAATGGATGGTGATCTGCTTTCTTAAAGACTTGCCTAAGATTTAGAACTAATGACTTAGAAAGCTGAGCACAAAAGGTTATAGATACTGTAATTTGTACATTGATATAGTTTCTCTCGGGGCTAACCTTTACTACTATAACTTGTTTTCCTAGAAACACAGAAATAAGAAATCTCAGGTAAAGGATTTTCAAAGGCACAGATGGACAGGATTTGTTTGAGCAAGCTGCAGAATGCTTTGTTATTAGGGTTTTCCTGTCATGTTTTCCAGTAAATAAATATCTCCAAACATTTGGTGATTTAAAGGAATCCAAACTACATCTTGATGTCCAAGTTACTGACCTTAGAGGTAGAAACCTCAGGCTTGTGTGCACATAGAAGCACAGAGGAAAATGTTTTGTTTTTCAAGACAAAATCTGGAAACACAGATCTTAGAGGACACATTGTTTGACTCAGCTGGCTGAGCCCTCAGTGGAGCACTGACAAGTACAGCTGTGTGTTCCTAGAGTAATCGCAACAGCAGCATCAATCATTCCTTCACAGCAGAGCAAAGATGCCCAATCCATTTCTAACAACTGTCTTTATCTTCTGTTGCACTTTATACAAAAGACTTTCCCAAATTTGTTTTGCACTTATCACTCCCACTATATGTTTTCTGTGGCCTTTCACTCCACCTCTCAGACATGTACACCATGTTTTAGTGTTATTATGAAGCTGCTACTCTCCTTTCTTATATGTTTATAATTTGACTTTGAATTTAATATTAAAAAAAAAAAATCTACTTTCAAAATGCTCTTTTCAGTCTTTTTATATATATATATATATATATTCAAGGAATCTAGTAATAAAAGAGGAGTGGAAAATAGATTATATTTGTTTTAAAATCCTTTTATTTCTTTTTCTCATAAAGGCTAACAGCAAGGAAAAAAAAACACTGTAGAATGGGGTCTGGTAAGAGAGAAGTATAATCAGGGTAGCTCAGACTTGAGGGAAGAGGTTAATTTTCAACAAAAGATTAAATCCATTCTTCATGTAGCATAGGATTTGTATCCCATGAGCTGTTTAAAATTCAAAGAAATCTAAAAAGTGCAAGAACAATACATATAATCCATACCCTAATATTTGAATTTTACCTACTCTGTTCCAAACTACAAATCACTTTCCAAAACTTTCTCTAAAGGGTTACAAATGTTTTGATTACCTGGATTTGCTTTTTAATCTATACTGAAATACAAAATTTTTCACATGATTCTTACAGGGACTCCTGAAATGCACTTACATTTGTGAGGATGCAAACATTTTACAAGGCTGAGACTGTAGTGGTTCCAGGTATTACATATGGATAATGCTTACTGAGCTGACAGGAAGGTTACCAGGACCAGTGGCTGTCTTTAAATAACATTGAGATCCCAATCAAAAAAATACACAGAATTGTATATGTTATGTTTTGAAAGATCATGAAAAAGCTTAATATCTGGTTGTTTCTACTGTTGATGCTACCTATATAAACAATATATCTAACTTTAGATCACATACAGAAAATACTTGGTACAGAAACCAAACAAAAAACAAATTTGTCCAGGTTGTTAATACTTTTCAAATTTCCAGTTATCACATAATTCTAGGTAGGGTTGATCAGAATTTATATAATATTTCAAACAACCTTCCTACAGAAGATCTCTAGCTAAATATAGATAGATTTTTAGGAATTTATTATATAATTGGTTATTTAATGAAGCTGTATATTGTTGTTTCCAGAAATATTGTAGAAGTGAAAAAATATTAGAATTTTTGATGGTAAGTCTTACTTCTTTAACCTTACAAAAATCCAAACTTAATTAACCTGAGAGTTTAATATTAATATATATATATAGGTTCTCTTTTACATTGTATTAGAATAAAATCTATAAAGTATGTGACTCAATTGAACATTAGATTAGAATAACTGTTCATTAAATAAGTAGAAAATATAATATTTCCTTCCACTCTTACTTTTGGCACAATAACTATTGACTTATTCTGTTATCATTTAGAATTTACTTTCAACTCTCTGAGATGCCCATTACTGCAGGTAATATGTTTCCAGCCCCAAGCATTGTAATAATAAGGTTGTAATATATATTGGAAAAGCAGGTGCACCTCAAGATGGTCAAAGCTGTGATGCACTGAGTTCCAGCAAGACTCCAGGAGGAATTATTTTACTGGTTCAGCTGATGGAGAATTCAGATTTCTTGGTCTGATATTACTTTAGAAATGCTTTTGTTAATCTGTGTCTACAAATCAGAAGATTCCATGGCATGACTGAACTGAACTAGATGTAGCATGGATTGGAGCAGAACTTCCCAGATGTTATTTCAACTATCAGGACTGTAAAACTTCTGAAGTTAAAGAGCATTAAATTAATAATAATAACCTTTTTTTTTCCTAAAAAAAAAAAAAAAAAAGGAAAAAAGAAAAGAAGAAAGAAAGAAACTATTTTATTTCACCTAAATTCTGAAGTGAGAATACTCCTAACTGAAAAATAATTCTAAGTTACAAAGTTGGGTTAATTGGTCTACATTGTGGAAAAATATGTAGGGTGTCATGATAATGTAGAATGTCCTGAAAAAATATTTTCTTGAGTTTATTACTAATTAAACAGTTCAGAAATCCTTGTTTCTGTTCATTTTGCCAATGTCATGATAACAATGAATATGATTCATTTCTTTGTGAAAAAAAATGGCATTGAAAACATAGTCCTCTAATAGCAAACTGCTCAAATCATCTTACTGATGCATCAAAACATAAAGCTTAAAATGTCTGAGCTAGAGGGAAGTAACAGTATGGCGGGCATTTTTCTGAGTGATACAAATTGGTATTTTTATATTTCAAATTGACTTGAAAGTTTATTTTGAAGGTGGTCACCACAGTATGTGGCTATGTGCCAAATGTTTGCCTGATTATTTTTTCTCTTTGTTATGCTGAGATGGTTGTTAAAGTATAAGTATTAAGATAAACAATTTTAAAAATTAGTGTTATGAATATCACATCTGATTTTCTCTCATTTTACTGAGAGACAGAGTATGTGATCAAAGTATTTGCAAGCACTTCTGTTGCCATACAGACTAGGAAAAGAATGGCTTGAGAGTAGCCCTGAGGAGAAGGACCTGGAGGTGTTGGTTGATGAGAAGCTCACCATCAGCCAGCAATGTGTGCTTGCAACCTAGAAAGCCAGCCATATCCTGGGCTGAATCAAAAGCAGCATGGCCAGAAAGGTGGGGGAGGTGATTCTCCCCCTCTACTCTGATCTTGTGAGACCCCACCTGGAGTGTTGTGTTCTGCTCTGGGGTCCCCAGCACAAGAAGAACATGGACCTGTCCAGAGGAGGCCACAAAGATGATCAAGAAGCTGGACCACCTCTCCTAAGAAGATAGGTTGAAGGAGCTGGGGTAGTTCAACCTGGAGAAGCGAAGGCTCTGGGAAGACCATATACTGGCCTTAAAGTGTCTAAAGGGGGCCTAAAGGAAAGCTTGAAATTCTTTACTATGAGGATAGTGAGTCAATAGAACAGGCTGTCCAGAGAAACTGTGGTTGCTCCATGTGTTCAAGTCCAGTTTGGATGGGTCTTTGAGCAACCTGATCTAGTGGGAGGTGTCCCTGCCCATGGCAGGGGGCTGGAATTAGATAGGCTTTAAGGTCCCTTTCCAAACCAAACCATTCTGTTTAATGTTGTTGATATGATTCTACACACTTCATTGAAGGAAGGAGATAGATCTGGATCAAAGGCACATTCTCACTAAAGATCTTATGGAGTGTTTGAATTAACGAGATGTTAAAAAAAGTATTCACCAGAGAAGTAAAGCATTTTAGCATCCTAATGCATCAAATGAATAAGTTTAGGTTGAAGGTTTGATTTGTTTATCGATCTTCACATTTTTTCTAGAAAATAAAATATAGTCATCTGAATTATTAATGTAAAAAGTAGCAGAACACTAGAAACAAATAATATATTGATTATCTGTTTAAATAAGTAAATAATCAAAGTGTCAGAAATTGTTAAACACATTACAGGTCATCAAGCAGAAAAGAACACTCTAAACTCAGGCATTGCTGAATGACAATTATAACACTTTCAAATACAAATGATGCAAGAGGTTAATCCCCAAGTTCCACTATCAGAGGATCCAGAAATCACTTCCTTTTGTGACCAAAGGGATTTCTGGGTTTTAAGATAGAGGAATGAGCAGGTTCAGTACATAAGCTCTTGTGGGACAGAAAGGTTTTTGCAGCATTGAACTTTATCCTCTATTATTAAATTAACATCACTTTGGAGTTTAAGATGAAAAGGCTGGTTGCCAGAAAAAAAAAAAAAAATAACAACGTGCATGCTAGTGTTAATACCTGACCTGGAAAATGTCTCCATGTTCTGCAAGATCTGTCATTTTTAATTTTAAAGCATATGGAAATATAATTGGGCTGAATTTCTCATTAATAATAGAATGTTTGAAATGAGACAAAATTAGGCCACCTTGAAGTCCCTGTAATACAGCATGCTTAATTTGAAAACTGATGTATTTGTCTACAAAAAAAATGTAATAGAAGCATGCATAAATGGACAGAAAGAGATCCAAGAGTGAGGTAAGACTTTCATTCAAGTTAAGCTGATTTCAACTGTTTGGAAAACTGGTTACACTATGAGAATGCTCCAGTTGTATTAATACTTTTAAACAAAATTCATATAATATATTTTGCACTTGTGTAGCATCTTCATTCCTTCTTTAACACCAGCATCCAGATCCTTCACTGAACATAGGATCACAGGAGATACACAAGAAATGGGAAAAAAAAAAAAAAAAAAAAAAAAAAAAGTGCCTCCTGCAGAAGTTACATCAAACTGAAGGAACACAAACTGGGAAAGAGAAAACGAGGTAATGAGAGGTGATTTCCTCAAAGTTCTACATCTCCATTTCATGAGTGACACATCCTAATCTGGTTCCAACACTGATCTTGTTGTTTCTCACTGGATTGACTGCTTCTTGAAAAGGTCAGTGCACAAGACTCTTCTGAAGACAAAAAAGACAAAAAAGTTTTCCCAAAGTTTTCTGCTACTGCTATTGGTAAACAGTGGTTCACATAGTTTTTTCTAGACCCTCTGTGTATGGTCAATGTTATTGAGTAATGAATTAAACTGGAGAAATCCTACTGTGTTGAGCAAAAATAGCTGCAATACATGAAATTTTATAATAACATGAATTCAGGGCAGAAATGAATAATCACCCACAGCATTAAAAGTCTGAACAGCAAGTTATAAAACTGATTTTCTGCTGTTTCTTAGGAGGCATAATTGGAGGTCTGCAACTACCCATGGAAATTATACACGGTGTTTACTTCATGTTTATTTTTGCTCTTATGAATGAACATTTCCCTGTTCTGCATGTTACATCTATTTTACTGTAAAACATCTTTTCCTACGGTGTATTATTTTCTTGTCAGGCTCACCATTCAATATTGATGAAGATGAGCCAATCACAATTCACCCCAAGACATAATTTTTTTTTATCATAATTTCCATTTAACATCAGTTTCACTCTAATCACCTCTGAACCATATTCTTTTCTGACATTATCCACCCAAGACATTTAAAATGCTTTCCAGGATAATAGTTTTTAATGTAAGATGTTTAGCAATTATGATTTAACAGAAACCTTAATGCACAAGCATTGGTTTTGGCTATCTAACAAAGACAAGCTTCACATTTATCATGTCAGAGGAAAATACTTTCTTCCTTTTCTGAAATGAAATACAGAAATTTATCTACAAGCTGGATTTCAGCCTCTTTACTTGTCCTTGTTAAAGAAAGACAAGTTCTATGAGTAAAAATGTAGAGTTAATTCCAATGTGATTTGTGTGAAATGCTGGAGCTGGGATTAGAGTCTAAAATTCCTTCCCCCACAGCTGTCATCAAGCCAGCAGTCCACAGTCAATCTCTCAACAGACTCATCTAAAAAGGTAATGTTTAAGACAACGCTTGGTAAAGTTCCATTAATATGTTCCTGTTATTAATCTATGAAGAAAATGGGGATAAGTGAAGGACTTTTGAGTTTGTTTTGTTTTGTTTTGTTTTGTTTTTCCATTTAAGGCACAATCAATTTGTAAGAAGTTTATCTGTACTTCAATTTCCTAAGGGAATAAGTCTTATTTAATTTAATACTTTAATATATGTACATGCATGTATGTGTGAACCCCCTTACAGGCCTTTAGATCCCTTGTCCAATCTTAATCATACTAATTGGAAGAGCAAAAGACCTTTTTCCTATGAATCATAAAAACAGATTCTTGTTTAAAGCAGATAAACTCTACTAAGGAAAGATTATGGTGTGAGACCATTACATTTCATAGGCAGAATCCCATCCAGGAGCTCACACTCAGTAGGAAACAGAGCTTGGTTAGTTCTGCTGCTCACAACCTATCACATTTATGGTAGTTTTCTATGCAGTGATCATTTTAGGAAGGCAACCTTTGACATTTGTGTTCATTAGTTGGTGGTGTTTCTTTCACTGGAGAAGAACTCCACAAACCACTTCATACCCTTGGCTTTGTTTATATAACACCTCCCTCATTTCCCATCTCACTTTCTAAAATTCTGGAATTCCTTTTTCCCATTCTTTTCTTGTTGTCAAATTACAAATTCTCCAGACAAGTCAAATAATAATAATGAACAACAACTACAAAAAAACACTATATTATGAAACAAAACCTGAGGAAATACATTGAACAAGGGCAGGACTCTTGGTTTTAATCTGCAAAGTAAGAGTAGTTTAAACTGCTTAAACACAGTTTAATGAGCTGTGGTTTGTAAGATCCAATCTTTTATTGTTTTACATAACTGAAATGCAGGTTCTTATTTGACTATGTCATCGCATTCCATCCTTTTATGGACAGATATGATTATTTTTCCTTTAATCTTCCCAGTGTTTTCTAGGTTTCATATAAATCTTTCACTTTTCAGTGTGTTTTCCCTCTCTCTCCCCCAGCTGTCTAGACACCTGGTTCAAATGTTTTATAAGCCTTTTCCATTTCTGTTTTGATGATAAGGGACCGAAACAAACATATAGCCAAAATTCTTCTGACATCTTGCCTCCTAAAGTAACCAGTGTTTTCCACTGATGTTATCAGAACAAAATGTCTCAGAAGGAGACAGTCTAGGGATTAGGATTATTGTGTGCAATTTTCAATGGAATTTTCAACTCCCTGCTGTACCTTTATGTATCCTGAGGGCATACCTACAGAAGGATTTAGGCTTACAAAGTAAGATTTACACAACATTTGGAAATCAAACCATTCAGTTCAGCAATCTTCATAACCCAATAGTTGTCTGTTTGCTCCAGTACATTTCCCACAATGCTTGAAATGCTGCATCTGAAAAAGAATTGCACAGAAATAGAAACTCCATGAACAGAAAATCTATCAAATAGAAAAAGAATTGCTAAACCTTTATTCTATGAAGTGCTGGGAAGAATAGTTTTTAAATCAATGTCCTTTAAGCGGTCTTTTGAAGAAGATTTTACTGTATCTGACATTTTGGCACTTTTAGAACAATAAGTATTCT
Organism: Oxyura jamaicensis; assembly: GCF_011077185.1. Taxonomy (NCBI): domain Eukaryota; kingdom Metazoa; phylum Chordata; class Aves; order Anseriformes; family Anatidae; genus Oxyura; species Oxyura jamaicensis. The sequence goes on along the minus strand of NC_048894.1, from coordinate 131,979,266 downwards.
GATCACTTAACAAACATCTTTATTCCTTTTGCAGCAAGATACACCTTCAGCATCAAGTAATTTTCCAGCAAAGATTTCCAATGTGAGAATCTTAATTGTGCTATTTGTCTTGAACTAGACATACATTTGAATAATAGTCTGTGTTGCTGGCAAATGATTACACATCAGGTCTGAGAAACACAGTCACTAGAAACCACAGGAGATATAGCCAATAGGAACAAAAAATAAAAAGGAAAACTTCAACAAATTAACCAAAGTAAATCCTGTCCTATAATTCACTATGCAGCCCTTTTAGAGACTGTTGCTTGTGCTTCCTTTTTTGAAAGTTTATTTACCTGTCTGGTCTATGTGGGAGCATGCACTATGTACTTTTCTGAGGGAAAACCGAAAAAGGATTTAAAGGGTGCCTTTTAATCATAGTTCAGACCAATTCCAGATTTAGGTCTTTCCCTTATCTCATCTGAATAAGATGCAGATCTTCTGGGTTTTGTAATTTATTATTTATGACTAACTAAATGTGTCAGGCCTGGTACAATGTTAAAAATTAATTTCTGGTGATTTTCAGGCATAAATAATTTTAGCCTTGATATTTCAAAGGTCCTGCCATTTCTTGCTTCTCCATGGAGGCTCTTTATTAAGTGAACTGAAATATTAAAGTTGTTCATAAAATACTGGAGTTAGTATATGAAAAACACTCTAATGTTAAATGAATGATTTAGAAATTACTTAGAAATCAGAACTAAGTTAAACAGCAATAAGATGGCCCTTCGTTTAAATGCAAACATAGAATATCTGAAAAATTGACATAACGTATTAGTCTACAGCATAGTTGGAGGGTTTGGAACAAAAGATCTTTTGGAGAACAGCTACCATGGGAACTGGATATGGAGAACTGTCCAACTGATTTTGTCTGGATAACCTCCAAGCTTTGTGAGAAGACAAAAGAATAAAAATAATAATTAAATAAATAAAAAGAAAGAAAGAATGAATGAAAAAAAAAATGAGAGAGAGAAAAAACTTTAAGTAACTTCAAAAGAATCCTAGCTATCTATTGAGAAAAGGCTCTTTTAGTTACACTGTCTGAAGAGTCCATAAGTACCTGTACTTTGATAAATTATAGAAAAAAAGTGTTACAATTATTTTTCATTGTTGTTCATCAAAATGGAGAACAATCATATCTTGAAGGTTGATAATTATATTTTTATGCATTAAATCTTGCTCATTTTGAGACTGCAACATAACATTGTATCTTGTCTTCCAACAAATCATTCTGGGATTAAATAACACAAATTTTTGCTTCAACATTTTCTTCTTTGACATAAGGCAGTTATTCACTCCTCTAAAAGCTCCTCTAGAAGCTTTTTGTTTAGATACTTTCCTCTTTAACAAAGGTTCTTAGATGACTTATAAATGACAAAAAGTTGTAAAAAGTGTGTTAATGAAATAACTTACCTATCCCAATATATATGTCAGTATACTTGTGGTGTTTTAGCACTGGTGGGCACTACGACAATACTCTCTCATTCCTCCTCTTCACAGGGTGTGGTGGTTTTACTGTGCTAGGCAGCTGAACACCACAACCGCTCTCACACTCCCTCTCCTCAGATGAGGAGGGGAAGAAGTAAAGGAAAGAACAACTCATGGGTTGAGATAAAGATAATTTAAGTAAAGGGAAAAGTAATTATTAAGGAAATATTATTATTAATTAAACAATTCAACTAAGGGGAAAAAAGGGAAAGAGGAAGAGGGAGGGGGGAAGGGAATAATAAAACATAACAAGTAAAGGCAATGGGGAAGTGGAAAGCAATTACTCTCTACTTCCTACAAATGAGCGATTCTTGACCACATCCTTGAAGCAGGGCCTCAATGCACGTAGCTGGTGTTTGGGAGGAGGACAGACGTTTTTGCAATGAGAGCCCATTTCTCACCCCTTTTCCTTCTTCAACCTTTTATTGCTGAGTGTGACATCATATGGTATGGAACCAACCATATGGTTGGTTTAGGTCAGCTGCCCTGGTGATGTTTCTTTCTCACTTCTCACTACCCCTGCTACCATACACATAAACCCAGTATTGTTATGATACTGTTCCTGAAATCTCATAATCATATTCAATGAAAGCAAAATTATATTAGGATTAAGAAAATTAGGCAGTTAAACACTCTGACAGAGAAGAAACAAAGCCTTCACTGAAATTTCTTGTAATTTCTATCAATGTAAGAAGGGAAAAGAAAATCATGTCCAAAGTATTTTAGACTTTAAAAAATTGCAGTTTGTCTAATATAAAAGTGCGGACTTTGAATGTTTCAACTCCTTTTTATTTTCAAACTCTCACAATTCAAGAGGCCAAAAACTTCTACTGAAAAAAAGTTGATAATATTTCAATATTTAACTTGTCAAGTCCTGGATGTTAATTCTTTCCTTGATTCAGGAATGCTGAGGGGATTACCCCATATTCAAAGACTAAATTGGTTTTATTCTGTACAGATTGTCTCTCAGAAAGATGCATCTATCTATCACATTACTAGATTGAGGATATAGCACATGCCATGTACAACGCAGTTTCTCCATGTTGTTTGAAGTATTGCATTTTCAAAAGTATGTCTTCAGATAAGAGACTGTTTTATTTTACCTTTGTTAAAGAAACAGTTAATTAAAATACTCTTTCCAAATCACAGCTTGGGACCTTGAGGGCCAACAAATAAAAGATCAGAGCTTTTTACCGCAGTCTGATATTCCTTGTTCTGTTCTAACCCATAGCACTCTTATAACTTTCCTCATTGGCAATTAGTCCAGGCTTCAGAGGAGGGATCTTTAATCCCTTTAGATGTCTGAAGTAATTTATTCTATCTGTTTGATCAACAGAGCTTTTAATCAGGTGAGATTTTTTTTAATATGTATATATATATATATAATAACATTAATATTATATATATTTAATATATATTAAAAATATATATATATTAAATATGTTATATATAATATTAATATGTATTTTATGTATTAATATTATATGTATATATATTTATATATTAATCATTTCTGTATAGAACCACAGTTATGTTGAGCTATTAAACCAGTTAAACTGGGTCTTGCTTTTGCACTGTTATTTTGCTTGAGGAAAAAAAAAAAAAAAAAAAAAAAAAAAAAAAGTATTAAGTACATAACAGGCCCTAGCTCTCAAGTCAGGCTTGTGGGTGCTATCATAAATCATATGCCTTCATACTGCATAGTTTGTAATTAAGAAGAATAGCTTTCCACTTCCAGACTGAAACTTCGTACTAACTCTCATGAAGCTGCTGGACCATTCATTTCATGCAGAATCAGCAGGCCTAGAAGAAAGAATTGTATGCAATCCCTAACAGATGGTGATGCTTAAGACAAGGCTGACTCAGCACTGGGGCTACATATATTTCAAAATACATTGAAATAATTTATTTATTCATTTATTTATTTATTGACTTTCTCAGCTCAGAATGTGTTTGACAAAAACATGGAAAAGAGGAATTCTGTTTCCTGAAGTGGACTGATGACTATTGATATGGCATTCCTGGAAGAGGGGTTCATTCCTCTCCTTGTCAACGATTGACATTTCCTTTTTCACGCATTAATGTTTTTATCATTACTCGATAATATTCTACAAATAAGAATAACAATATCCTGTGCAAGACTCAATTATTTATATTTAGCATATAGTCAATCCTGATAGCTATACAAGATAACCATGTAAAGCAGAATCACAAAACTGGACTTGAACATTATGATACTTAACACTCATGAAAGAAATAGACACCACCAGAGAGAACAAATACAGAATGGAGATTAAAGGAGGGTTATGTTTTCAAACAGAAAAAAACATATCATATTCCACTGGATAACATGTTAAATTACTGTCCCGTCATCTTCTTTGCTGCTGACTTAATTGCAGGCAAGTCAAATTACCTCTGTTTCATTCTCTACTCTGTGTGTTTTTAAAAAGAAAATTCTGTGGACTTGAGATTTTATGTGTGAATACACAATGAAAACCTAAATTTTGGGGGGATTATTTTATGTTTCTGTAATAAAAATTAATATTAATGAATGACTAAAGTGATAACTGACATACTCCATAAATTATATCATCACTCTTTATTTTTAACAGCTTGATGATGTGCAAGATACACATCCATAACATTGTTGTCTCACCCTAAAGATCATATTTCCTTGTTCTTACTCTTACAATGTGGAATACATCTCACAGAAATCCCATGCTACAAATCTCTGATCCTGCAAACTCTGTCATTTGCAGGCAGATAATACAAGCATGACTGCTGTCACATTAACACATTGGTTAATTTTTCAGTTTATTAGAGTGGAACACAAATAATTCTGTCACTGGGGACAATGTTAAGGGAATTACTGATGAAACTTTCTTTTCTGGATTCTCCCTCATCTGTATTTATTTATCTGATGTCTTTTCCTTATAAATTCTAGGTTATAATCACTGCATCTCATTCTGTATAAATAAACATATCACAAGCACCTTGCCCAAACTCCCCTCCCCTAAATTTCACTGTCAAAAAAGGCACGGATTTTATGATGACTTATAAATAACTGAAAAGAGAAGAAAACAGTATGTTATTTACTAGGTCTAAGAGCAATCTTATGTAGAAACAAAACACATATAAAGCAGGTAAGAGAGAGAAAAAATAGTTAAAAAACAAAACAAAACAAAAAAAAAAACTGTAATCACACAGTTTTTACTGTCTCGGATGATGTGTTTATAATTCTCATTGCTTGTGATACAAGCACCCAGATACTCCTCATTTCACTTCGTAAATTCCCATCTGTCCTATAAAATAATAATAATAATAATAATTTCTTATGATAGACATCAAATGAGGAATATAAGGCTGGAATCTCCAATTTTTACTATCAGATACATTTATTTGACCTTTATAACTGTAAAAATATAAAGTTATTTCTCAAGTACTTCCTATACAAAATAATAACATTCCATCAAATTGAATGTTTTTGTTTAGTTTTCAATTCCTTGGCCAGCATGCAATCAGTAAGATTTCAGAAAATGACCATTCCCAGCTTAAATTAATTTAGCTTAAAGGAAATGTCAATTATGTGAATCTAAATGTTTGTATGAAGCAAGTAGAGCTGATGACTACCAGATTGTAGATTACTCATTTATGTCTTCTTCATCTGGTGTAAAACTTTCAAAGGTATAAAATGCACTCCATATCTCAGCATGCAGCAATCTCCTCATCAGAACGTGGATTGAGTGAACAGAAGCTCAGTGATTACATTTTCGTTTGAGACATTCCCTTAAATTCTTCATTTCATTCTTTGACATGACACTTTGAAGGATTTTGTTTTCAGTCAAAACTTTCTAAAGACCTGCTAACTGAAACAAATAAACAAAAAAATACAAACCTTTCTTCAAGTAATCTTTGAATTTTAGCCATTTGAATTGGTGTGTTTAATGTATATTTAATTTATTTAATTTATTATGTATAAATAGTACAAAATAGTATAGATTTATCTGGCTTCCACAACAGCTTCCTTTACAGAAAAAAAATCTACTTGGAAAGTTATTCATATGTGTAAACTATTCTTTTAATATCTAAGAACTATTTCTAAAGCATTTAATAGCAAACTTTGACTAGGTGAATCTAAAAGGCAATGAATGAGTAAATAGTCACAGGGACTCAGTTGTGCATTCATCCACAGGTGGTCTTTCTAAAAGAGGCTTAAGCTGTTGACAAAGCTTTTATGTGGAAATTGTCATCAACTGTCTATTTAGTAGAGTACATCATGGATGAGATTTTCAAAGTGGCCAGGAGACTGGAGATGTTTTGGAGAAAACATGATGTGATAACAACTTCCAGTCTTGTACTTTCTGGTACTAGAAAAGGTGTGATATTGGGTTCCAAGGAAAAATGAATATATACTCAACAAATCATTTTTGAAAACCTTGGCTTGATAACTTAAAGCTATAGTTTGATCAGTGAGCTTGGACTTCTGGATTATTTTACCTCTTTTTTGTTTATTTATGCATATCTGACAATCCACCACTGCAAACAAATTCTAGTAGATGAATGAATGTGAAAATGACAGTAAAAGAAAACAAGAAGTTGATGGAGGTTTCAATGCTTTCATGGAGGTTAGATGAAGATCCAGAGGCCACACATTTAAGAACCGCAAACAAATATATTTCATAAAATTGATGGTATAGTCACATGTTATGGATGAACTGACCTAATGGCTCATTCTTGCTAAGGTGGAAAATCTTACTCCCCACACTTCCTTTCTTGTTTTATGTTTTATGTCTTTGGTTACACGTTCTTGACCTGGTCATCATGCTGCTGCATGGTGAGCCAATTCCATTGATTCATCTGTCAGAAATGTATTTAGTTTTATTCTGATTTTTTTTCCCCTGACTTACTGAGGTGAATTTATTCAGAGTTCAGACAGTGGCCAAGTCTAGCACAAGGAAAAGGTATGCATCACTTGGCTGGAAATGAGGCTAAGGGAATGCAGACTGAGGAGCGGGGGACTGGGAATGAAAAGAGAGTAAGAAGGAGACTTCTGATATTAGTAAAACAGCAGGATGGAGCAACAGTGTGGTAACACAATATCCACCTTTCTAGAATAATTTTTAAAAATGCTGTCATTTTGCTACTTTACATTTAGTCTACTATACTAGCTGGAAAAAGAGTAAACTCAAAAATTATTCAGGCCTTGATGCTTGGTCTTCATATATGTCAGAATTATATCTGCTGGAGAACAGTAAAGCATTTGCATAAAAGATAGATAAAAGGTACTACTAATGCCATACATGGCAAAACCCATGGTCAGTCCTTGCCAGAGAATGTAACCAACATGTAGAGAAAACAGGAAGGAGAGAAAGAGTTATTTTTGCTTTACCTATACTGTGGAATATAGAATGTATTTCAGAAAAGTTATGTAGAATGCTGTTACATATTATCAATTAGTATATTCTGGAATCAGGGAATAAGAACTTTGCTTCAGGCCAAATGGCAAATCTGAAAAAAAACAAAACAAACAAACAAAAAAAAAACTTTGAGATTTTCTAAAAATTGCTTTTTATTCTTTTTAAAAAGCATTTATTTATACATTTTAGTCAAGAAATTAAAATACTAATAATTCTTTCGCCAACACTTTTTGTTAATTTAGCCCATTGTCATTGTTGTTCAGAAGGTTCTATAAACTGCTCTACATATGTTTATTCAGCATCTTTTTTCCAGCTAGTAAATAACTTCCCACTGAAAATTATTTAAGATAGTCTTCCATCTACTTATCTTGTAATTTACAGAATGAGAATTTACAGCAAGTCAAAGGGCCATACCAAATTCAGTTGCCTTATATTTAGATGATATTCTTTAGGAACCAAACATGCATTCTCATGGAAAAACGAAACCAGTGTTTTGTTGTCAAGAAGTTCTGTTTTTTTCTAAACAGATGGTAAGAACTTAAGATATTTTTGATGACTAATTAGATTGCTTCTGTTTTACGAGTTTTTTGTTTGTTTGTTTGTTTTGTTTTGTTTTGTTTTTCACAATTGCTTATTCTGATTTTAATCCTACTGGACTATATTTGCCACAGTTCCCTTCTCTGCCCTTTATGTTACTGGCTCATCACAACTTCTAGTTTTCTAAATTCCCTTTGTTATCCTGTAGTTTCTGAAAATTGAAAGCATAAGCAAGCCAAATTCAACCAGCTTTCAACCAGGATGTTTTATTTCATGTTTTTTTGTTTTGTTTTGTTTTGTTTTGTTTTGTTTTTGTTTTGTTTTGTTTTTGTTTTTTTTTTTTTGTTTTGTTTTGTTTTGTTTTGTTTTCCAGACAATCAGATTAAATATGTATCTCTATGGCAGAAGATTTTTACTGTTCTCTGGGGCTAGTAATGGGCTGGAAAAGCATTTTGTTGTCCTCATCGAATGCATATATAACATTCTGCTTCTTCCTAATTGTAGAACATTAATATTTCTTGAACAGTCATGCCTTTTCTTTATTACTATTACCATCTTACCATCTGTGCCTAGTTGTAAGATTATATCATCTACAGAATTATATATTCTCCCCTAATATTCTTTATTGCTTTTGCTCTATAGTTATGCAATTTCTCTATGTATTTTGCACAAAAAGTATACACTACATACAGCACTGTGTACAGAAGGTATCCAACCGTCTTTGGAGAATCAAGTCCTAAATGTATGCTTTCCACTTTTATTACTGAACGTACTAAGAATGATGTTACTATCACACTGTAGTTTCATATTATTTGATTTAGTACTATTTGTAGTGTTTTTAGAAACTAGTATAAGTATTTAGGAATATTTTATATTCCATGTTTAGATCTCAGTCTGACATTTATATTACATGTTTCACAATCTGTCCCTAATGGTTTTGTTAATCGCACTACAAAGATCTGCAAGTTTAGCTTGTTTTTGAAGTCACAAGCTCATAGACACTTAAGACTTCATTTCCAATAAACTCTTATGAATTGAAATAGTTAAAGTAATTTAACTTCAGAGATATACATCTTGTTTATTTTTAAGCTTGTTCACTTGAAAGAATATGCTATTTATCTTTTCAAATCTTGAGTAAAATTTCAATGTATCTAGCCTAGGAATGCAGAGCATCTTGCTCCTGTAAATCAGTCCCTGACCTTTCTGCTTGAGACCAGCCCTATCTTCATATCTCCTGTAACTGAACTCTCCCAAATGCTATCAAGTTTTTAATGGCCTGACTCCAAGCTCTGGGTCACACCTCTCAATTCCTCACAAGATTGCCTTCTACTCATTGTAACTCAAACTATATCATAAACAGAGCTACAGCAAATAGGAAGAAAACTCACTTGGTGTCAGCGTGCAGCAAAGGCTGGCTGTTCTCTGAAGGACAGGGAGCCAGGAGCCAAAGGTGAACCACTGACAGGACACTGTTTTCCAGGGCCTGAGCACAGGGACAGAGCAGGGGGCTGGTCATAATGTTAGTCCAGCACCAGGTCAAGGGGCTGAACCAGAGCCAAGGCCAACCAGGAGTCCAGTCAGAAGCAAATGGAAACGGCCAGAGACAGGGCTGGATATCAGGGCTATATGGTACATGAGAGGACCATCCAGAATATAATCTATGCACAGATGGTCTGAGGTCCATCTGGAGTACCAGGTTGCAGAAAGATACTACTCTTCCTGCATAATTCAGACAAGAATTGAGATCAATAACCTGAGTTTATACAGAGCCCTGGACCCAAGGGTGTGGGTAGTCTTCCTAGATGAGGGTGGCCATGGCCATTAGGGGCTACCAGTACACTCAGGGCCCTAACACTAGAAAGTGGGAAGAAGAACATGTGCATAGGTGTGACACAGGAGACTGTTTCACGGATTATGACAATGATGGCAGCGGCAAAAAGGCAATGGGAATAGCTATTTTTGGTACAGTCATCAACACTGAACCCTACCCTGTCTGAGGCTTCCTACTGAAACATGTCAATTGATCACAGGGAAAATGGTAAGTACCTTCCAGGGCCACTGTATATAAAGCAATGATGATGATACTCTGGTTCTGTATAAAACTTGCAGCTGTGTAAGCTACAAATGCTAACTCTTTTAGGAGTTTATTTTATTAATCACCGCTTTCCTGAAAGGAGAGCATTCACACCAGTCATCCCAGATGCAGGCTGCCTCTGAATGTTTAGTGCTAATTATTTGGCTATTTGATTTAACCTATATATATATAAACAGTGTTTTTATTTATTTATTTATTTATTTTTCTAATACATGACATTTTACAATTGTTTCTTTTATTATTTCAATCTGAAACAATCAAATTATGCCAGCATTACTCATTTAACTGCCAGGCCGTGTTTCTTCCAGAATTGCCTGTTTCAGTCCACAGTTGATAAAACGGTGATAAATCACCACAGATTATGCTGAATATTGTGCTGTGATCAGAAAACATATCTACCTATAAAATCTTTCACCGCTAAAAGCAGATGCAAAATGAGTCGTGGACTTCAGGAATTTGAACAGAAGGACTAATGCACCTCCAGCCCTGCAAACTGGAACCACTTAAGACAATGAGGGAAAAGATACAGGCTGCCACCACTCAGACATAACTGCGACAGCAGCCCTTTGTTACCATGTGTGTCCTACAAATTCACAGACATGTAAAGTGGGAAGTGGTAGGAGGGCTGAATGAGGAGATGAGAGAGAATGACCTAGAAAAAGAGGCTGATAGGCATTACTGTCCATGTGTCATCTTACACAGTTACCCTCATAAATTTAGAAATACATATGATAGACCATATGATTACTATGTTGTAAAATGAAATTAAGCTTTAGTTATCTGTAATGCTTGAAATTTTCACAGGGGTAACAAAATATATATTTTTAATGCACAATTAACGTAGGAGATTGGTAATGACCAAATTCTTATTTCTGTATTATTGTCATTTGCTGACAGGGCTTGTGGTCCTTTTTTTCAGTTGAATCAAAAATTTTAGGAAAAGATATAAAAACTCTGTATAAATTGCCTCCATATTGTGCTTTAACAGTCAGTCTGAGAAATCCATTCACTATTACATGAGCTTGTAAGTACTACTACTGATATTTTTAATTATTATTGTTTTAAAAATATATGCAGCAGATATTCATAAAAGACTTATTTTCCAAAGAGAGAGTATGCATTAATTCAGCAGTGAGAATATAGGGCCTGTGGTAAGGTCTGTCTTTTAGTTTAATATCGTGCTTATACAATATAATCAGATCACTGGCAAGATTAACATGGGAAAAGATAAATTTCTGAAGCCAACCCTCACAGACAAAGTGTGATTGCATTCTGTATAGCTCACTCCAAGTTCAGGACAGCTAAGCCAATGTTTGTGTTCCAACAGTATGAGAAAGTTGGTTTTGGATGTGATAGCTAAGTGCATGAAATCCCTCATTATTTAGCTAGATTAAGCACCAAGCAAAGCAACATTTAGTGTCTGAGTGAAATAGCAAGTTCCAGAAAGCTCATAAAGGATTTCAGCTTCAGTAGGCTCAGGGGCCTTGGCATGCATAAAGACACACTACATAAATTTGATTTATATGGGCTTTTTGGTAAGCAATTTCAAACTTAAAAAAAAATAAAAATAAAAATAAAGACACAGCCTTTTTTACAAATGCATTCCTGCTCCTTAGAGGAAGGACCTCCTGACAATTTTATCACTGTTCTTCCTACTGGTATGCAGAAGGAATTGCTTTCTTAAAAAGTGTTTTCTTTCAGAGTATGTTCAGAGTAGGTTTATAAGGACCTGGAATAAACACTAACTTTTTTTTTTTTTTTTTTTTTTTTTTTTTACTACATGAATATATTAAATAATTCAAAGTCCACAAATGTAGTGAAAAATGACTGTCTATTCTGTTGTTTCACTAAATTTTAAAGCACTTCTAACAAAATAAATAGAAGAGGCTTCTAGAAGAAAAAGGCAGGTAGTTTATATATAATTTTTATTTGTCCTGTAAAGATTTGCTTTTCTTTAATTTTGTCTGTAGAGCTTTTGTGTGCTTGAGTTGTATATGGATATGTATATAAGTATATATGTTTATACATGTCTCTCTCCTCACTCTCCTCAAATATAACTGGAAAAAGTAAAGCAGGTTTTTTGCTCCAGGTTGTAAAAGAATGCAGATTATGATATTTGGGGTCTCTATTAATTTGTTCTTGTTGAATAATTTCTTCAAGGAATGTTGTCAGAGAAGACTTAGATTTAATATCAGGACATTAGTTTTACAAAATACTAATTCATCAATGTAAATCTGAATAAAAACTAACAATCAGACAGAGGTTTAGAGGCTATGGTTAAAATTTATCTCTCAGTCACTCAAATACCATACCACTCTAATATCTTTAGTTAACTAGTTCTTCATAAATGAAAAAATACCTAAGTATTTCAGGATAATTGAAACAGAGAAAATTTCCACTCCGATTGTTTTATGTTTGCTAAGTCCATAGCCCTTTAAAATAAATCTCATCAAATCCCAAAGCTAAAGACTTTTTTATTTGTTTGTTTTCCTTTTAAGGACACTTTTTTTTTTTTTTTTTTTTTTTTCCAAAGTTCTGATACTAAGAAAATGATGTTGCTGGGCAACATTTAACTTATCACAGTATGCAATCTCTTAAACTTTCATTGAAAAGTTCAGCTCAAGATTAGAAAATAATTCTGTTTTGTAACTGGTTTCTGATTAGCTGTATCCTACAACATTTGTAATAGTTTTGGATGAAAGAGGAATAAAATTTTCTTTAAATACTGTAGATGGGAAAGAAATGGGATAGAAATTATTTATGATGTTTTTATCATTTTGAACACTGCTTGACTTTAATGGGAATGGGAAAGAATAGGGCTGGGAGGCAATAGGACTCCTTCTGTGCTGGAACATGGCGTAACATTTGATATCATGTTAACTCCAAGTTGCTCTTCATGGTATCCGTACTAACTGCTCATTTCAAGGGAAGCATTTATTTAATATATTTCTCCCTATGGTTACTGTGAACACTAATTACGTTTCTGTCTAGGAAATGGAAAGTCAGTCTGTGATTCAACTGATAAATACATTTAGAAGAGGTAATTTTTTCCCCAAACAAAGGAATACTAAAAACTTGGCAAAGTAGAGGCCTAACTGAAATATCCTTGTCACCCTCTCCTTCAAATCAAGCCTTTCTAATAGTGGCTTCTATACCAATTAAAACTGATCACAGATAATTTAAGGCCTACAGTGAATCACTGCAAAATTTTAGGTTTGCTAAAGCAAACATGAATATACACATATTCCATGACCATGTACAGTCTTAAATTAGGCAATTGCAGATTTTTTTTTGTTGTTGTTGCTGTTGTTCCTAAAAGCAATATTGTATGATTTGCATAACCTGTAAACAAAGATCTATATTCAACATGCCATGTAAGAAATGTTTCTTAGTCTGCATTCCTGGATAAGGCATTGGCTAAAAGTAGTGAGAGGAAAAATAATAATAAAATAAATTAATTAATTAAAAATATCCTTAAAATATACAGAAATACTAATACTCTAATATATTAACTAATAGAATGGAAGTTGTTAAAACCAAATTGACTAAAATTTAGAATGGCAAACTGAAATATAGACTACAATAACAGTAAGATAGTGAAAGTCAACCACAATGCAGTGGCAAAGTTAAATACCTTCATTTAAAAAGTGTCTTTCCACAGTTAGTGCTATTGAATTGAATCAAATAAAACTCAATAGTTCAGTTTAGTTCAGTTGGAAAGAACTTTCAAAGATCATCTAGTCCAGCTGCTTGACCTCTTCAGAGATAACCAAAAGTTAAAGCACATTAATGAGACCATTGTCCAAATGTCTCTTGAACACTAAGCATCAACCACCTCTCTAGGAAGCCTGTTCCAGTGTTTGATCACCCTTACAGTAAATAAATCCTTCCTAATGTCCAGTCTGAACCTCCCCTGGTGCAGCTTTGTGCTGCTCCCTCATGTTCTACCATCAATTACCAGGGAACAGAGACTAACACCCCCTCTCATAGAATCATAGAATGGCTTGGGTTGGAAGAGACCTCAAAGATCATCTCATTCCAACCCCCTGCCATAAGCAGGGATGCCACCCATTAGATTGGATAGCCAAGGGTGTCATCCAACCTGACCATGTTCCTGTGCCCCACCACCCTCTGAAAGAAAAATAATTTCCTTCTAACCTCTAATCTAAATCTCCCCTCTTTTTGGTTTGAAACCATTCCCCTTTGTCCTGTCATTATCTAATTGAGCAAGTAGTTTCTCCCCTTCTTTTTATAAGCCCCCTTCAAGTACTGAAAGGTTGCAATGAAGTCACCCCAGAGTCTTCTCTTCTGTAGGCTGAACAGCCCCAGTTCTCAGCCTTTCTTTGTAGGAGAGGTGCTCAGCCCTCTGATCATCTTTGTGGCCCCCCCAGGACCCACTCTAACAGATCCACATCCTTGTGCTGGGGGCCCCAAACCTGGACCTAGTACTCCAAGTGGCACCTCGGAAGGGCAGTGCAGAGGAGGACAATCACCTCCCTCAAACTGCTGGCCAATCCTCTGTTGATGCAGCTCAGGATGCATTTGACCTTCTGGGCTGCAAGCAAGCACTACTGGATCATGTCAAGCTTTTCATCCACCAGAACCCCCAAGTCCTTCTCTGCAGGGCTGCTCTCAATGAGTTTTTCCATTCTGTAGTCATGTCCAGGATTGCTCTGGCTCAGGTGCAGCACCTTGCACACGGATTTGTTGAACCTCATTAGGTTCCCCTTGGCCCACTTCTTAAGCTTGTCCAGGTCCCTTTGGATAGCATTCCTTCCTTCTATTGTATCAACAATACACTATCCACTTCCCCTCCTCAGGAAGTTGGAGAAAGCAATGAGGCCGCCTCTCAGCCTTCTCTTCTCCAGACTAGACAACCTAAGTGTCCTCAGCCTCTCCTCACAGGACATGCCTTCCAGCCCTTGTACCAGCTTTGTTGCCCTTGTCTGGAAATGTTCAAGGACCTTAACATACTAACATCCTTTTTATATTGCAGATCCCAAAAATGCATGTGATATTCAAGGCAAGGCCACACCAGTGCTAAACAGAGTGGGAGAATCACCTCTTGAGCATCTGACTGTGCTGTGTTTAATGCATCCTAAAATGTAATTTGCCCTCTTGGCTGTCAGGGCATGCTGTTGGCTCATGTTAAGCCTGCTGCTGACCTATACCCCCAGATCCCTTTCTGCTGAGCTGCTCCCCAGCCACTCATCTCCCAGTCTGTGCTTGTGCTGGGTATTAATCTGTCCCATGTGCAGAACCAGGCATTTTATTTTTTGAACCATTGCTGATGGCCCAATGTTCCAATCTATCTAGATCCTTCTGCAAGACCTCTCATCCCTCCAGGGAGTCAACAGCATCTCCAAGTTTAAGCTCAGTAAACTTGCTGAGGATGCATTCCACTCCTGCATCCAGATCACTGATAAAAATGTTGAACAGGGATGGCCCTAGAATATATTAATAAAAGTTAGAGAATTCAGCCTGATACATTCAATGAGCACTTAAGTGATTTAGAGGAGGATAAAACTACCATGGCTTTCATTTCCATGTTTCCAAGTTGCATAAAATCATTTTGACCAGAAAACAGTATAAAGTAAGAATATCTAACATGGAGAAATTTAAATGGAAACAACATGTAATTAACAAGTTTGCACTTGCACAAGTTGTAAAATAAAGACAGTACATTTAATGGTGGCATTTTATAGAAGACATAATAGAAAAATGAGCCAAAGCATTTATAACACAAATTACACATCTCATGGAAAAAAAAAAAAAAAAAAAAAAAAAAAAAAAAAAAAGGTATACCAAGATTACAGAAAAGTAACTTTTACTTTCAGCAAAGCAGCAGAAAGTTGAAGTAAAAAAAAGTTGAAGTAAATTTTTCACAAGGCCTAAAAATGAGTATGAAAATACTTCATAAACACCTTAAACTGAATTTAAAAATTCTGAGATCAGAACAGCTATCCAAAAACTCACTGTCACCCCACATATAACATTTAAAAGCACTAAGCTGCTTATGTTTCCTGGAAAAAGAACTCCTTCAAATGCCTACAACTATATTTCTGTACATGTTCTGGAGTGTGTTACAGTTGTACCTGTGCCCCACTTCTGTCTCTCACCTGCTTTTGATATAGAAGCTTGGCAGTTCTGTGCCACCATTCATTAAACACCCTTTTGAGACTCATTCTAAAATGGCAGTGTCTAGTTCCAAGCACAGAATCCATGTTCATAGCAGTCTGATTTAGCAGGTATCTACCTAGAAATGGGATACTACTACTCAATGAGTCAGAAGAAAGTGCATTGAACTAGTAAACTTCACATTTGAGGAGATTGCTTGTAAGCACCTGGTTGAAAGTTTTCTAAGTGCTGAAAAGCCATCTGTCACCCTTCCCAACTTCTGGAGAAAGACGAGAAAGACTTCTGCGCCCCTTAGGATGCAAAATGAATGAAGAGAATATGGGGAAAGAAATATCTCTCCATAGTTAGTGGTGAGGATAAAGCTTGATTTGTCTGCCTTACATATTTAAGTGTCTGAAAGCCTTTTAAATCCTAAGCAGAAGTTTGCTGGATTTCCAACTATGTCTAATTGTTCAGGTGTCTAAATTAAATGGGTATCTTACTATTTAACCCGTAACTTCAGAAAGAACTTAGTCTTAAATATATAAGCAGATTCAGAAGTGCCTTTTCTGAACTAATAGGTACTGATTTCCACTTACAACTTCTGCACTCCATGTTTAGACTGACAATTATCCCAATCCTAAAGACACTAAGTGTTTATATTTACTGAGATCTACAGTTAATATGGAAGGCATAATACTGATATAAGGGCACTCACCACAATTATCCAGGAAGTGGAAGACTTATATGTTAGGTACTCTATATCTTATCTGCTGCTGATTTCAACACGTATATTGTATGGCCCAGGAAAGTATATGCTTTGCTGGGTAGACGCTGATTTTCTGTTCAGATGGGAGTTCAAGAGTCTCACACGGACAGAAAGAGACATGGTTTGGTCTCATATACTTGGTTCCCTGAGTTTTGTTGATTGCTCTTTAGTCTCTAACTATTGTTCCTGATATTTAGTAGCTTCATTTACGGTATTAAAACATCTTCCCATTCCCTTCTTTCACACAATTTCCAGCTTAGACTACTTAGTTAGGCTAAGAGTGTTAAGGAGAAGTAGAAGGGAAAGTTGAGTTTTCAAATAGAGAGAGGAATCCCTGGATTGTGATTCCAGCTTCTTCTAAGTGTCTGTAACTGTCTGATATTCATACTTAAATACAGCTCAAAGAGCAGCATTGAAGAATTTTCACCACTTAATCAAATGTTGTAACACCTAACGTATGCAGACATGTGCAGACAGACCTGCTCTTGTTCTGCCTGTAGCCTGAGCTGGTCAGAACTAGAAACGGCTTAGCCACACTGGGCTGATGCTGTGCCAAAGCTAATAAGCCATTGACTTACCAGGTCAGGCATAGTGCCATAGCAAATCTTCTATGTGGCTTATGGGTCAGAATAGCTTCATGTAGCCAGCCTCAGAGCTAATGCAGAGCAACTTGAATCTGTTTCCTCATGTGCAAGGAGATATGATCAGGAACATAACTCCTTCCTGACCCTTTCTTTTTGTCTGGGCCCAAGAATTTTACGCCACAGGACACATAATAGCCCAACTCCAAAAGCTGGAACAGAGGGTATAAGGTACTAGAGGGACATGTTACGCTACAATACCCCTGCAGCTGTGAAATGCCTTGACTCTGCTCAGTTCTTCCCCTCCCTGGTGTGGCTCCATTGCTACCTGTTATGCAAGGGACTGGCATCTTTAGCCAGGAAGCATAGCTGCCTGAGTCAACATTGTCAGTCAGTTCAGGAAATCAGGTATATTACAGATTTTTGTTGCATCTTTGAGCTTAAGTATATTAAATTCTCCTGGATTTTGACTTCATGGTGCTCTTTGAAAACAATATAAGACCCACTCTTTCCCATGCTCTTTTCCATTCTCTACTTTTCTTTCTTTCTCTCCACACTGATAACTGCTCTACAGCTGAAGTGAGACAGCCGATGGAGCTAAAAGAACAGATCATTTTTCACAAAGGTAATTTTACATGATGCCAGCACCCTGAAACTGCTGGCCAGTTACAGCTATGCTCCAGTGTCAGGGAACACCAGGAAAGAGAGTACAAGTGGCTATTTCACAGGACGAATTGTTACAACAGTAACTTAGATTGGCTTCAACAGTTTTGGAATGCTAAAAAGATGCACTTTCGTATTTAATTTCAGACACCTAATCTAAATGGCTAAGTTACAAAACCAGTCTCTTCAGACTTTGACATAAACAACCTAGAGACACACATGCTTCCTCACAACTAATTAGAAAAGGAAAAGGATACATAAGCCCTGAATTGTCTTTTGGAAACAAACAAACAAACAACAACAAAACTTCTCTCCCTGAAGCCTAAAAAAAACAAGAATCCTGATGTAAATACCTAGATTGGGTGCTTAGAATCACAGACAGTGAGCATTTGCATCATCTCACTGAGTATCAACTGTCAGTGACTAAAAGTGGGTTATTCTTGAGGCCCCTGTCCATGGAGAAGACATGAATGACAGAGAAAAGAGGACCATGAGGGAAGAGGAAATGAGAAAGAGGCTTCTTAAACTTATTTCTCATTCCAGTAGGCTTGAATCCCCATGCTATTCATCCATCTTTCTTTTTTTTTTTTTTTTCAACAACATTGGTCTTGAAGGAAAAAAATTAGTCTGAAAACAAAACGCTTCCCCTGCTGAGAAGGAAATTTGAATAGTGATTCACACTACTGAGCATACCTATCAACTGGTTGAAGTACGTAATGATGACTGTCTGTGCAGCCATCAAAGAGCATTTATGCACCTGCATTTTGAATTTGACACTGATGCAAAGGGGAATATGTATGTATGAGATTGCTGCATGGCCAATCTTCACTATTTTCTTGATTGACTGATTGGCTGACTCACTACTGTGATTTGCCTCTTGCCACTTAAAAGATTCTCTGCAATACGATTGTCAGTGAGAGGGGGGTTGTTTTTTAGTAGAAGCAGTCATTTCCAGCAATCAGGCAAAGAAATGCAGCCATAGCAAACACAACTAGGAGATATGACCTTAAATATCTTGTTAGTACTCAAAAGTCCTGGAACAGAATATCCACAGCAGAGTGCAGAGAGAATGGCCAGGTCTTCCAAATTCTTAATGGCATCTGAAAGGAAGGTTTTTCCTCTTTATTTTATGTGATTTTGTATTCAACCCAGGTTTTGCTGAAAAAATAAATGCTGCTTACCAGAGTTTTTCCACTGGTGAATAATTGCAAATAGATTATCTAGCCACAAATAAAGCATTTTAGCTAGAGCTGTTCTTTAATATGAGGAGTTTGGATAACCCTGTAATCGCTGTTACTGCTATGGTTACCTCTATGGAACAGTAAATAATACAAGGCAGCAACTCATCTCTGGCTCAGAACAGCTCATGTTCCCACAGTTAAACTCTCCCAAAACAGAAAGGCTTCATTCAGACTGTCCACTGGGAGTGGTTTCTGGACCATATTAACTGTACCTGGGTACTTCCTATGAAAGTAGTCATTGACATGAGGGAGAACTATGCTAGGAACTGCATTAACAATTTACAAGTTGAATGGCAATGCCTCATCCCATGTCTTTAACTTCTTCTTTTTCTTCTTCTCCTTCTTTTTCTTCTTCATATTAATATTAATAATAATAAATTATTAAATTATTGAATTATTAAATTGGTTTAGCCATAACTGGTAAGGTAAGAAACATGCTTGAGAGAATAAACTAAAATGTGCCTAACTTTACACATCCACATATTCCATCCACATTTTGGCTATAGCTCAATTACAGTTTCTCATTTTGTTTAGTCAAGGGAAATATCTACTGTCAGGGGTGAACAGGCACAGCTTTGTCCATTTCTTGTAAGCCATAACAGTTTGGATTTACAGTGAGGCATTTATCAGCTTAGCCATCCCATTCCACTTTGATAGTATGAGAGAACAGCCTAAATTTGGGACTGAAAGTGGATTTACATGTGCATTTAATGATGTTAAGAGATAATGCTCAGACTAGCCACTTTGAGAAAACTAGAGGCCAGTATGGGCACTCATTTCCATTCTTTCGCTATTCTTGTTGAGAAGGAAGAGGAAAAATGTCTTCTTTAACTTTTCTTAGCAGGTTTTAGAGGGGATAGGTGTCCTGTGGCAACTTTTTATGCATAAAGACTAGTCAGGATTTGAGTCCATCCCCTTTAAGAATAATATTGCTATGAACTTTGTTTCTCTGCATGAAGCTACTGAGATTCTATGTATCTTTGCCACTAAGGGAATTTTCTGAGCAAAAATTCTGTAGAAAAAAATATGTAATCTGCTCTGCATTCCAGAATGACAATCATCAAATATATCTCAGCCTTTGAAAGAAGAGTGCAAGTTTGAATACTACTGAGACCCTTGGAGACAGAAGAGATTCTCCCTTAGCCAGTAGTAAACAGCCATTGCAATTGGGTTACCTGAGCAATTTACCAAAACAAACTGCTAAAGCGTATACGGTTATGCTCCTACAAGCTACACAGTGTAGCTACACTGGCTCCTTAGACCCTTGCTAAGGAGCAGACTCAACATTGTTGGTTCTTGAAGTCAACTACAGCATTTGTTTCCCCCCATTTTGTGCTGCTCTTTTTATCTTTTCAAATCCTGTTGTTGCCTTCAGGTCTCCTTTAATCTTCTTGGTTAAATTACTTTAATCTTGGTTTAATCCATTTGATGATGGATTTTTTTGTTTGCCTTGCCTTTCTCCTCTTTAACAGTTTTTTTTTTTTTTTCCTTTCTATTTTTTTTTTCTTTGGTTTTCTATCAGAAGATTTATGTTCCTTTTCTTTTTATTACTTTTCTGTCCTTCTTACTTCCCGGATGAACCCATAGATAAGTGGAGCATAAACAAGAATCTTCTCCCATATTCCTCTGCTAACGTGAGATATTTAGCTGGAATGAAAAAGACTATTTAAGGACTGTTGAAAGCTGTCAACTATAAAAGTATAAAAAGAGGTTTTGTTATTCTGATGTTTTAGCTTTAACCATTTCTAGTAGTGAGTACAGCTTTTCACACAGTAAAAGTTAATGACATTTTGTCTTTCGGTCTCCCTTTTCTCTTTGCAATATGCATAGACTTCTCTATTTTAGCAAAACTATGGCAGACTAGGGCCCAAAGAAATTTTTCCCATATGTGTTTACATGTTGTCACAGGTGAAGAAGAAAATAACTTTTTGGAAGGTCTCAAGTGGAAGTTTTGTGTCAAATGAATCTGTGCAGTTAAGTCATTGCATTATATTTTATTTATACACAATAAATATGTCATTTTAAAAGTTTATATGGTATAGATACTTAAGTCCTAACCACTAGTGCAAAAGACAAATCTTTGACAGTATTTCTTTTCAGGAAACATTTAAACTTTTTTATACCCCTTTGGAAAGAAGAAAGCCATTAGAGAGGATGCCAAGGTGCATATATATATATCATTTATAAAGATCTGTGGCAGAATATCAAATCACAGGGAATGGTTACATAGAATCCTGAAGGAAGGGTTTAGTTCAGCCAACATTCTCATTTCTGAAAGTGAATCAGATCTGTCTTACAATGTGACTTAAAAATATTTTTAAAATTTAAGTGTAGTAAGATGTCTTTGGGAAGTTGGATACTAAACTTAGATCCTGTGGATCTCAAATTAGCAGCTGCTTGCTGTTGATGATGTTTCAACAAAAACACAGTACAGGATAGATGTACCTCCCCAGATCTCCAAGTCTTGCATTTGGTAAATTACTGGTAAACATGAGTTTATTTCTAAAAATACATGTAGCTACAGGAGATAGGTACTATATAGGCTTTCACTGGGGCTCATTAGCTCTGAGTCTACTCTCTGGCTATGACTTAAGATATGGACAGAAAGGGTTGTGAGGCATTGGAACAGGCTGCCCAGGGAGGTGGTGGAGTCACCATCCCTGGAAGTCTTAAAAAGACGTTTTGATGTAGAGCTTAGGGATATGGTTTAGTGGGGACTGTTAGTGTTAGGTTAGAGGTTGGACTCGATGATCTTGAGGTCTCTTCCAACCTAGAAATTCTGTGATTCTGTGATTCTGTGAATTTGCACCAGCTCAGAGCCTAGGCAAAGTAAACACATATTCCCCTTTGAGTCTTGTGGATCAGGCTTTCATCTGCCTATGTCAGACACACTGTAGACCTATGCTCAGGGTCATAAAAGTGAATCGAAAGTCCCTAAGAATTAATGGGATTGCAAAAGGAAAAAATACAGGAATTAAACATATTTGCATGAAAAACTAGAGGAAAAGGCTCCAGGCTCCACTACTAGGTTTTCAAGGAAAGTGGAGGCATAATATTTTTCACTCCTTGTCTTAAAACCTACTTGTCTATTCAGAGAAAGTTCTTGAGTCCTCTTTCTGATAGTACACAATTTCTCACATTGAACTGAGAAAATTCAGAGTCTGATCCTGCTCTATTGATATTTTGCCATATCTATTTACTGATGCAAAATTTGGATCTAAAAATCCTAGTTTAGTTTAGACCTACTAGATCTAGACTAGTTTAGCAGGACAGTCCCAGGAGCACCTACAGGAGGCTTTTCAGGACTAAAACAATAGAAAAAAAAAAAAAAAAAAAAAAAAAAAAAGTTCATCCAAGAAATATCTTAGTTAGAAGGATGAAGGAAAAAAATTAAAATTAAAATTAAAAAAGAAGCATACTGTTTTTGTACTAATGGACTCAGGACAAGATGCAATTTAGGAACAAGTGACCCAATTTCAGTTTGAAAAATCATGTTTCCATGTGATTTGTGCAACTTTTACTTAAAAACAAATGTGTTAATAAAGAACAAGAAGTGGAAGCCAAATCTTGCAGTCCTGCTGGCTTAGAACTAGTGGCTATACTGCCATTTCAGTGAAAATTTGCCTGGGTTTAGAGTGATAAAGGGGTGACACAATAACAAAAGAGAAAGACTTGATCTATTCTGCTTTGACACTCCATAAAATAGAGAGATGGATCCCCTGCTCTCCTTCTGCTCTTTTTCCTTCATATTCTCATAATTTCACTAACCTGACTAGTCCTATGTAAACAGCCTTTTTTAACCAAATTGGCCACATCAGGCTCTTATCCTTATTGTCTTAAAATCCACAGATCTCCCTTTCAGTCAAGCTTTATTTGATACAGGATAGTCAAATCCATATCTGCTTTAAATCTTAGAAGAGCTAGGACTGACCCATGCAGTTCAGCTGATGAGTATTGGGCTGGTGGAAGACAGTAGATCTGGGAGATCAAAGAGCCCAGGTCCCTTCAGATGACCCAATCTGCCAGTGGGTGACCCTTTACAAGGGCTAGTTTTCAAGTTGTGACAAGCAGTAGCCTCACTTCAGGTTTCCCATCCTCAGTGACACAACTGTGTCAGGCTTGTCTGCAGAAGGCTAACAAGTGGTATCAGCAAGCTGATCTCAAGCTTTAAGTGCCTCGCAAAACCCATGGGGTTTTTGTAGGCACATTATTTTGTTTATTGAAGTGTATCAGAATTGTTGCTCAGCAATGTGCTTTGGCCATGACAAGAGGTAGGATACATTCTTTGTTTTTTAATCTCACATCAGTCATTGCATTAAAACTAACAAAAGTTTCCTGTCTCACAATTCTCCAATTACATCTCACTCCTTTTATGAAAAAAATATGTACACAGCACTGGCCACCTTCCAGTCCTCAACAACTGTTGCTTTATTTTATTTTATTTTATTTTATTTTATTATTTTATTTTATTTTATTTTAGCCTTTATGTGCTTTGCTTTTTAATCTCTTTAGTGTTCTGAGTAGGTGAATGCCACTGGGCTCTAGTGATATATTGCTATTTTGCTTCCAGTGATCAGCTAACAACTCTTGCATAGGTAAATCTTTCTTTGTTAGTACTTCACTTTGATTACCCATGAAAAATAACCTCTGAACAGGAATTTCCTTATCCTTAAGAGTGACGGTTGATATAAAAATATAATTTTGTTTCTTTAAAGTTTATCTTCTTCAATTTCCCTTTCATGTACTTGGTGATGAAGCAGACTCCCATTCTGAGGGCTGACTTCTGCCTGTAGTGCTTGGATATCTTAATATATTTAGCTTCTCTTTTTCACATTTCCTATTTAACCCCACCTCTAACACTGTGTGTAAATTGTGCTATCATGTCACTTAATGTTTGAAATGCCAAAAGAAGATTTTTGAAAATAAGAATTAAACCTTCACTCCATGGAAAACAATACAAAATATTTTATCTCCAATGAAAAGTCTGTTTTTAAGGCAACAAAGCTTAACTTTCCAAGTTTAATCACCATTTATGCCTAGAGAGGGAAAGAAAAAATGACAGGTAGGTGGTGCAAGAATTAAAAGTTGTGACTTGTAACATGAAACAAAAGTGTAAATTCCCTAAAATCTGTAGATGTTGCATACACAATACCTAGGAATATTGACCTAGCAACATTTCATATTTACTGTATTTACTTTGCTTTAAATACTATCTCCTTCTCACTGATGAGGTAGGTGGAATTTATCCAGTGTATCCCTGGCATAGAAATATTACTCAGGATTTCCCATCAATTTTAAGCAGAAACCTATCTTTACAAGACACCTCTAGCAAGACAGTGTTTTGAATGTTGAGATTTTATAGGAAGACAAGTTGCTGCTAAAATTGCATTACATACAGTATGTGTCAGACCTAAATATTTGTGGGGTTACACCTGTCTGTCTTCCTTCACAATCGTATTCCTTCTGTTTTTTCTCCAAGAAATTAGGGTGTGGTGTCAATCCATTTTATCAAATGTGAGTTTAGATGTGCTTGATAAGTCCAAGCTTTAGTGGTCATGGTAAAAGTCATCCCACTTGGTTCTGAGAGTTTTTATTAACCTTATTTGGCAAGGGGCATTTCAGTTAATAATCTTCTTTCCTTGCAAAGAGCTAGTTCATTAAAACATGGGGTGTTTTTATGGCAACACGGAATTATGTTTGCCTGTTGATGTAAAACAGTAAAGTAAGACTTCACTGGGCACAAATCAAAATGAGACTGAATCCTTCCTGGCTGAAAAGTGTTTGTATGATTTTGCAGTTCCTTGATTAACTGGTGTGCCTGCTGGATGCAACTGCTGATACTGCAGAAGAATTTCTGGAACTATTTTATCTTGAGGTACAAGAGAACTTGCAAGGAAAAATTCAGAACTTATTTTCTCTTGTACTCTTTGTAAGGCAGTAAGATGTGAAATAAGTTAATAGTAAAAACAAATGTTTTATATGCAATTATGAAAATGGTTACTTAGCTGTTACATAACTGTTGACATATAAAGAGAATATCATAGTTGCTTTGTGCGATGCAGTAAGAGGAAACCATTGCATGATAATGAATAAAGAAAATAGGTCCTGTCTTCACAACTACAAGACTCTTTACATTCTTATAGAGTTTCTAATGTGGTTTCTATTATGCATTATGCTTTTCAACTATATAAACTTCTGCACCTATAAATTGCAAAAAACTTTAATAGAGTTGGTTGATAATTTTGCAAAAGTTTTTTTTTTTTTTTTTTAGACTGTTATTTACTCTTTTAACCCAAGATTTGAAGGAATTTATATTGTAAAAAATAATTTTTCAACTGTAGAAATTAATCCTTAAAAATGCTTTCCTTGTATATACTCTTAATTATGTGAAACATTAACATCTTATGTCAGCCATCTTTCAGGGTACTTGTGAAAAATGCTCAATTGAACAAACTTGTGCAATAAAGCTATTAACAAGTAGCAAAATTAGTAAGTAGTGGATAACCTTATAGTGAAGAACAGCTTTTAAGATCACGGGACTTCAGGACAGAAAACATTAAATCCTGGCAGACTATATTCTCTCCCATGACATGATCATGGATAAAGCTGAGGCCCTCCCACTCACTGGTTCCCTTTTCCAGATCTGTTCTCTGCTTTTCTGAATTGTAACATTAATTCTCCTCCTTTTCCTGTGCTTTCAACAGATCCTTTTCTAGGCAGACTTGTGAGATTTCTACCTTTGACACGGAAAGTTCATAATTAAAAGCTGTGTCCAGGTGTGCATGAAAACTGGGCTACTTAAATATGAGTTTGTCTAACTCAACAATATGGAAACAAAGCATTTTTAAGTATCTACAGTGCTGGAATAATAAGGCTGCTGGCCAGTTGTTTAAAAAAAAAGGCACTGGCAAATTTATCTGGAAAATTTACATGCAAAAGTATCCAGACATCATGCCTGACCTGTTCTGCCCCACTATTTTAACAGCTACTTAGCTTCTGCTAAATGCTGCATGGTTTTACAAATTAATTCTGGCAACTTGACTAGTACTGCTTGTAAAAGGGACTGCAACCAAACCTTGGTTCTGAGTTTTGCATAACTAACAAGTTGTTATATTGGTTGCAGCTTGGTGTTTTCTTTACTGCCCTGTTGAATGATTAATGATAAAGACTGAAAGGACAAGATTGACTCTGCAAAGTGCATTATCTGAAACGCGTTTAGAAAAGGTTTTTTTTACTTTCATCCAATAAAAAGAAAATGCCTTTTGCTCTTCTCCTTTTTGTGTTTCAATTGCCTTTTTTCAGCCATTGTACAATATTTTGCTTTGTTTAAAAAATAGTTAATAAAAATATATAAATATACATAATTATTATAATTATATATAATATATAAAAGGCAGTCAGCGTTGTTTGGTAATTACAGCAGTAGCATTTAAAGCCACATTTGGCTTCCCAGGGCTTTTTGGTGGTGGTGGTGTTTTTTATTATTATTATTATTTTTATTTTTATTTTTTTCCATCTTTTCCATCAAAAATATCTTGCAGTTCAACCTGGAAAATAAAACAACATCACAAGCCCTGCTCAAGTTGCTACAGGTGTAGTAAACAGAGAAATGTCTTATCCAGTAGTTATGGAGTAATAATATATAAGCTTGTGACAGTTCATTTGCTTCTATTAATTTGTCTATCTTCATTTCTGGGAATCCCTGTAAAGAAATGATCCTGACACTGAGAAGCTGCCACCGTGAGCAAGATAACTTTTCTTTGAAGGAAGAATGTGTTGTGTCTATGACACCAGGGGATGGTGGTTTAAGTAAGCCTTATTATAAACAGCAATTCACAAGCGATCCAAAAATGGAGAGAACAGGCATGAGCTGCATTTATGTAGCATGAAGTTGGAGCATTCCAGCATGGCAGTATCATCACATGGGTTATAGGAGCTGCATGGGCTTGGCCATTCAAGTTCACGGAATCAAAGGTGAAAAACATTTAATCAAAAGTGCAGATGTGAGAACAAGGGACAGTTTCTCTCCAGCTTGTAAAAAAGGAAAGATTACTCCCATGCAACCTTATGCATATGCCATAAGGAAGCAACGCACAAGTATGGTAAGACAATCACCAACACTATGAAATTTAACAAGAGCAAGTGCCAGATTCTGCAACTGGGATGGTGTAATTGTGAATATATGTACAGACTGGGGAATGAGAAGACATTGAAAGGGATCTGGGGGTTCTCGTAAACAGCAAGATGAATACAAGCCAGCAGCATGCCCTAGCAGCCAGAAGGGCCAACCCTACCCTGGGGTGCCTCAGGCCCAGCACCGCCAGCCAGTAGAGGGAAGGGATTGTCCCACTCTGCTCTGTGCTGTGCAGCCTCACCACAGGGCTACAAAGACAGAGAAGTGCCTAGAGGGGAAGACATATGAAGAGCAGCTAAGACCCCTTGGTTTGCTCAGCCTAAAGTGGAGGAGACTGAGGGGAGGCCTCATGGTGGCCTGCAGCTTCCTTACGATGGGAGTGCATATGGGGAGGTACTGAGCTCTGCTCTTTGGTGACCAGCAATAGAACACAAGGGAACAGTAAGGTGCAACAGAGGAGGTTCAGTTTGGGTGTTAGTAAAAGGTTCTTCACTGAGAGAGTGGTCAGTCACTGGAACAGGATCTCCAGCTGAGTGGTCACGACACTGAGCCTGCTGTAGTTAAAGAAGAGTTTGGACAACATTTTCAGACGTGGTTTGATTTTTGGGTGGTCCTGCCACCCAAGGGCAGGGGAGTGGACTTGGGAGCCAGGAGTTGGACTTTATGATCCTTGCAGGTCTCTTCCATCTCAATATGTTCAATGTTCTAAGTGCCTTAGAAGTCTAAATTTAATGAAGACAACACACTTAAATAGTCACAGTGAGTAGATACTTTGATCAATACTCTTCCAGTGGTGTTATGGTTTATTATCCTTAACCTGGTCATATAGCTTATATTTCACATATTGCCAAGCAATTTTCAACAGAAGATGAGCTTGGTGCCAGACAGAAATATATTTTTTTGGCTTAGTTTATATTGATAAAGAACATACAACTGTTCTGTTTACCTGAGCATAAGGAAAACAACACGAGGCATTATCTCCACATATCCTTATGTCTTTCCAACCAGACCAGTTTTCCAAAGAACTTCATTTCAGGTGCAGTTATTTCCCTGGCTTTCTTACCTTCTTTTACTTTTTGTTGCTTCAAGTCAATGTTTTGTTTCTGACACATTTACACCTTACCCTAATCAGTCCAGCCATATACTGGACACACAGGATATATAGTTTAATTGCAGACTGTCTTAAACACTGTATAGGCTCCAATTGTAATGTCTTGCAAGCCAATCTAATTACTGGTTGCTACACTGCCATTTTGTCTTGTGATCCCCGGCCATGCTTTCCAGTCTATTCCTTGCACTGGCTCCACAACCTGTGGGGCCTTGTGTTCAGCACAGTCAGTCAGCACAAAACAAGCTCTAAAAACAGTAAAGGTAAGTGTTCTCTACTGACGTGGCATTCTACATCAGCTCAGATGGAGCTGGCCCAAGGAGGGTTGATGGAAGGAGGAGGGAGACACACTGGCAGGCAGGGGAGATCAATTTAGGTTGCCACTGAGCAACCCCATTAGTCTTCTTCACAGCTCCACCTCCACAGGATCTCCAGCTATCTCATGAAACAACTTTTCTACTCAACATAAATAACAAGTGGCTAACGTGTCTGTCAGCTTTTGCATTATTTATTTCCATCCCCACATTGACAGCACACCTGAAGGCAGTCCTTAATACCACCATTGTAGCATACTCTACTGCAGTATTGTTAATGAAGTATAATGCATTTTTTTTTTTGCTATAAGTTGTATTTATCTGCTTAAGACTATCCAAGAAGGATACCAGGATGACAGATCACAATACAACAGCAGAACCTGTATAGTGACCTTAACTGAGACAAAGGGGTCTTCACCTAGCAGTATCTCTAGGAAATTCTGAAGAAAGGTGTCTTTTTCAGGTAAGAGTTGAAATATCCTCACCACTCTTGTGAGGAGGGGGTGACCCCTAAATGTGGGATAGGAAGAATCCCAGAGTAATAGTCCTACGTGACACTGTTCACATGAGTAGAGCAGTATGCAGACAGGGAGGTCTAAGGTCACTTATTAAGTGGCAGAGAACAGGAAGGAGAGGTTTTCAAGCCATGCTGGGGAAAGGACTTTTAGGGTGGTGTGATAAGATATATAAGTTACTTGATCATTTATGGGTGGATAAAAAACAGCACAGGAAATGGGTGATTTAGTACATCTCCCATCTGTTGTTTTTGGATTATTCTGTATCCTCCCCCTTTCCCTTTGCTGGGGATAAATAGATGGTACTTTTAACAGAGAAATGTGCTCCCACTACTATCTGTCATAAGGGCACTTCGAGAATTCCTTAAAGAAAGCAGTTAGAGTGCTTGTGTTATTCCGTTTTTTCAGAGAAATTTCATAAAACAGAAATTTACGTTTGTTTCTTGTAGATCTCCTTCTCATAAATAAATGTCACAAAGAGAAAAAAAAAAATACATTTTTTTTTCTTGCAGCAAAGAAACAGTTGGAAATTCATAAATTACCAAAAAATTCACCTTTAAATTTGCTCTGGAGGAAGGATTAAATGAAGACTTACATATACTTAAGTCCATCCAGATCCCAAGGTGTTTGATATTTGGTGTTTTAGATTGCTGGCTCCATCTACTCTGGTTCTAGTGGGTTTTTAAACAACTCAGATTTTGAAAGGATCAACAACTTTAAATGCTTGTCACGGCTATCGAAAACTTCTCTGGATTGTGTTCAGTTGCGTCAGGTTTCCCCCAGAAACTGCAGCATTCTCTCATTAACTCCTGAAATTTAGTAATGATGATTGGACTGCTGGTATTTTAAGGCACACAACCATAATCAAGCTTAATACATCTGACAAGTCAATCACTTTTCCAAGCTTATATTTCAGTATTGTTTTAAAAACAGTATTTTGTTTTAGATATAAAAATATAAGGGTTTCTTTTGGTGTTTGCTGAACAGTAATTGTGAATTAGAGCATTTTCTGGCCACTTTGTTCTGGAAGAGTCTGTAAAGTACCTCTGGGTTCCTGGGTTTAGTTTCTTTTCTAATTTCTTTTGTTTTGACGTTTTCTTTCCTCCTGTGATTTGAATACAATATTATATAGCTTTTCAGTATGGTTTTCATAGTTTCTCATAACAGCGAGAGAGACATTTCCTCCATTGTGTTTGCTTCCAAATACATTTGAGTTGCTTCTTTTGTATAATATCCTTGCAGAAGCAGGTTATTAAGCCTCCACTGGGAGGAATATAGAGGATGAGATTCTGGTCCTTTGTTCATGAATTTAGACGTGATCTCTCATCACTATATTACCTATACTTCACTAAAGTGTATTATTTAATAGATGTTTGGGACCAAAACAAGTCTCATTCCTTTTTTTTTTTTTTTTTTTTTTTTTCAGTCATTTATAATGGAAATGATAATAAAAATATTTCTGGCTGTGTTTCTTCTCATTTATACATGAGGCGGCCAAGAAGGCCAACAGCATCCTGGCTTGCATAAGAAACAGCGTGGCCAGCAGGTCCAGGGAAGTGATTGTCCCCCTGTACTCGGCTCTGGTGAGGCCACACCTCGAGTACTGTGTTCAGTTTTGGGCCCCTCGCTACAAGAAGGACATGGAGGTGCTTGAGCGAGTCCAGAGAAGGGCAACGAAGCTGGTGAAGGCTCTGGAGAACAAGTCTTACGAGGAGTGGCTGAGGGAGCAGGGACTGCTCAGCCTGGAGAAGAGGAGGCTCAGGGGCGACCTTATTGTACTCTACAGGTACCTGAAAGGAGGCTGTAGCGAGGTGGGGGTTGGTCTATTCTCCCATGTGCCTGGTGACAGGACGAGGGGGAATGGGCTAAAGTTGTGCCAGGGGAGGTTTAGGATGAATATTAGGAAGAACTTCTTTACTGAACAGGTTGTTAGTCACTGGAATAGGCTGCCCAGGGAAGTGGTTGAGTCACCATCCCTGGAGTTCTTTAAAAGACATTTAGATGTAGAGCTTAGGGATATGGTTTAGTGGAGGACTTGTTAGTGTTAGGTCAGAGGTTGGACTCGGTGATCTTGGAGGTCTCTTCCAACCTAAATTATTCTGTGATTCTGTGATACCTGTTTTCACCTATATTACTCCAAGTTCATATTAAACTAATCATGAAATATAATTAATAGTTGTTGACTGCCAGGCTTACATTTGAGGTCTAAAAAATTACATAAAGACTTCAGTTTATCACACAAGAGTGTGGCTAGAGAATTTCTTCAGCTGATTGTAATATTGGGCAGTGATACCTTAGCTGTGCTATGTAGATTAGTTATTCACCTCCCACATTAGACAGTTCTAAAATATGGCGTGGCACTGTTATTGGTAGTAAAGTAATGTGTTTCAAGAATAAACATTCGCTTGATGACATTTGCTGAAACAGGTCCATCAGAGAGACCCTCTTTTGTGATGCTTTCTGCTGGAAGCAGAAAATATGAGAGGGAAAGGAACTCAGAGGACTAAATAACAGCTGAAAGCACCCATGATAAAGAAAAAAAAAAAATACTAAGCCCAGGGAAAAAAGTGCTTTCTCTATGGCTAACACATGATAGGATGACAAAAGTGACAGAGGAAGGGGATTGGTACTAATGAGGTACCAGCACTACCGAAAGAGATAAGGAAGCAGTATTGTTACATGGCTGAGTTCTGAGTTTAGATGTTTCCCCAAGGAGCTTCAGATGTTGCGCTAAGAATAACCCTGAAATAACTCAGAAAGCCCAGAAGGTACCTCAGGTTTCCAGTAAATCTGGACTGTGCCAATAAAGTTAATAGCATGTAAGCATGTATTTGTGAGAATAGTCGGTTAGCTCAGCAGCTGTTGTGGAGATAATGGGCATACTACTGAAGCTGAGTGAGTGCCTGCAGATGAAGAAAGGAGACCTAATTAATACAGGTTTTACAAAATGGAAAAAAAATCTAAGTCTGTGAGGGGCTGTCTGCGTCATCTCACAGACTTAGACTTTACTCCCCATCTAAGACTATCCAAGAAGGATACCAGGATGACAGATCACAATACAACAGCAGAACCTGAAAATATCATCCCTACCATTAGCCTCCGTGAGTTATAAAAGAGGAGTGGAAAAGCTATATAGTTGTCCCTGCTTTGAGTGATGTGATTAAGGACCACTGGTGGTTTAAAAGACCTATGGTAGAGCTCTACAAAGATTAAGGAGGGAAAACAATCTCTTCCTTTGTTATTGTAGTCATGGAGGAAGAGAGACATTCAGTCCTGTTCTTCAATATTTGAATCTTATTTGTAAGGTGGTATAATGATGCTATCACTACAAATCCTCTAAGAGAAGAGGAGATTACTGAAAAAATGATGTGACATAATATCATCCGTTATCCTCCTCACCTTATCTGTATCAGAAGACAAATTAGGGCTATACTTTTCCTAGCTTTTCCAAATATTGAAGGTCAGTCATAAAATTCATACCCTCTGCACTGGTTGTTGGTGCCCAGATACAGGCAGTGGGGGCATCAGCGAGGCATCTGTGAGGAGTAGCTGGGCCTGTCCCATGCCAAACACAGCCAGCTCCTGCAGCCCCACCATAGGGCACAGCTGCTCCTGGCAGCCAAGGTGGTGGCACCTCTGGGAAAACATTTTTAAGAATATATCTCAATCCACAAGTTTCTTCATCCTCTGTTCTCCCCCTACCCTGTCGAGGAGGGCAAGTGTCTGAGTGGTTGGGTAGGTGTCTGGCTGCTGGACAAGGTTAACCCACCACACATGCAATATTTAAAAGGCTGCTTGAAATAACAAAGTCCTATTCAGAATGTCAGTTCTATTGCAGCAAGCTTATAGAGGGAACAGTTAAGGCTTGATCCTATACCAGAAAAGTCAGTGACTTTCCTTGACCTTCGCAAAAGTATGGGCCTAGTTATCACAACATGATCCTGAAAACAGTATGATTTATTCTCAGAGATATATTATGCAAATGTGATGAGAATTGTATCTAAAGTTGCCCCAGATTTGGCCTATGGGGCTCACATTTAGCAGGCCAATGAACTGGAAAATACGAGCCAACAAGAAATTAGAATGAATAATATTCTTTTTTCTTCTACCCCCAGGAATTTGAGGGAAAAAATCAGCTTCCAGATTTAAAGTGTTCTGCAATCTCCTCCCTCCCTCCCCCAATGGACTTGCCTCTTGTTTGTAGGCATCTATTTTATACGGAACAGAACAGTTTCTTGTGTATTTTATAAAAAGAACATATTTGGCTAATACAAAGCCAAGAAATGAAAAGCCCCTACTTTCTTTCAGTCTAGCACCTTCTTCTCCTTATATATTTTAAAGAGAAATATACTGAAAGAAGGAGAAGAATAACATTTTTGATAGCCTTTCTAGGCAAAGCTAATAAATAAATATAAGAAAAGACAAGAATACCTCTCTCTGTATGCAACTGAAATAGTAGACTACAGAGAGAAACAGATGGAAGAATAAAATAATGCTTGGATTGCTGTCAGTAAAATTGTTGTAGTTGGCTCCTGTCCTGTCCCTGAGGAAGTCCCAGTGCTGGGATAGGCTCCTGCTGCCCAGCAGATGACATCAGTGTGGTATGTTCCTGTGATGAACTGTGACTTCAGACTGTCATGCTGAGTCTCTCATGGGTCAGCAGTACTTTTATAGGGACACTGATGAATTTGGACTTTTCTTTCTCATCTTCGTGGTTGTCTTTTTGTCTGTCTCCTCACTGTAGTATTACAAGATTATTTTTTTTCTCTTTGCCAGACTAAGAGGCAAGATGTAGAGTCCTCATGCCAAAACAGTGGCTTTCCTGATCAACAGGCCAGCTATGATTATCAGAACAAAATCTCAGTTCCACCTGCCAGTTTTACCTCTGTCCAGATGCAAGTTTCCCAAAACACTAAAGAGATTAATGTCTTTGTGATGACTATGTCACTGCTTAGCTACTTAAAAGTAGTCAGTTGTTCAAAATTATTAGCTGGGAATTGACAGAAAGGTGGATTTATTCAAAAGGTTTATTTATTCAAATAAACATGAAGAGATAAATGCAAAGAAGAGAGAAAAAGCAAAAGCAAGAGAAAGACAAATAAGGGATAATTGTAGTGAAACAAAGAGAAAAATTATACAGGAAAAAAAAAAAAGCTCTCTCAACTAAATGTCATGAGGGTAAAAAAACAGTTTATTTGGTTAGTGTTCCTTTTTATTATTCAAAAGCTGAAGAGATTTTTTTTACAAGAATCTGATAAGGTTCTCAGAGAGAGAGGAAATCTTGGGAAGTCTTCAAGACCACCTCCATGCCCCAGTAATAAAAACTGCTTGTCTAGCCTTATCTTAATTACACCACCGATGTTTGTAGCTTCCCCTAAGCAGCCTCTTCCAGTACTTTGCCACGCTTGCTGTAAAGCTTTTTGCAATATATAAACTGAATCTTTGATATAGATCTCTCCTCATCATATTCCCTTGTCACATACTATGGACACTGAAAACAGATTATTTTCTTTGCACCAGCCTTTTTGCATCCTTGAGAATAGGAATCATGGTCCTTCATGCTAAAACATTTCTCTACGCTAAACATTTACACATTTGAAAAAGTTTTCCTAATTTTTTTCCAGACTTTGACTATTGCAGCTTTCTGATTGATATAGCTATTACTTAGAATGGTGTGCCCAAAACTGAAGAAGTCAATTTGAGGACTTAAAAATGTTGAGCAGTGAGAAAAGTATTACTTCATGTGTTTGGCAGCATGAACTTCTTCTGTGTCCTAGGGACACATAATGTATGTAATGTAATTATGTATTTTATTGTATTTGCATTTTTCATGACATCAAGACATTGTTGGCTCATGTCAGACTGTGATTGCCTGTTATCCCTTCTTTGTTCCTGATATTGTATTGTCCTGATGATCCCTACCTGTGTGCTGTTACTTTTGTTGTACAATATCCTTTCTTCCAGATAATACTTCTGCTTGTCAAGATCATTTTGAATTCATTCCTATCCTCCAATGTGCTTGCAGCTCTTTCCATCATCTGCAAATTCAATCAACCAGATTACGAATGAAAATCTTCAACTGCACCAGACTTTGCCTAGATCCCTATGGAGTCCTAGTCAGTACATTCTTCCATTTTGTCAGTAAGCCATTACTAGGTACACTGAGAATGGCATTCCAGCCAGCTATAGTAGTTGAATTTATACTGTGTTTATTCCATTTCTGAATATCTAAAGCTTTCCTTAAATCAATCTGCACAGCATCTATGACTTATCATCATCTCATGAAGTCTGTTGCCTGCCAAAGAAAAGTTTAGTGTTGGAAAACACTAAACTTTGCACTTAGTATATTTACAAAAAAAAGAAATGAGAAAATTGAGTGTCCTGTAATGAATTAAGAACTTTGGATTTATGTAATGTATTTACATTAAGGCAGGCCAAATTGAGAGATAATATATAGGATGTTCATTTTCATACAACATTAATTTTGGTGGTATCAGTCCAGCTGAGCTGCTTTTTGTAGATATGTTTTAGATAGCTGCTTTTTGAAGATAGGTAGAAAGCACGTAAGGTGAAAGCACGTACTTTCACCTTATCTGCTTCCAAATTCTTCTACTGTGTGTATCAGAGCAAAAAGAAAGTTAAGATTTTCAAAATGAAATTGTTGCTTCGAAGCAACAATTTTTATTTCTAGCCATGTAAAAAAATCATAAAGCTGTGGGTTCTGCTGATGTCAATTCAATTGGGATTATGCCATGCTAGATCTTCTTTTCACTTCAGAAACAACAGCCAAGTAAAACAGATTACACAGTCTAAATGAAGAGGA
Source organism: Oxyura jamaicensis (assembly GCF_011077185.1). NCBI lineage: Eukaryota > Metazoa > Chordata > Aves > Anseriformes > Anatidae > Oxyura > Oxyura jamaicensis. The sequence continues at coordinate 131,943,425 of NC_048894.1, read as the reverse complement.
TATGATCTAACACAGATGAGAGAAACACCGCACTTGTGTACTGGAGGGATAAAGAAGAAACTAAAATGATGTTACATATTATACTTGAGTAAAACTAGTATTAATTTCTAAGCAAATTAGATAACTAATTAGATAACTAATTAGATAACTAATCCTTCTTGGATAACTAGGGGCCCATATTTTGCATCATTCAGTAGATTACTGCAAAACACATGTCTATTAAGAAAGATAGAAATCACTTAACTAAACAAGAGATTTAACATAAATATACTGAATTATCAAACCATATTCAGGTAACATTCTCTACAGTTTGCCAGTCAAATCTTTAATTTTTTTCTCTCTACATGTTTTGAAAATCAATATGTACTTAAAAAAAAAAAAACGTGTGCAGTATAACAAAATCTTGACCACAAGAAACTGACCACAACTTACCACAGCAGAAACTATCTATAGCATGAGACTGTCCAATTAAAAGAATCTGTTGTTTTTGGACTAAGGGTTTTGCTTAGTCTGAATTTTTAAAAATAAAATTATGCTAACCATGTGATAGCTGTCTCACATCTCTGTATTTCAAAGAGCAATTTCAATCCCTTTTCATTAACTTGTGGGAAAACAAACAAACAAACAAACAAACAAAACAGTTGAAAGGATCAAGATGGTGAAGGTTTAAGAAGTGTGAAGACTGGTTTTCTGGTTTTAGGATAACACAACAAACAGGAAAAAAAATAATAATAATAATAAAAAAACACAACACTATTATGTTCTACTAAAATAAAGTCAATTTTTTTCTGTTCTTGCATGAAAGATGACTATATGTTTGGTAGACACTTTGAAAAGCGGACTTGTCTTATTGTATGGTTCTATTGCACTTTATATTCCATCTATATCACGATTTTGTATAATACTCACAACCATTACCACCAAGAGATTAATTTCAGGTAAATTAGTTCTACAAAATCACATGTTAAAAATCATACTCTAATCCCTGGAGGTGTTCAAGAGCAGGTTAGATGAGGCCCTAGGCAACCTGATCTAATGGGTGGTGTCCCTGCCTTTGGCAGGGGGTTTGGAACTTTGGAAGTCCCTTCTATGATTCTATGATTCTACGCTTTTATTAAACCAAACCAAACAAACAAAAAACTGTTACTATAATGATTATGACTATTACTGTAATAACTCTTACTATAATAACTATGACTATGAGTCCTCACTGTGTAAGTATTTCTTAATTTGTACAGTCTTCCTTGCCATTTTAATCTGCCCCTAAAATCACTTAAAGACAGAAACTCCACTGAAATTCTCCACTCACATTTAAGTAACCCTGATTAAGAAAACACTTACATGAAGCAAGGGAGAAAAGATGAGGAAGGAAACTGGAGGAAATGAAGAGGGAAATATCTGAGAGCTGAATGGAAGGTATCAGATTTGTGATAATGTTAGCTTACAAAGTATTAGCTCTATAAATAGGACCTTGCATAAAGTACCCAAATAAAAGGCTGTGGAAGAAGCACTGAGAGGATAGGTACTGGGAAAGAGAAGGCATACTACAGTAGCAACTCATGAGTATCATCCAAGCGGTCAATCTCATTATGCTATAGAGGATTAACTGTATGTTTATTTTGCCTCTAAGCAAATGAGAGAAGTCAGAGTTGTGTAGGAAGGAAATCAATAAATGACTGTGGGTCAGTGACTGCATTTTTTCCTGTGTCTTGAATGGCTGCAAGCATTCCTGTGCATCAGTAATGTGACTCTCTGTATTGCACTCCATATCCCAGCCGATTGAACCTGGTTGTCACAAGAGACATGTCTGGTGCTATTTCCTAGTTTGTGTTTGCTGATAAATATCACTTCTAGCATTCAAATACCCCTAACAAAAGAGGACCTAAGGTGTATAAAGCAGATCTAGGAACTACACCAATAGTCTGAGAAGGAAAATTGAGATAATTTCAGAAGCAAATCATGATGACTTTTTCAGCATTAGAAAATGACCTTTTGATGAAGCTTTTCCTAGAATTAGATTATTTAGAGGGCTCATCTAGCAAATGCCAAGTAAACATTCTAAAAAGGCATATTCAGAACAAAATGATGTTATATTTAGACTGAACTTTATATAAGCAGTTTGGCCATTAATGAAAAAAAGGGAAAAAAAAAAAAAAAAAAACGAGGCTAAGCACCATAACTGATTCCATGTACAATGCATTTAAAACTGACTAATTTCAGCTCATTAAAAAGACTTATTTCAAATTCATAAATGACATCAGAAGCAGTTTAATAAGATGGAGAGAGATTTTAATTCTGTACCAGGGTGCAGAAGAAAGACTAAAGTTTTCTCTAACCTTTTGTAGAAAGTCTGTCACATGCCAAAGGACAGTGACTCAGCACACTCAACTCAATTTGCATGAGAAACTCTCCACCTCCAGGCATTCCCTTGCCATATAAACAAGAAAAGAAATGTCACATTTACCCCAGGAAGTAGATTTTTATGCTGAAAGCAATGATGCTCCCATCCACAGGAAGGTATAAAACACAGGTAATGGATGAAAGAATATTTGCAGTTAATGTCCACTAGCACTGCACCATATTTGTTCCAGACTCAGAAATCCAATAGGTATGCGAGACTTCCACTGTGGATGTTTAGGGCAAAGGACCTGAACTAACCACAGAATAATATTAATTTCCTGTCTTGATAAAGAAATGGTTGTATTTATCATTCAAGTAGTCTAGGCAATTTTAGATTTTATGGATTATTTTTCCTCATTTTTGAATTCCTTTCTCATTTTATAGCTTCCTTCAATTTGTTTTTCTTATCTCTTTTCCTCTCCATTTTCTTGCTATTTCCTCTTTCCGTACTAGCTGTCTTTTTGATCATTTAGTTCTTCCTCACCTTACCTCCCACACTCACCAAAGCAATGAATGTCAAAGAAGAAAAGTTAAATGAATTATTTGAACTACTAATCACTGCAGAGAAGCTGAGGGAGTGTCTTTGTTTTATGGTACAGCAGGTTAGGGATCCATCTCAAAACAAAATGAAAGATGAAGTTCATTGTCTATAAATGTAAATGGAAAAATGGAAAAATAAAAAAATGTAAGTGGAAAAATAATCCTTTATACTGAAAAAAATGTTGGCTTTCAGATCAGCTACTGTCATTCAAAATATATTTTAAGATATCTTTTTTTTTTTTTTTGGTGGATAAATTTCTTATTCCATATACTGCAAAAGCATGAGTTAAATATTTACAGCCATAAAAGAGGAAAAATGAATGTTAGGATTTAGGAAATGGATAGAAAACAAAACTGGAATTGCCTCTATTGGACTATGTAAACCCAAAATATACTTGTGCCTCGAATTCTATGTGTAGCTATATTAATTCCATCTAAAGTAGAACTGGATGAGATGGAGGTGATCAGAGGTATGGAATAGTTTCATTAAAAGGAGAGATTAAAACTGTGAATCTGCATCCTGAAAAAACAATGTATGAGGGTGGGTATGATGCATGGGTATAAATCATGAGTTACATTGAAAAGGTGAGCAGAGAAATTCTATTCATGGCTTCTTACAATATAAAAAGAGAAAAAAAAAAAAAAAAAATGAAGTGATTAAAATACTGGAAGAAGTACTGTCACAAACAGTATCCAGTACTGGTACTTGCACCATACCAAATCAGTTTACTGTGAAATGTAATGCTGCAGGAGTTTGTTAAATGCATAAAAGTAACGTCTGTCAATCTCAGAGATGGGAACTCACTGAACCAAATACTACTTCAAGCATGAAACCAGAGAGGGGGAGGCTAAATAAAAGGAGATATATTTGGCAAATATGATTAAATTCTTTCCTCTTTCTGACTTCTGTCAGAAGTGGTTATTATTATAAATATTCACTTTGTGTAGCTCAAAATGTTTCTTATGTTTCTTATTCAATTTAGTACATTTTTATTTTTATTTCCATTTCCTTTTTGTTTGTTTTTGTTTGATTTGTTTGTTTGTTTTTGTTGTGTGTTTGTTTCTTTTTGTCTATAAACCAGCCTCATAATGTGTTAAAGGTGAGCACAACTGGTCTTGCTATGCAAGATGGTTTTGCTATATTAAAAATCATTTTACAACTATCAGGAAAGAAGATAATATTTTACTCCTAAAGGATAAATCACAGTGACAAACTTGATTGCTTTTTGAAATAGAATTACAAAATCACTAGATGAAATAAAGCACTACATATGAAATACTTTCGTAAAGCAGTTGAAGTGAATAATGAAATCTTACCTGGGAAATTAATTCAAATCACTCTCGAGATGCAGAAACATTGCTATATTGATTGAAAACAGTGTAGAAGATCATAAACAAAGTTCACTGATAAAGAGGAAAGTATTGAGTTAGAAAGTAATGCCTCATCTTAGATTAAGTCTTTCTTAGTGTCTTTGTCAATGATCTGGAAAAAAAGGGGAATAAAGCTGATGACATTCATGTTGATGATATTCAAGTCCTAGAAGAGAGTTAGAAGTTCAGTAAGGACAGAAAAAGGAAACAGTAGTAAAACCATAGAACAATGAAGAAATCTATTTTAGAAGAAGGCAACTTAGAATATTTGGGAGGATCATAGAAGTTAGATAGTTAGTCTTAGTAAAGAACTTGTAAAGAGGCAAAAACCGACCACCAAAAACTATCTAAAAATCTAAAAACTGTCCTTAGAGGGATTGTGGAACTGAGATTTTTTTCATCTTCTGGAATTCTTTGAAATAATTTTTAATGAGATTGAATGATATTTGTACCTTTTGATCTTGGAATGAATGGAAAAAGTGCTATTCTGTTGCTGGGGACTATCCAAGTGAAAACCATATATTATGCATGCATAATGAACGTTGCAGGCAGGGGAAGGGTTAAGAAAAACAGTGAAATGTAAGAACCCTATATCATACCAGCATTGAGCTGGTACAGGCTCAAGAGGTCAGGGATCCTGGGTTGATTATGAATAGAAGGTCAAGGGAGGCGATTCTCCCCCTCTGTTCTGGTCTTGTGAGACCCCACCTGGAGTGCTGCATTCAGCCGCACAAGAAGGACATGGACCTATTAGAATGAGCCCAGAGGAGGGCCACGAGAACAACAGAGGCTGGAACACCTGTGAAGGCAAGCTGAGAGATTTGGGGTTGTTCAGCGTGAAAAAGAAGGCTCTATAAGGGAGACCTTATATAACCTTCCAGTACCTAAAGGAGACCACTTACAAGAAAGCAGGAGAGGGATTTTTTATCAGAGAGTATAGAGATAGGACAAGGAGTAATGGCTTTAAACTATAAAAGGGTAGATTTAGATTACATATAAGGAAGAAATTCTTTATTCAAATGGTGGTGAGGCACTGGCAGAGGTTGACCAGAGAAGTTGGGGACGCCCCATCCCTGTCAGTGTTCAAAGCCAGCTCCAGCCAGCTCCAAAAAGAACCCGCCGCTGGCCAGAGCTGAGCCAGTGAGTAATATTGATTGGGCCTCTGGGAGGACATATTTAAGAAAATAGAAAACTTCTACACAGCAGCATCTAGGAAAGTGAGGAGTGAGAACCAGCCCTGCAGGCCCCAAGGTCAGTGCAGAAGGAGGGCAGGAGGTGCTCCAGGCATGCAGCACAAGTTCCCCTGTGGCCTGTGGAGAGGTCCCTGGTGGAGCAGGCTGTGCCCCTGCAGCCCATGGATCCCACATGGAGCAGATCTCCACACTGCAGCCTGTGGAGGAACCCCCGGTAGAGCAGGTGGATGTGGCCTGGAGGAGGCTGCGGCCCATGGAGAGCCCCCGCAGGAGCAGGCCCCGGGCCGGAGCTGCAGCCCATGGAGAGGAGCCCACGCAGGAGCAGAGGGTCTGTGGGGAGCTGCCACCCGTGGGGGACCCGTGCTGGAGCAGTTTGCTCCTGGGGGATGGACCCCATTGTACAGAGCCATGTGGGACCAGTTCTTGAAGAGCTGCTGTCTGTGGGCAGCCCCCAAAGGATCAGTTTGGGAAAGACAATATCCCGTGGGAGGGTCCCCATGTGGACCAGGGACAGAGAGTGACCATGAAGGAGTGGCAGAGATGGAGCATCATGGACTGAGAGCAACCCCTGTTCCCTGTTCCCCTGCACCACCTGGGAGGATAAGGTGGAAGAGGAGTGGGGGGGAAGGTTTTTGTTTGTTTGTTTGTTTGTTTGTTTTTAATTATCTTTTAGCTTCTCACTGTTCTAGTCCACTAGTGATAGGCAATAAATTATATTAATCTCCCTATGCTGAGTCCATTTTGCCCGTGACAATAATTTTTGAGTAATCTAGCTTTCCTTATCTCAACCTTTGAGCCCTTTCCATCATATTTTTTCCCCATTTTCTTTTGAAGAAGGGGAGTGAAAGAGCGGTTGTGGTGAAGTTCAGCTGCGTAACATGGTAAAACCACTGCAAACCCAAACCATTCTATGATTCTGCGGTTACCCTCTGGAGTCACTTTCTTCAGTGTCCAAAACATTCTGCTGCCCAAACACAAAATGTTTTACTTCAGAGGGCCGTATAGCAAAGCAAGCAAGGAAGCTCAGTTCAGTAAAATAATGGCTTTCATTATCATTCAAATAGTCATAACATAATTTCAATTACCTCATCTTTGCTTCCTGTCTTTCCTTGCACTTGCCTTTTTATTCAGTGTTATTAGTTTCCTCCTCCCTTTCCTCATTTTTCTTCTTTAGCACTTGCTATATGTATTTGTTCATTTAGGTATGTTACCCAATGACTTGTCCTTTTAATCTGAGAATCTTGGGAAATCTTGCCTGTAGCAATTGACATTTTTCTTTAACTTCTTGCCTTCCATGATACAATTTCCAAGTCACTTGAGGTGAGAACACCACATCACCACATGGTTACTTCATAATATAATCTTAGACATTTGACATTATTTCATCTCTTTGTATAATATTCCCTGAGAAATCCAATGATTCAAGAGGTCTAATTAAAAACAGCATTTATTAATAGATTTAATCAGCTTCAAATAAGATACAATTTGCAAAATATAATATGTACAGTACTTGGATAAATTTAAACCAGACATATTACATCATCATGTGATTTTATACTCCTTTTCATATATTTGACCATTTTGTATAGCCAATCAGTCAGAGAAATATTCTTCTTCTGACTTTCAAGCAGCTAGCTGTGGTGGTTTTACCGTGCTAGGCAGCTGAACACCACAACCGCTCTCTCACTCCCTCTCCTCAGATGAGGAGGGGAAGAAGTAAAGGAAAGAACAACTCATGGGTTGAGATAAAGATAATTTAAGTAAAGGGAAAAGTAATTATTAAGGAAATATTATTATTAATTAAACAATTCAACTAAGGGGAAAAAAGGGAAAGAGGAAGAGGGAGGGGGGAAGGGAATAACAAAACAAAACAAGTAAAGGCGATGTGGAAGTGCAGGGGAAAGAAATTACTCTCTACTTCCCACAAATGAGCAATGCTTGACCACATCCTTGAAGCAGGGCCTCAATGCACGTAGCCAGTGTTTGGGAAGAGGACAGATGTTTTTGCAACGAGAGCCCAGCCCTCCCCTCTTCTTCCTTTTTCCACCTTTTATTGCTGAGTGTGACATCACATGGTATGGAATATCTATTTGGTTGGTTCAGGTCAGCTGCCCTGCTGATGTTTCTTTCTCACTTTTTTGCCCACCCCTTAGGAGGGTTAGAGAAAGTGCTGATGTGTGCCAACACTGCTCAGCAGCAGACACAACACTGGTGTGATTCCACTGCTGTCCTAGCTACAAGTGCAGAGCACAGCACTGGATGGGCTACTGCAGGGAAAGTTAACATCCCAGCCAGACCCAGTACACTAGCCTATTATTTTCATTTTCTCTGTCAAATCTTATAAAACCATTTAGTTGCCAAGATCATTTTTTTAAACTTTTCTTGTTCAAAGTATTACTCAGTGAATATTATGCCTCTCCAGTTGCTTATTCTTATGCCTGGTAGTCTCTGCTTCACCTTCCCACCCCCATACCCCTCCCAACACACACACACAGAAAAATTTCATTAGGATTTCTTGTTTCACCTTCATATTTTAACACCGCAGGCAAGAATCCCTCTCTCCAATGCCATCTGCCCTCGGTGCTGGCCTTAATGACCATGATTTTGCATGTTAATTGTCTTGGCAGGAGGTTACCACATTTTGCATGTTAATTGTCTTGGCTTAAAGGATGCAGAGTTTATATAATTATTATAATTTATTCTTAGGTTTAATTCTCTCTCATCTGACTCATGGACAGATTAACTCTTCTGTCACATTTCTTCATTTTCAGTCAGAAAGTGACATAGAGAAGGAAAGACTTTGAAAGAGACGAGCTGGGAACAACAGGATGTTTGATAAAACCTGACCTCCTGAAAGAATGAAAGATCCATGAAACTATTTAACTAGCCAGCTTTTGCCCTGCAGTGTTACTAATATTAGGCTACCAAGTAAATTTTGTAATTATAAATTTTCTATAAATTTATATATAGATAAATATAAATTATATATAAATATAAATTATAAATTATAAATTTTCAAAGCTTCACTGCTTTGATGATGTTGATAACTTTTGAACATACAATGACATTTTCCTTTAAAATTCTAAAGCCAAATGGATAAATTTATTGAAATAAAAATGCATTCAGTATTTTTTTTTCAAGTATCAGAACTAATGTGAGAATACAGTACTTTTCAGTGATCTTGCTGATCAAGTAAAGTGAGGAATTTTACTTTTTTTTTTTTTTTGGTCATAAATAATATTAATAACCTGTTGCAAAAGTAGCATATATTATACAATAGAAGTTCTGAGTTAGAAAGGTGGGAGACAAATTTCTGCAGCTAATGAAAAAGAGGTTTTATACGTATTTGACATTGTTGTGACAGTAACAATATAGAAAGTTAAAATAAATATGCTGAAGAGATCTGCAATATCTACAATATTATACACTGCAGAAAAACTCTGTAGAAGGAAAAGGCTATAAGAGCTATAGAAAGAAAAATTAGCGTATGTATTTTTTTTTTTATGGTTTTACTGAATGGAGAGGAATTCACAGAGGATGTCGTCTTATGTCTCTCATTGTAACTTGGAAGATAAGAAACAAAGATTTAATAATGATCTCCTTGTCCAACATGACCACACTTCAATTTCCACCGAATCTTCAAGAATTCCCACATGACTATTAGAAGTGAAGACATCCAAACTTATCTAAAGTTTTGTAAGTAAATTTATTAAAGATTTTATATTTTAGATAACATATTTGAAGTGGTTTTCATCCAGAATGTTAGGAAAATGTATGAATTATGTTAAAAATCAATAACCTTAATTGAATACACATTGTAAACTGTGTAGAATATATCGAACTCTGTTTGCAAAATTAGTTCCTTGGTGGAATATTTCTTTGAGTGGAATATTTGTCCCAGCTATAATACCAATAAATAAATAAAATAATAAAGTAACTATGCTAAATGTAGATGTGGGTAGATTTGTGTGTAGGCATGTGGCAAAATATAACTCCTTTACCATACTTTCAAGCTAATAGTTGTTTTAATTCATTTCAATTATGTGTACATGTCAGTCACTTAAAAAGGAATTTTCCAAATTTATTATCACAGCTGCCAAAGGGGCCCCATGCTTCTCAGCATTTTAGATGCCTTTGAAAAAGAGCCTAAATGAGAAGAATATATAGGAAAGAGTACTGCACATACTGGCAAGGTTAGGAACAGATCAAAATGGGAAGTTTTATGAAAATAAAAAATATATTTATTGGAATAATATATATATAATTAATAAATATCATGACTGCCACAGCTCTCTATATTTAAAGAGAGAGAGAGAGAAAGAGAAAAAGATTAGCTTGTTTTCCTGAAAATCACATCTATTAAAAAAAAAAAACAGGTTGAGAAAGGTATTGTTTTTTCATCTAGGGAAAATATCACTCCTCTGTTTGGGGCTTTTAAAATTTTCTAATAATGATCCCAAAAAAGGTCTAACTTCGAACTTGTTCCTCATAGATGATTGCTACTATACATTTGAACTCCTGCATTCATATACAGAAATGGAAATAGACTCTTTGGAAACCTAGGACAAAAAATAGCAGAAATAATGTTCTTGGTATGATTCTACTCCCACGGATGCTGCAGACAAAACTTTCATTGATATGCTTGGTCCTCAGTGTATAGTTCACTTAATTCAAGAGGGCTGCTTCTTGGCTGAATCTCATCATGGTGAACTCATCCTGCACAAAGTATAAGTATCATTTAAGCTAAGCCCTTAAAGATTTTTAAGCTTGTCTTTGTATAGAAATACATTTAATTCCTTCTATTTATTATGAAACATCTTCCGAATTCAGTGATTTGCATTTAGATCCTGTTTTATTTACATGCACAGTAACCACACACACTTTGGTTACTTTCTTCAGGCTTGAATCTGTGTAAATACAATCACAGACCAGTCCTGTGTGTAATTACCAGCTAGTCTACTGGAGATAAAAGAGTCTGAGAAAAATTCTTTCTACCTTGTGCATGAAGGATTTGATGCTAAAGTTTTAATCCTTTGAACCTAGGTGAAAAATAATAATAATAATAATAATGAGTGCAGTGAGATTTGACTAGATATTACTGAACATGCAGCTTGAAGAGGTTTCCATTGGTTCTAACCTAAATGAAAGTGTTATCTGTCCAGGAGACTGTCTGATAATTTCATTGCACAGTCTGCATGACATAACACAGGGTCCTGAATAATGCTGGTGACAAAAACTATGCATTTTATTTAAACTGTTCATAAATACACTGTTCAACATTATGTTGTATAGGTGATACATAATCATTCTGTGTGAATAAAAGTAGGTCAAATATTAATGTAGAGATAATTTTTCCTCAGTCCGAATTCCACAACTACCTTCTCTTACAAAAAGGCACCACTCAGTATTCTAATATGCCAAAGAAATAAATGAATTCATCAATGACTGCTTTTGTTTTCTTCCTTCTGTTTGAAGATAAACATGCCTCTTTCTCTTTATCCCTCTGTTCAATTCTTTTGCAAATGTTTTATACTATTGCTCCAATTTTTGTTTACTTGTTTTGCATTATACATTTATCCCTTTTCTTTTATGACCATTTTCCTCTTCTGCTTTATCACTTCTCTGTTTTCATTCTTTCCTACATGGCCCTTTTTGAAAATGTCCATTAATAAATATTAACAAGTACAGCAGAGCAGAAAAACCACATCAATTGTTAGAGTAATTTCTTGATGATGCCCTCAGTCCTGCAAATTTTTCTGTAGCATGGTTAGTTAAGAGCCCATAACCACTACAAATTTTCTTCCATTCTTTCAATTGCTCTCTGAAAACAAACCAAAATGCTCAGAGAATAATGGTACCTACAGGAGCAATAGAGATTTTAGATTTTAGAAGGCAATTTCATTGTTTTTGCTTGTTGGGTAGTTAGTTGGGTAGTTAGCAGGGTGCTTTTTTTTTTTTTTTTTTTTTTTTTTGTCCCTGGTTTCTTTGTTTTCTCTTTTCTTTTCTTTTATTTTATCTCTTTTTCTCTTTCTTCGTTTTCTTTTTCTTTTTTTTTTTTCCTTTTCTCTTTCTTTTTCTTTTACTCTTTATTTTTTTTTTCTCCTTTTTTTTATTCTTTTTCTTTTACTCTTTATTTTTTTTTTCTCCTTTTTTCTATTTTTTTCTTTTATTTTTACCTTTATTATTATTATTATTATTATTATTACTCTACAGTTCCTAAGCAATTAAAACTAGAACATGTACTTAAACCCAGAGACCAGTTCAAAAGTAGCTAGGAGGGACAGTTACTGAAATATATGTAACAAGAGAAAGGAACCATGAGTATAAGATTAGGAATGGACAACAATGCAGTTTTAAACTGAAGACAGATAGCTAAAGAACACAGATTAAAAGAGCTAGATGGAGAGAAATGGGAAAGACAAAGATCTCCCTGAAGCACTGGTCTGTCTGTGTAATGGATTACATTTGCCTAATGGCTTGGCTTAAGATTTTCTTCTTTAGTTTTAGACACTACACCATTAATCAGATTTTTAATATCACTCAATCCAAGCTCCAGATGGTCTTTCACCTTTCGCTGCACACATTTCTTTATCTGAGAAGACTGTGCCTCAAGTTCTCTAATAGCAATTAATTTGAACCTAAAATGATAAAGGAAGCAGGAAAGAAAGATCAAAGATGAGGCATTCTGGTAAAGCCTTTCAGAGTAACACAAGATTTCATCTTTCAAACTTCAGCTTTTGATTCTGTTTTGAGAATAAACCTTTGCTTTTGCAAAAGTATTTTATGGTAGTAGCATACTTCAGGCTCAGTGACAGTGAAACTAAGTCTACAGTGCAAGACCCAGGGCTGGATAATACGTCTCAAGTTAGATGCAATTGAGCAGGCCTGTCTGCACTGCAGATTGGAAGCATGATAGTTGTCCTTGCTCAGTTACATCTCTCTTGGTTCAGTGCATCTTATGCTTCTATTACTGTGTGCAATGTTGCACTGCATAGCACTGACATGTCCTGAGAACCAGCAAACCTGAGTTTGGGTGGGTTAAAGAGCCATACCTCTCCTGCAGTAATAAATTTGCAAGAACTCCTGTTGTTGCTTAGTAAGGACTGAAGGACTGGACAATTTTTACCCAATGCATGAGGAGAAAGGAGCACATAAGGACAGAAGGAAACAATAGTGACAAAGAGAGGAGCTAACAACACAGACAGATCTGAGCTCCTGCACACTGCATATGTCAGATTATATATAATATATAATCTACCTATCTACCTTCCTTCTGTGCCTAAGACAGATGTTTTTCCCCACAGACAAGACTGAATGACAGTGCAGTCGTCAGACTAAAGATCACAGGTGTAATAACTACAGTTCTACATCATGGCTGATAGGCTGATAGGCTGCTCTGGCATAAAAGAACCTGGAACTGATGAAGTGCATTTACTGCCAGGACTATTGGTCTGACAGATTTAATCACCCCTATGTTTGCTATTAAGACTTTTTTTTTTTTTTTTTTTTTTTTTTTTTTCTGTACCAAGCAATTTTAATCTTTCTTTCCATCCTTTGGCTCTATATTCAAACTGACAAGTAGCTATCTTTTTAATCAAGCACCTTGTAAGCCTTGTTTCTGAACCTTATGTCTCTCACAGAAAATAAAGTGAACAAACAACAACAACTAATAGTTTCTTTCTCTTGATATTCTTTAGATCTGAACCTTAGTAAGAGTTCATCAGAATCTTTTGATACTTTATTTCAGCTACAACTGTAAAGAGAAGATACTACTTGGAATGGCTAAGAAGGCATATCTGTTGTCCAGGGTACTGCAAAAGTCTGAAGCACTTACTAACACACTAGTAATAGACATAAGGAGGAAAATAACACAGACCTTAAGAGCACAGAGCAAAAGAGGTAATATCAATTTACTAGAAGACCATTAATTATTGTTACAGTAAACTGTAGAAAGACATAACACATTCCAGTGCATTGTAACAGACCTTAACTAACACAGTCTGAATTTTCAGGTAGTCATCTTTGAATGAATTACTTCAATTTCTATATTTAAAAATAGCAGAACAGAGAACACTAAAACTAATCAAAATGTCACAGGTGCTGAGTGCTTCAAAGTTCAGCTTCTTTCGACTGATTGATATTTCTACAGGAAGAATGATAAAAATTCATTAAGTCAGAGGAGCATATTCTTTTGAAAATGGAGCAATGGAAGTACCTGAGAGTACATCTTGACCATCATATGGAGCTCCAACAATAACTGAGCTAAGTTCCCAGGCATTATTTTCAAATTTAGTAAGGGTAAGCTTATTTACCTCTAGATGCTCAAACATCCTTGATATCCTGGCTGTTAGTTATTTTTTGCTCCTGTATTGATTGAACTACAAAGACAGCAGGAATAAATGTGGTGAATGGAGTCAAATCCAGTTGGAGGCCGGTCACTAGTGGAGTCCCCCAGGGCTCGGTACTGGGGCCAGTCCTCTTTAACATCTGCATCGATAATCAGGACGAGGGGATCGAGTGCACCCTCAGCAAGTTTGCAGACGACACCAAGTTAGGTGCCTGTGTCGATCTGCTTAAGGGTAGGAAGGCTCTGCAGGAGGATCTGGATAGGCTGGACCAATGGGCTGAGGCCAACGGTATGAAGTTCAACAAGGCCAAGTGCTGGGTCCTGCACCTGGGGCACAACAACCCCAAACAGAGCTACAGGCTGGGAGATGTGTGGTTAGAGAGCTGCCTGTCAGAGAAGGACCTGGGAGTAGTGGTTGACAGTCGGCTAAATATGAGCCAGCAGTGTGCTCAGGTGGCCAAGAAGGCCAACAGCATCCAAGCTTGCATAAGAAACAGCGTGGCCAGCAGGGCCAGGGAAGTGATTGTTCCCCTGTACTCGTCTCTGGTGAGGCCGCACCTCGAATACTGTGTTCAGTTTTGGGCCCCTCGCTACAAGAAGGACATGGAGGTGCTTGAGCGAGTCCAGAGAAGGGCAACGAAGCTGGTGAAGGCTCTGGAGAACAAGTCTTATGAGGAGCGGCTGAGGGAGCTGGGACTGTTCAGCCTGGAGAAGAGAAGGCTCAGGGGTGACCTTATTGCACTCTACAGGTACCTGAAAGGAGGCTGTAGCGAGGTGGGGGTTGGTCTGTTCTCCCATGTGCCTGGTGACAGGACGAGGGGGAATGGGCTAAAGTTGTGCCAGGGGAGGTTTAGGTTGGATATTAGGAAGAACTTCTTTGCTGAACGGGTTGTTAGTCACTGGAATAGGCTGCCCAGGGAAGTGGTTGAGTCACCATCCCTGGAGGTCTTTAAAAGACGTTTAGATGTAGAGCTTAGGGATATGGTTTAGTGGAAGATTTGTTAGTGTTAGGTCAGAGGTTGGACTCGGTGATCTTGGAGGTCTCTTCCAACCTAGACTATTCTGTGATTCTGTGATTCTGTGAAATGTAAAAGAGAATACAATTCTGATAGAATTCTTCATATGAAGTTAATGATTTTTTCCAGATTTATAAGCATCTCTTCCCCCTTTCCATTTCTCCAGTGCCACTTTACAGCATTGATGATGGGATCCAAAATTGAATCCAGTATTTTGGCCATAAAATATTAGCAAAGCATTATTTATCTAGGTGTATTATTTACCGATATTTGATAATCATAGTAATATTGAGGAAACTGTAAAGAACAGCCAGCACAGGCTGAGAAAATGAACATTTGAAAGACTTTTTTTGCCTGATCCATTCAATTTCTCCCAGTTGTGTAAAGTGCTAACAAGAGGCCATCCACCATTTAAATTCTAGTTAAAGTCTAGTTTGAGGACAAATGGCATGTTGAACACCAAATGGTTCTTAGCAAAAGATGGATTATTTAATCGTCAGCTATTACATATATCCTTTACAGAGATCATGGGATAGCAAGATTCCAGTACTACTGATACCACTGAGAAAGCAATGAATATTATCTCTAGAAAGTACATGTTTTATTGTACCAGAGGCTCTCTATTTTCATTCAGTAATATTTCCAGTGACATTTAAATAATGCATTATACATTCATAACTATGTGAAGTAACCATGCAAAGAATATTAAGTAGGCTTTTCACAGAAGCCAAAAGGATTTAGATGCTAAATTCCCACTGAAAATGAATGAATAAAATAATTTAATTCATTTACACTTTTTGAAAACTCCAGATCAAATAAAGCATTTCAGATATATTTACTAGAGTTCTGCTTTATATTGATTTATTTTTGCAAATAAAAAAGCTTTTGAAATAATTGCTATGCTATATTGACATAGCAATATAATGCTGCATAAGGAAAAAAAAAAAAAAAGTTGAACTGGATTATGGATAGACTTTGCCATATGTAAAAATTATTAATTTTTTTCATTATAAATTCACTATAAATTAATGTTTATGTAATGTAATTTCTGTGGCTATTGTGACTTACATTATACACCTTATACACCAGGCTATTCAGAAAAAAAAAAAAAAAAAATGGCTGTTAAGAATTAATTTATCATCATGGTTATCCCTTCAATCTATAATTTACTTGAAGCATATGCACTATAATTTAGAAACTTAAACTACTAATCCCTGGATTGGATTTTCTGGCAGCCTCACATAAAACCTCAGTGCTTGTTATGAACAGAAAGTTCATTTTAATGTCATCTAAGCAAACCAAAAGTATTCAGAAACCTCATGTAAAACTCATCTAAAAAAGAAGTATAGTATTTTGGGGTCAGTAATTATAGCTGTTAGTTCTTGCATACTATGTTGCACCAAGATTTCCATGTCCCAGTTTGATTGTTATTTTCCATTTTGAATTTGCCTTTTGAACAGATCACTGTGTCTGAAATATGCTCAAAAAATCACTAAATTTATGGAAAGCTTATAAAACTTTGAAGAAACTAATAAAAACACTTTGTTTTTAAAGACTTAGAGCATTTCAATATTCAGAAAAGTAGTTTTCGCTCATTTAAAAATTTATAAAACATCAACTGATAGTAGTTGGGAACTGTTTGAACAGCAGTTTTGGTATAACATCTAATAATGACAGTAGTCTCTACCAGGCTGTGTTATAGCAAAGACAGGTATGGTCAGTTTTTGAGCTATGAGCTCCAAGGCGTTGGAGCTGTTAGAACTTCAAGATCTAATAAATGATTTTCATATATGAACACCATCACAAGCACTGTGTGAAGGCGACAGCTGCTAAAAAATGTTCTTATATAAATAAATATATGATAAAGAAAAAAAAAATGTAACTTCAAAACATTTTTAAAATGAAAAATAATTTATGTTAAGATCATATATCATTCTTTAAAATAAAAAGTTCAAGTTCAAGTAATACTTCTGTTCTCAGAAGTGCCTGAAATATGACTGAAGGAAACACAGGAAATGATTTTGCTGTTAGTATTAAAGCTACTTTAAATGTATTTTTTTCCAGCCAAAAAAAAAAAAAAAAAATCTAAGAATTTGTTTGAGCTGACATGTCTCCATAAATGCCAGATGGGAGGTGAAACAGTTAGCTCAGATAGCTTTTATGCTCAAAAAGAGTGCATCTGAAGACAGTTGGAAGAGCCTAACTTGAGTTTTGCTGAAGAGCATGAAGAGCATAAATTGCTTAATTGAGAGCTCACTGGTTAAATTACTCATGTATACTGAGATATGTTACCAAGAATACACCAGAAAATTAAGCATATTCAGCCCCATGTTTTATATTCTACCACTTGTACTGACAAAACTGACCATCAACCCTGTTCATATTTTTCTGTATTTCCAGAATACATCCCTTCAGATTATCTTCTGCTTATGATCCAGCCAATATTATAATTCATTATATTCCTCCCTAGTTCCTTTCTCCTATCCTTCTCCGCTAGTATATTCAGTGGGCTTGATTTTTGCATCGGTTACCTTGCTATGGTAGACAGTAATCGATACATAAATGTTCATGAAGTTACTGTAAGGTTCAAATTTGTGCATATTTAAGTCATTGAGTGATACAAATAATGCAGAAATTTCCTTGCATAAATATAAAAATGTGAAAAGCAAAAGATTAGCAGATCCATATATAGGGAATTATATGCTTCAGGATCCATTAAAGGTATAATAAAATTAAACCAAACAAATGCTGAAGTTAAAACTAAAAATATGCATCTCAACCAAAACTGTAGATTCTTTCTGAAGTCTCCCTCTCTTTCCTTCCATAATGGTGGCTTATGTTAGTGAGTTTATGAGGTTCTCACCTGTCATTGGGAATATGGATTTAGCAGAGCTCAGCTGCTAGACAGTAGTAACTCTTAACAGCGGTAAGCTGTCTGCTTTTATTCATCTGTCTATATCTCCTACAACTCCATCCTCCTAGTTGTTTTGATCTTGTGGGTCTGACCCAGTGTTTTTATCATTAACTATTTGAAGAATTAGAACTAGGGTCACAGCTATAAGGAAGGCATATTTCAGTGCTAAAATTCCCTCCATTTGGCTGACTCTTGATCTGGGATTTAGATTTAGAGAGTGTAAACTTTTTTTTTTTTTTTTTTTTTTTTTTTTTCTCCCTGTGTGATGTAAGACCCTGGTGACAATTCTGTGGCAGTTACAGATCTGATTCTCAAACAGCTAAAGTAACAAGCAAAGATATAATGCCAGTATGAGCTGGCATAGTGCCTCAGCTCATTGGAAAGAAGAGTCACTGTATTCTTATCTTCTCCTCCAAAGCTGTTAAGGATACATATTGATTGTCTAAGATGGATGCTAGGTCCGTAACAGCTTCACAGCAGCAAACTCTTTTGCAAAGCTCACCTTGGGGAAGAAGGGCTGTGGAGGAAGAGGTCTCAAAACAGGATGACTCCTTTATTAGCAAGAACCCTCTGTGAACCTCACAGTAAAAAACACAGCCATTGTGTTATCGAATGATTTACCTAATGGCAACAAAAGCACTAAGGTTTTGTAGAAAGTTCAATAATATAACAATATGCTTGGTAGGTACCTTTCAGTATCAGTAAATAACCTAAAGTGGTGCTATTTTACTCTAACTTGTTTAAGGAACTAAAACACCTAACTTTCTTCTCAAACAACTAAGGCAGAAGTCTTGACTGCAGAAGCAAATTATTTGCCTTTACCCTATAAAGCTTTCAGAAGATGAGCTTGGAAAATATTAGACATTGTTAAAAGTATCTCTGAAATACAAGAGTCAGCTGGCTTATGGTTAGCTTCATTTGCATTCATTTGATCTAGTGGAGTAGGCTAGAAAAACATTTTTTTCCCCATATTATCCTGCTACATATTGTGCCAGAAGTGGTGATTATAATCCCACTTACAGTGGTGTAAATAGAATGCATTTCTGGTTTTACTGGAGTTACAGAGCAAAGAAATCAGTAAGAAATGAGACTCAGGCCCATATGCAGCTACATTTAGTTAGAACTGAAAGTTAGTTTTTAAAATCTTCTGTTTGGCAGTAAATGTATTAACTATCAAACGTGAATGAGCCATTCAGATACCCTCAGTATTTCACCACAACTTCAGCTTCCAGACTGGAGGATTATGGATCTCCTGTGGGATCTTCATCACAAATGCAATCCTTGTGATACCGCAGAGTACCTTTAAGCAGCAGTTTAAGCAACTGACTATATTTAGGTAATAGGATTGCACTATCCATAATAAACCTGTTGAAGGTAAATGACTAATGACAAATTTTAGATTTCTAGTGTGTACAAACAAATGTACATATTAAAACCTGTCCAGAAAGCATTTCTGTCCTGTTTCTAATCTTCCTTGATGTCTTTCTGTCCTATGAGGGACCTAGTATTTGCATATAATGGCAAATCAGCCAGTTTGACTAGAAAGCCAGGAAAATATGCTGAACAGCTGGTCTTTAAAGATTGCCCATAAAAAACATAGAATCAAGTGAATGTTAAAAGTCTCTAAATATCATTTGCTTAACTCTGCTCAGCGTGTTTGCAAGGTTTTTCACAAAATTATATTGATGAAAAATTGACCTGTTTGTATCAATGATAGAAGTTTAAAGATTTCAGTGTCTAATGTTTTAGCTAAGCATTCAAACTTATTCAAACTCTTAATATATAAATAAATATATATAGTTCCATGATATTTTGTTATTGCCTTGCAATTTATTTTGCAGAATGAAATTATTTGCATTTTTTTTTTTTTTTTTCTATATTCCAACCATAAGTTATAGATAAAACCAGGATGTGAAGACCCAAATAAAACCAAGATGAAAAATAAGATTTAGAGTAGTTAAAAGAGGAACTTTTATGTCGATAACATAAATGAATATTTGAACACTATTTAACTTTTCTAATCTTTACCAAGGCTTCCTGGCCACCATCCTGTGAGATATCAACATTTTTACATGCACTAGATTTTATTACATCTATGCAGTAAAGCTGATGTTATTCTCATTTTATGTCAGTGTGGTTTCACTGATTTAAGTAAGGATAGCAAGATAGACATAAGTGAATAGAGACCAGAAGTGAGTTTTGTGCTTCTTTTTCTAAACGAAATTACTTCTGTTCAA
Source organism: Oxyura jamaicensis (assembly GCF_011077185.1). Classification (NCBI taxonomy): domain Eukaryota; kingdom Metazoa; phylum Chordata; class Aves; order Anseriformes; family Anatidae; genus Oxyura; species Oxyura jamaicensis. Next base: position 131,923,407 of record NC_048894.1, on the reverse strand, counting down.
CATAGTTTGTACTCTCTTGGCAAACTCCCTTATTTAGAATCTGGTTCCAGATTAAACTAAGGCAGACAATTATGGTCATTGGTGTAAACTGTTGATCATTATAATATTGCAAACTCTATTCTTTGAAGCATAACTGCTATAACTCCAATAATATAAAAATTCTTTAAAAAAATCTGTGTGTGTGTGTGTGTCTTTGGGGTGGGGGGCATTTAAAGTGATCAGTTATGGTGATTTTTCTTACCTGTCTAATTTCAAAGGATTTGGGTCATGTTTTCAGGGTTCTGACCGTAAGCTTGAGATACATTTCTTACAACAGAGTTGAAGAACAACAGTATTGAAGTATCTGTGGGAAAGTCATGAAGATTTGTGCCTCAGTTGTGTTCAGCATGAAAATACATTCTTAAATTTGTAGTTTTTTCATAAATAGGTATTTCATAAATTTTGTTTCAACGTCTGAATTCTTGGATGGTCCCTGTACAGTGAATATAGCACAAAGCCTCTGCTCAGGGAGAACAAAATGATTTCATGGGAGACCAAGGAGAGGGAATATCAGAGGATCTCCTGCTAGACACATTATTGCCTCCTCAGCCACTGTTTCTCTTGTGAAATAGCAGCTATCTGACTTAGCAGGAGAAGACCAGACTACTATAACTCTGGAAAGCAGCTGTGGAGCCTTAAGGCTTGTTCACACATCCCTTTTTGTCTGCAGCTGTGCAGGAAAAAAAAATAAAATAAAAAATAAAAAATATTGTTCCAGCCTGCCTCCAGTTGCCTCTATTGCCTTTTGCCAGCAGAGTTGCTTGTTTGAATACTCCCTAATCACTTTCAGTCCCAAAGAAATAGACCAACACTTTAAGCTTCCCAATGTCATTTGAATTGAAGCTTAGCAGGGAAGGTTTGGATGAGTTGCTGATTTCCAGTGGTGGTAACCTATGTGTAAAGGGATAGTGGCAAAGAGCTGGTGGGGGAGTGAGAACAGAAACTTCAGCACACGGAGTAAAATGATGTGTCAACAGGCCTTGCTAAACAGGGATTTCTCCACTTTGAAGTTTGCTTCACCACCAAGGCTCAGAGCTTGTCTCTGTTTCTTCATTTATGTCTTGTGATTCACCATGGGTAAATAAAAGCAGGGAGAAATAAAAGTATTTTTTTCATATGTTTTTAATTAAAGATTAGACAAAACAAGTATTTAAGTTCATGCTTGTGTGTGTGTGCTAATATGAAAGTATCTGGACCTGATGGAACTGTTCATCCTATGTACTGTTCATCCTATGGAAGACATTTTCATCTACTTTCACCAGAATATTGTGTGGTTGTTGATTTATTTATTTTGTGAAGACTTAATTTACTTCTTCCAAATCTTCTATAAGTATTCAGTGTTTAAATATTTAAGCAACATGAATTTAACTTCTGTGAGATTGCATATAGTAAAATCTTTCTGTTTTTTTTTTTTTTTTTTTTTTTTTTTATTGTGAAATATAATGTGAGGAATACATTTTGAAATGAAATAACAGGCATACAATAATCAGAGTCCTTCAAAACCTGAAATAATCCACTTAGCACCAACAATTTATTAAAGAGGGATGGGTTTGAAAATAATTAATATTCTTCAGACTCATCTGTGAATTCAGTTCTTTAATACTTGTACCCTTTGATTGGAATTGAGTTCAGCAGTGAAGAAGCCTTGTCATTCATGAACAGCAGCTAGTACTATACTTTGCCCTTTCCCTCAAAAAGCCAATAATCTATCACATTTCTGTTTAGGAAGGTTTAAAGGATTTATTCTGACTATTTTACGAGACAGTTGCCTCCGACTAATTTGTATAGACATTGGATTCTCTCACAGGACCAATGCACAGACAATCAATAATTAACTTTGTCAGGTGGCTAGCAGCCAGAAGCAATTATGCTGCAATGCAGACATCTTCAGCCTCTTATAAAAAGGAAGGTTGCTATAATAATGGAAATCTGGAAAAAAAAAAAATAAAAAAATTCTTTGCTAATATGATAAATAACCTATTCTCTATTCAACTGACTTTCACCTTCAGCAGTTTTTGTCTTGCTGATGGCAAATAATCAATACTCTGAAGTAAGATAAACAGGACTGAAATGCCTACAGTCTGTCTGATATGGTTTTCTGTAATACTGATTTTGTCATTAATTACTTCCCTCCCCCCAGCTTTCCTTTAGCTTTCATTACCATCGCATGCATCAGCAGTGACACAGGCACTCTGATGTTAAGGTTAAAATTCCCCACAACTGGCAAAACAAAATTAATTGCTTTTGGCTACTCAATCTAACCCTACCCATGTCACTAATCACTCTGGTACAGACAAAACAACAAAGATCAACTGGGCTCATTATGAATTCTTTATTGCAATTAAAATAATTTGTGTACCAGAAGTGTAATCTTGCCTGCCTGACTCATATGGCATGACTGTCATCTGAGCTGTCATGTGGGTTGCACTCAAGACATCAAAGTAGTGAGCTTCTACAGCTCAAGTAAATAGGACTTTATCTTATAATTACTGTAGTCTGGTGATTCTGGTACTGGCTGCAGGGATCTCTGCTCAGGACATGAACATATGCACTCATGCTTACAGCCATATTTCCAGGGACTGGGTTAGATACATGTGAGATGGTATTAATATGTAGCCTGCTTAATCAGTTACACAACAAGGTTGACACAGCTTGACCCAGAGCATCATATGAGCAGAGCAGGGCACTTTCTGTGTGTCTGAGTGTGTGCGTGTCTAGCAAAAATCCCACAAACCGCACCCATACTACAGCTGCTACTTGTGTGTGTGTTTTCTCTTGAGATGAATCCATCCCCATACTCTCAGAGCTGTCATGATCCAGCTCATCAGAAACAACTATGGATGAACTGAGCTCATTTGCTTGTATTTTCTGTTTGTTGATCTGTTCTTTGATATTTAAGTCTTAAATTATCACCACAGTTGCAAATTATAAATGTTCAGACTTTTTCTTCCCACAATATATTCTTTGACAATGACTGATAGCTTTTCAGGAGCCACAAGTGGTCTTTTATATCCAACAGTGAAAAGTGAACAACAGTCTTTTATATCCAACAGTGAAAATGGAAAATTTAGATATTTTTTGAATCATTGTCCAGTTTCATGGACACCCTGGATGATTTTTTTTTTATTTTTTATTTTTCCCCACTCTTTCTTTCCTGCTATTACCTTCTGAATATCATCTATTCCAGTTTTCTGATGAGCATGAGCATCGTAATCTGTTTACTGCATTTCATTTGTCTATCAAAGTGGTTTATTTATGAGTGCAGGCTGTTCTAGATGTAGGGTGATTAATATTAATCTTGTCATCTGCTGCACTATTGTGTAGTCTAGCGATAACAATATTCATTTTAACTTTTTGTTTTGGACATTTTGTAATGTACATTACTTCATACATTATCACACACACATCTCCTCCTATGTGTTAAAATTAAAATATAACCCATAATAATGACCCCCCCCAAATAAATAAATAAATAAATAAATAAATAAATATAAAAAAAGATAATTATGCAAATACCAAAAGCATTAGTGAGGAAAATTTATCTCACTTCTAGGAAGCAAAAAACAACAAAATTTAAAAAGTATAAATTTAGGCATACCAGGGAGTTTTATGTCTTCAGATAATAAATAACAACAAGGCTCAATGGGACCTGATGGAAATGTAAGGAGAAATTATCACAGAAAGAGTACACAGAAAGAGAAAAGTTCAATCTTGAACACAACAGCCAATACAGTATTAATCATGACTGTCCTTGCTTTTGTATCAGTATATACTTCTAACAAACATGAGAACCTATGAGTAAATTAATTGAAATAATAACAACAAAACAGCAACAAAACAACAACAACAATAATAATAATAATAATGTATCCAGCACTTTAGTGTAGTTAAGACTCCATCTTTGGTGTAAACGTCACCAAAACCTTTCACCAGACCTCATCACAGAATGACAAAGCCAATCACTGGCAATGGTATTGAACACCAGTGCCAATCACTGGCACTGGTATTGTATTGAGTACTGAGCAAAGCCAAAAATACACCACTTCTATTTTCACGAGCTGATGTACCTCTGCCCTAATGAGAAGGCAACTGATGTGAGTAAATATAGCACTACCCCACTTCAGGTGAGATTGTGATCCTGTGTATGTGCTCAATGGTGAGGAAATGTTCCGCTGATCCCTGAGAAGCAGTGTTTCATGCACTATATTGCTCATAGCCTTTAAATCTTATAATACTAATGAAGCCAATAATGGGGATAAAAGTAACGGAACAAAGAAAAAGCAGACAAGCAATTTTATCACATCCTGTATGCGGATGAGTGTCTCATCCTGAGGTAAATTTGTTTTCAGCATCCAGATGTGAGTTAAGGCTGTGAACGACTTCAGGAATGACAAACATTCTCAGGCCAGGGATTCAAACGCTGTTAACTGTGGTGCTACATGCATCACCATAAATATGAAGAATTCCTGCAAGATCAGGCACAATGAAACTTGTAAAGCTGCTCTCACTTAAGATCTTACCATATATCCCACGTTAAGAGTACAGTGTACAACAACATGTTTTAATGATCAAATAATTTCCCAAACTATTTACACATTCTTGAGAGCTATTTACCGTATACTGGTACATGCTCATAATGTACTCTTGTAATAGGCCTGTTTTCAAATGATTTTCTAATAGACACAGGCCTGTTTCATGTTATGCAAGACTATTTTATAGTTGTGTGCTGAAAAATAATGCTCAATGAATGATACTTCCCTGAAAGAAGGTGAAAAAAATGCCAAAAAATTCTAAGGAATCTGAAGTCATGGAAGTAAACTACAGACATTGTACTTTCAGAGTACCTCTATGATTTTTATTTTTTTTTATATTCATCTTACGACTTTTTTATATTCAACTTACGACTTAAAAATTTAAGTCCTGCCTCACTCAAATTGTAATTCAATAAACAATGTTGTCTTGTGACATAGCACAATGACATGAAACCTTTGCAATACTATGGAAAGAAATGATAAGTCAATATCTTTTATGTTGCAGTAACATGGTTGTAATGTGACAGATAGGAAAATGAAAGGAATTTTACTGTGTAGTTCATAGCCAGCTTGATTTTAGCAGTACAGAACCAGACTTCTCGTTTAAATTTTGTGTATGTATTTAAGATATGTAATTCACAGAGAGTAGATTGATCAGAGGTTCTTTTGTACCTAAGGTTAAAGTAGTGGCCACAATGAAGTTTTGGCCACAGTGCCAAAAAGCAGAGATAAATTGTACATGGCACTCACTGAGTTAAACCTAATGGAAGAGAGTTAGTCTCCACTTTTATGGATCAGAGTCACAATGTTATATTTCAAATTTGTAGGTATATTAGTTGAAAGAAAATTAGATTTCCTATTTCAGGCTAATGGTTTAGCTATGTAATGTGCTCCACTTTAAGTAGCTCTGGTTCCAGTCCATCAATTCCTCCCATCCTATTAATATTTAAATTCAATAACTGTTTTAATACTATTGATTTGTGAACTTTCTATATTTTAAATTGACTCCCTAGTGAAGATTTAAATTACATCCTTTCCCTTCCCCATTCTCATTCCAGGCTAATACTTCCATGGGAACATATGAGAGAGGAAGTAGATCTATCTGATGAATCACCAAGATGTTTGTTGATGGTATTCCTCTCAAGTACATGAATGAAATACAAAATAATTTCACATCATTAATTTTATACTTTATTATCACTATAAAATATATATTTTTGCAGCTTCTTGGTAGATGCAATTTGCTTTGACTGTTTAGGTATTTGAAAGGGAAGTTAAAAAGAGAAGATAAAAAAAAAAAAAAGCCTGTGAATACAGGGAGCCCAGTATTCCAAATATTTATCTTTAACATTCTTAAAAGCCATATACTTCAAGAGAAATGTGATTACCCATACAGAATTAATGTTCCTTTAGGCTTATTTTGAGTTTTTAAATCTCTGAGATCTACTTACTCTTACTTCTTCAATTACATAAAATTAGATTTAGTAGCAGGGAAGCCAAATCTGATTAAATAAATACCAATTAAGTTTTTATCTCACACTTAAGCTAAATCCTTCTGAAAATACAACATGTATGTGCATATATATATATATTTCTGCTTTCTAAATACTTTATGTTTCACACAATAATTCAAGTAGGCCACATCAAATGATTTTTTTTTTTTTTTTTTTTCTGCAGAACAGGCATAATTTAAGAACAAAAACAACAAAATGTTTTTACTTTGATTTTCATATACTGGTGGCCCAAGAGACAATTAATCAGATAGATTACAAATATGAACTGGCTGCTCATGACAATTTTTTTTTGCATAGCTTGCAGAGAATGATATACCATATTTGGTTTTGTATTCCAAACAAAAAATGACTTTTGTGTATACTATACAGAAAAAAAAAAAAAAAAAAAGAAAAAAAAAAAAAAAAAAAAAAAATAAAAAAAAAAAAAAAAAAAAAAAAAAAAAAAAAAAAAAAACAAAAAAAATGTATATTAACAAGAATAGTATAAATGTTGCAAAGTCAAGTGTACAAAAGCTGGAAAAGGCAACCTTGCTTTTTCTTCCTTGCACAGTCAATATATGTTGCAGACCTTAATTCTATATTTACATGCTCTCTCTTTGTTGAGTCATCTAATGCACCACTATGGCCTCATCTATATCTGATAAGCAGAAGCAATAATCTTTCCAGCACCTCCTGCCTGTGCAACAATACCACATTCAAGCATTCTAGATCTCAAACTGAAATTCTGCATCCACAGATTTTCATTAGAACTGTGAAAAGGCAGTCAAGCACAAAACACTAACTGTTAACAACAATCAAATGAGTCTTCTCCTGTTAAGGATCTGTATGATACACTTTGTTTCATGGTCGTACACAGGAAATTTTTGGGCCTCATTTTTATGAAATATTTGCCTGTGTCTGTTTTGGAAGACAGTGAGAATTATAGCTCAAGTAGAGCATGGGAGAGTTCAGGTGTCCTCTGGCTTGTGCAAGGAAATGACCTGAAAAGGACTGCAGGAGTCAGTCCGCTGAAACGATCTGGCTTGTGACTTTGATATGTAATAAAATATAGGTCTCTGCAAGGGTAGATGCAGTGTATGATATCCAGCAGCTATACAAACAGGGAAGATTTCTTGTTCCCACTGGCATTTTGTTAGGCCCTCCAGAAGGTCAAAGGTATCAAGCTGACCTGAGTCTAAAAGCCTGTTATGTGTAAGTTTTCAAACTCTCAACTGCTGCTTGAAAGAGTCAAGTTACTTTTTTCTTCAATGGCACAGTCACTTTCATCCTAATTGGAGGCAGTGTGAGCATTTGGTAAATTAAGAAGGCCTGTGCTGTTTAGACAGACTGCTCCAAGCACTTCAGTGAGACTGTGCTGAATTAGTTTTGGCTGGCTGTGGTTCTAAAAGAACATTCAGACAGAATCATTTTTTTAGCTCCAAGCTACAACGTATAATTTATGCTTTTAATTTCAAATTCTAAAATGTGGCAGGAGAGGTGGGGGCAAGCTGAAGCAAAGAGTATTGGGGGGAGGGGTTGTAACTACTTGTCAAAAAATCTAAATCAAGGATATTGATCTGGTATATATCATGACTTCTTTATATTCTAAAGATGTAAATATTTATAAAATGTCAGTTTTTCCTTCAGTTTAAGTGCAGGAAATAATTCAGTTCAGATTCAGCTTGTGTCTCATTCTGCTGGTGATGGATGAGTAAAAGGAGCATCAAATACTACACATTCCAGATATTAAAAGCACATAAACGACTTTCCATCCAAAGTCTTTTTTTTCAGTAGTGACACAGGCACAGGGATGAAATCCTAAACACTAAACACTAAACACTAAACACTAAACACTAAACACTAAAGTCAAATGCAAAACTCCCAGTGGAAACTGTCTTATTCCATGAGAAGTGGAAGAGCTTTTAAAGGCCTCACCTTTAGTGTCCTAGGGGTTGGAAAGCATTTCAGTTACATTTAACTCTCCCTGAAAGGAGGCTGATTCAGCCCTGTTTTCCACACAAGCAAGGCGTATGATCTAAACTCTGGTTTCATAGAAACTTACTATAGCATAAATGGGAAGTTATAATGTGATATTGTACCTTGCATCCAATGAATAGGAAAGTTTCTGAAGAGAAGTATTTTTGTATGGAATAAGTAGGTGAAACCATCCACTCTGATAACCTTAAAATACAGATAAATAAACCTACAATACAGGATACATCAGGATGCTTGTATGCACTTAGCATATCCCATGTATATTCCACATTCCTTCTTGGGCAGCCTGAATCTCAAGTGATTGTAAGAATAAAAATCTACTCATTAACTCCTAAACTTACATTTTTTTATATATTAAAATCTAACTAGTCTTCCACATGAAAGATTTAGAGTGCATAGGTTTTACAGCTGAGGGGACTGCAACGAAATAAATAAATAAATAAATAAATAAATAAAAAGTCTCAAAACATTATAGCAATGCTGGGATGAGCACAGGAATTTTTGGATTTCAGCATTAGATTGATCCATTAGACCATACTGTATCCCACCTTCTGTTCATGAATATTTCTTCTCCATCCTCTAGGATGAATTAGAAACATAAATCTTCCATGCACTTATGAGAGAAAACTCATTCTTTCATCTTAGTGTATACACATCTGGTACCTCCTATTCAAACAGATTGATTCTTACTTTAAAGGCTCATTATATCCCATTATACAAGAAAGTGTTTTTAGCCTTGAATTATATTTGTGCGTGCTAGAGCATATAACAAATACTATAAGGATATCGAGTATTAACAGAAAACTTTCTGACATTTTTCACTTTCAAAAAAAAAAAAAAATCCAAATTTTTCTCATTTCTTTTCTTCTCTCTTAAAAATTCAGAAATAGCCACTTTTTGGTGAAGAGATATAATTTTATTACATGGGCTCAATATCCTCTTTGGATAACAATATTAAGTATCTGATCTGATTGTTCCTTGTGTCAATTCTACACCAGTTGTGGTTAGTCTGCATCTCAACTATTTTTAATGCAGTAGTAAATAGTTACAAACTTCAGAGTCAGATACGTGGCACAATATTATAACATGAAATTAATTTTCCCAAACTCTCAGATCTTTTTCTCTCAGTAGTTCTCATTCATACACACACACATATATATTTATAATGTTTTTGAAAGCTGTCCTACATTCCTTGGCCATTTTATTGGCCCATAGCTGGGCAAGAAATATAAAAACTGCTCCATAAGAAGTCTACTTCAAAGTATAAACTTCCCATCAACTTCTGTTGGCCTGAGATCAGACATTATGACCATGTTTTCAGGCTGAACACAGACAAGCAGAAGCCTGTGTTACCGCTGCATTCCCCAATGTCGGTTGGGTGCCCAGACAAAATAACTTGCAAGATTGTCTGTGCTCAAGTTTGGTTCACTGGCCACAGCCTAACAAGATGCTCAGACATGCTTTAGTGAATTTAAAATGCTCCAGTGCCTACCTGTGTACTTAAAATTAACAATGTGCTTATATGCTCTCTTGGAATAAGGCTTATCTGTAGTAAGGCAATGACTGTTTCTACATTAGATGTTCTTTCCCTGGAGTCTTCAGTAAAAAGAAGGGGGGGAGATGGAAGGGAGCGGGGGGGGGGGGGAAGAGAGAAGGGAGGGTGGAGGGGAAAACAACAAAGAGAGATTTAAATCACACACATTAAGCTACCAATTTATCCAACTCTGCTTCTGAAGAAGCATCTCTCTGTTCCTCTGTGGAATATATATAGGAAGCTTTTATGGACTAGCCTATCAATGCTGATATCCTAAGTATATATCTTTTGCTATAGTGTTCAATATCCTGTAAGATCCCTGTTTTAGGAATCTAGCTGAAAAACTGTACGGGTGTAGAGAGCAAAGAACAGCTTTGTAAGCACTCTGACCATTACACTTATGTGTGACAGTCTCCAGCTATGGCTCCATTAGTTAATTTTCAGAGATCATGTGGCACTTGCCTGGTGTGTGTGTGGCCTTTATAATTCAAGCAGACTTCTTTTTGCCTACACAGAGAAAAATAGTTAATATTTTTTCCGAAGTGATGTGTTCTTAATATAGTTTTCATTACTTTAAATGCTTTCATAATAATTTTGCATTGTGTGGCAGGAAGCAGAAAGCAGGCCAGAAAAGAACACTGGATGAAAAGCAGATGAATGAAAGCTTCAGTGCTGCTTTTCAAAAGACAGAACAAAGCTTGTTTTTCCGAACAAGTTAAACCAGCATCTCAAATAATTTTACTATAAATTCTAGAAAAAAACAAAACAAAACAAAAGATAACCACTGAAAAGAAAAATCTTCTTTATATTTTAATATACCTGTGATGGCTAAGCCAGCGTGTATGGTGAAGGAAATAGAGCTGTGCTACCAATAACTGAGAATTCATGTCCATAGAGTGGCACATGCTGCCTGCACTGTCAGGCTGCTGGCATCCTGAAATGCCTGGGGCAAGGAAGCTGTTCCATGATGTATTTCCATCAGAAATAGAAGTTGTATTAAGGCAGTTCCTTCCTTATCCACTACTGCTAGTTTCCAACCTCTTTACTGATCTCCTGGTTGCACTGATACAACTGTCTACTTTGGGTTGTGTCATAAGTCAAGAGTCATCTAACTTAGAAAGTGACATCCAAAAATACTTGGTTTAACTCAGGATATTTCAATGATCTGATTAACAATCCATCCTGCAGGTATAAAATGGGAGATATGGAAATGCACAGCCTCCTGAATGGGAAGGAGGGTATGGGCAAGAACCTCTGAAGCCAGCTTCACTCCGGGGAAAAACAACTGAAAAGCTACAGCCTTGATGCAATGGACATTCACTATCACTTAAATCTTCCCTGTTACGTACTTCAAGTACATGTCTACAGAAATAGTATCTTTACAAGGGTTATCTAAAATATAATTAGATTATCAGTACATAACTAGCACTGTGGATTTATTTCATTTAAAGAAAAAATTCTTCCCCCAACCCCAGAAAAAAAAATAATAATAATAAAAAATAATTAAGAAGAACTTAGCATATTTGAAGATGTACATGATCAAAAAAAATCAAATTCTTATGTGTTTAGAGTTGTCAAAATTGTGAGGTTTCTTCCTAAAAGTGACAGTGGTAAGAAGACTGTTTTTAGGCAGTATAAACTACTGTTCTCACTTTTCTTTTGTATTAATGTCATGTTTTGCCTTGAAAACACAGAAACAATTGAGTTAATTAGATATTGGTATAATAACATTTTGATGTATAATTTATGAAGCATTTAACAAAATTAAGTGTTGGATCCAATAAACAAAAACACATCTATGCCAATAATAATAATAATAATAATATATTGAAGTTTACTATGGAAATACAAATGCTACAACAAAAAGCTGAAGAAACTCCTCAAGTATGTTTATATTATAAAATATATCAAATGGATAAGCTCATAAAGGTAAGAGATAACACAGAGATAAGAGATCTGCATATCTACATGTTCATCAGATATTTTTTCTTAAAATTCTATCATGCTTTTTTTGTGTTTTCCTGAGGTACAAAATGAAAAATGGAATATCAGTCCTTAGCAGGATAATGGTAAAGGAGAGAAGGTGGGTTCAGGACTGAATTTTGAAACAAATGTTATTGAATGAAAATGGGATTTAACTAGAAGGCAGTACCAAAAAAAATAATTCTTCGAAGAGTCAGAAGGCACAGTTACATCGACTTTGAGGAAGGTGACCAAAGGAAGAAGTGACTTATTCTGTAGGTAATGAATTTATTTTTTCCTTCTTGTAATTTTGATTTCAGCTTCATACTTAATATTTATCATAAGAAAATAACATATGTACACCCATACTTGTAATGATTTTTTTTTCCTTAATTTAATCTGGTGAGGAAAGAAATTCCAAAATGAATTGACAGGTATTGTATACCTTAATTCCCTAACAAACAGTAGTTTCATATGCATCAGTGTTCAAGCACCATTTTCAGGCTTTGCCACCCAAAGTGTGTCATGATCTTTGGTTTCTTCCTTGATCAGCAAGGGTGAATAACAGGGATGTTGGTATCAGCTGGTCAGTAGGGAAGAAGCACCCTGACAAGTGCAAATGAGGGTTTCAAGGATAAACAAGAGGCACCAAGACCCTTGTCTGGCTGCTGACAGTGTCCTGGGTAGTCTGCAGAAGGCTATAGAAGGTTAGAAGTCACAGAGGGCATGGGCACTAATGGGGTCCCCATGCAGTAACTGTCCATTCTCACCCAGGTGGGTTTCCTGTAACTCTATCATCTGTCAGAACCAAAGCTCATATTACTTTCTCAGAATGTTTGTAATCCTTTTGTTTTGTTTTGTTTTCTCTGTATAATTACTTAAAATATAGTTGATTAGTCATGTAGTGACCTCTCCCTTAGAAAATTTCCTCAGACATGTAGGGGTATAGCATAGGATTGCAATGTATGCATGGGTGTTGAGCAAAGAGGACCAGATGGCTGATCCTAATTTGGATCCCCTCTTTGGATTCCATCCTAACTCAAACCCCTGCTCAAATTAACCATATTTCTATCAGTCAATTTTCTATCAGTCAGTTCAGAAACATCGCTTCTCTGTCTTGTTTTCAAAACATGGTTGTTGCTTGGCTGACAGAAAACCTGAGCATACTTTCAGGCAAGAGGGGTGTGTGTATACTTCTTACTGAATAGCTTTTTTTTTGAGTTGATTTCAGCTCTTTCTGTTTATAAGCCATTTGTGAACTGATTATGAAAGTCTCGATGGCAGTTTTAACACTGAAGTACTGCAGAGTTCCTTTTAGAGACCATTTCCATGGCTACTGATAATGCCACACCACTTCCTATCTTGTCAGAACCTGTCACGATCCATGCACTCAGCACTCTAAACATCAAGATGATTTGCAACCAATTTACTGAAAAGCTCAAAATGTCTTCTAAAGTAATCTCTGACACTGGAAAAAAATGCCATTTTAGTAAGAGGCAGCTTCATATTTATCAGGCTTTATAACACTCAGATACAATAGATTGTACATAAGACTACAATAGCTCACAATCTTAAGATCAGGTGTGAGAATCCTAGAAAGGAGTAAGCGATTAAAGCCTCAATTAAATCTACATTGACAGAAACATGCTGGTGCTATAACCAGACTAACACACTTCATTCGAAAGAAAGATGTGTAGTCTGTGGTGTTACACAGTTGCTGCTATTAGTTATTCCTATGGTAATCTGGCATCAGTATATAATTACGGATTCAGCTATTAAAGGACCTATGCAACTTCCTGAGTAGTTGGCAGTATTTTTTTCTACTCAAGCCTACAAAAGACAACAATTATGTGTAATGAAATACATTTAATCTCTGACAACATCCGTAGGCGTTCAAGACAAAAAGGACTACCATAGTAAGAACATGTGATCAACTATATTGAGCTGGACCAACCATTCATCTAGCTCAGTATTCTGTTTATGACAATGGTCAATAGCAAATGCTTGGATGAAGAATAAAAGTAAGAAAAAGGTCAAAGATGCAAGAGAGGGTTTTTTCCTCATATGCCCTTTTTGATTCCAGAAATCCACAAAGAGGTCCTGTGCCGGAGGTTACAACTCCTCTCTGCATGACACGCTAATCTGACATCTTGAAAAAGATCATTTATTTTGAAGCAGTGGTAAAATAGCAGATGGCATTACATAAAAATAAACAATAGGAAAAAAAAAAAAATCTCTACCTCAACTCTGTTTTAAAGTTTCCAGCTCTGGAAAAGCTGCCACCGACTTTGTGATGCTAAATCACTCATATTAGATGCTATCTACTTCCTGTTGTAGAAACAATGTTTCTCAGCTAAGTTAGTGTAGCTTCTATTTTCAGTCATTAAACTTTTGTATTACAGGTTGTGACATTGTATTATTAAATATCAGATCCTTTTGCTAGTACAGCTACATTGTGACTGAAACGCCACATTTTTTATTTAACAATTACTTGTTAAAGTACAGCTCCTTGATTTTCTTATTATAGGACATTTATTTCTCTTTTAAATAGTTTTAAATAGTTTTGTGATTAGACTCTCAGTATTGTAAACATCCTTGAAATGGCATCAGAACTGGACACAGCATTCAAGAAGGCCTCAAGAAGCCAGTGTCTGCTCAGCACCTCTGTTCTCCAATTGTGGTTTATATGTTCTAAAATCAATGACTTCTACTTGGTCCATTTAAATAAGTCTTGTCCTGAACTGAATGGTCCAATCAATTTGTATTACCGATCTGTGGTCTGTACAAGGCCATGCTTTCCAAGTATTTTAAATTGGAATTTAAATTGGAATTAATTTAAATTGGAATATTTTAACAGTTTCAATTTTATTTCTTCTACTTTGTCAGAGTTTAAAAAACCATGAAAGGATATTTCTTAAAAATATTTAGTGCTGCAGTGCTTTAGACCCTTTTGGTGACCAAAGCCAACTGATAAAACCCCCAGATCTATCTCCTATATTTGTTTCAAAAGAGACAGTATATCCCAGAGCAAGAATGGATTTATGGTCTGACTCATTCTGACCATAGTCATCTTCACGGACTGATCGTTACTCAGATGATTCTGTGTACCTGCTTTGTACACTTTACCTTTGTTCTGTGTAACAAAGATTCCCAATTCTCTTGAACTTCCTCTGCACTGCAAGACAATGTCTGATAGCTCTTCCAAAACTCTTAGATCAGACTATCAGCTTCTCATAATTTTAAAGGTACTCAACTCCTTTGGGTCTTTTTCAGATTTTTAAATTTTAAATTTTTAAATTTTAAATCGATTTTTAAATTACTATTTGCCAAAAACAAACAAACAAACAAAACAAAACAAAACAAAACAAACAACAACAACAACAAAAAACACTCTACCTGGCCTTTTTCTCTGATGATATATTAAATATTCACTCACCTTTACATATTCTTTTGCTTTAATATTATGTGCTCTACCTTTTTTCTACTGACTGGTATACTAATGTTAATTTATGTTGTCCTTGAGTTTGGTGGACACATCTCTTGTCCTTTTGCTTCCCTTCTCATTTTTTTCCATTTATATTAAATTTTGTTTCATAACCACCCATTTCATCTTGCTTTCTTTTCCTCATTTCCCTTTAGAAATAAAAAACTTCATCAGCTGGGCAGGAGGCATGTTCTAATTATTAATTATTTTTATCCTCTAAACAGGGTGACCACATGCAAACTGCCTATTTAGAGTTGTTCTTGTCTATCATTAACATCCATTCTGTGTCAGAGAATAGTTAGGAAAAATGCTGGTTGATGCAGGCCAAAACCATAACAGTGAGTATTCTAGCCATTTAGTGGGTATGGACAACAGTGTTCCAATGCACAGAAAAGTTCCTCAACATTGTTTAATTTACTAGTATAGACATAGTCAGACAGTACCATTTTTTAAGACAATATATCACCATCCTCCCTAAATACTTTGGAACAAGTGATTTCATTGCCCAAATCTTTCCAAAAAATGTCAATGATATTACATCAGTGAAAATTACTTAATAGTTAATTAATATCACAACATTCTCTGGCACAGGATTTCTATTTTTTACTTTCTGTGGTGTTTTGATTAATTTTCTTCTCAATATTTTAATCTCATGATAAGAAATTTTATTATTTTTAACTTAATTTCCACTTTTCTCCCGCTGGTGATAATTTAATACTCTCCTGAGCAGTTTTGCCAGGGAGACTGGTTTTCCTTTGACTGAGGTGGAGACCTCCCAGATTTCACAGCTGCTTCTTCTTGCTGCAAACTGCAATTGCTCCAAAATCCTAAACTCTTAATTTTAGTTTTACCCAGCAGCTGACTTCCAGAATATTCATCTCATTTTCTGTTATTCAGAAGACTGGAGGAATCTTTTGATTGATTGTCCATTCCTTTTCTTCATTATGCTTCAGAATGCTTCAGAAATTCAATAGACTCTTTTTGACGTCTCTTTCACCACTGAAGAACATTTTTTTTTCCTCCCATTTATTTTAACAGAGAAGGGTGTCTTTAGTCAGTTCAGATTATCTCTATGAGCATGTCATATGGACTGGACTGAGATCACATCTTAATTTGACCACTTGGCTTTGAATGATAACCTTTGCAGTTTTCCTTTAGAAACTTCACTGATATTTAAATATTGTTCATCTTGATTCCAGAATTAGTGTTTCTTTAAGATGACATTTTTTTATTTTTTTTTTTTTTTTTAATAAATTGTCTCTGCAATCTGAGCATGATATTTGATATCTGTTTCCAGACCAGGCTTTTGAGACTTCTATATGGATTATATTCTTAAATGTATGTACTTCTGTGTTTTATGTGACTGTAAAGGATTGGGTATTATTTCACAAAAGCTATATTTTTCCTCATATGAAGCAACAATAGTGTCTCAGTTTTTAATAGTATTTAAAATTTTCTGGGGTAATACATATTCCCTATGATGGTCACCAACTTTCAGAGTCTTTGGGGAAATATACCCTGTGCCAAAGTTGCTACCTGATCCTTCCTGAAGCACAGACACTTGTACACAAAGAAGTGCATGAGAACACAGAAATCATTCTCAGTCTTTTGATATCACAAGATAATCTATGAATTTTTAGGGAATATATGAGCTAAAGAATTTTGGCATTGTGAGCCATGCAGAAATGGCATGGAAATTAGTTTCAGTCTAAAATATATTCAAGAAGCTGGATAAATACTCAGGTTATTATTTGTTGTTGAGTTTATTTCTACCGCTGCTAGTAGTTCTTTAAACTGAAAACTGATGATGCACCAGAGGCAGGATTCCCAGAGACCAAGAGCCCCATAGACACAGCAGGTCTGAGCCTAGTTTCAGTACAAGCATAAAGCATACAAGTTACAGTATAAGCATAAATAAGAAAAACTTGCATGAAATATCTTACAGTAACCATGGTTGTAATCAGTATCCAATCTAATCTGTCTAAAAGCTTTTCTGATTAGGGGGCATATTCATGTGAGAAGCCATAATTAAGAAGAGCAACAGGGGGAACTATTACTGTCTGGTATATGAGATCCCTTGTGGCTAGCAAAAGCATTAGCAACACAATTTGGGGGCTTTTAGCTAAACACTCAGTGCTGTCACAGCAATGTTTTTCACTAGCAATCTATATACAATTTTATCAGCAGTAATATTAGTCTAGTTTTTTTTTCTTTTTTTAGAAGATGTGTAGTAAGCAGTGCACAATTGTTTTACTTAAACAGGACCCTTATTTGTAAACAGTGAATGCAGTATCTATATTATAATAATCCAACCACAATAACCAGGACCCTACAAAATATAGCAGTACCATCAAAGACAGAAGAATAGTAATGAGAAATATCACCAGTAAATGGGTGAAAATAATGAAAAGAACGTATACAGGAATAATTTGATAAAAGGGACAGTACCAGATAAAAGGACAGGCCATCCACATATATCTGGCAACCACAAAACATCATTAAAAGTCAACTTTGATTTGAAAATACCATTTGCAGTAATCTGAGAACCAGTTATCAGTTACGCTACTTATAGGGGAAAACTGTGGCAGCCTTACATTCACTGAGTAAGATGTCTCCTTCTCACTTCAATGAGCTTAATGGCGAGGACTAAACTGAAGTTTAACATAAAGACAACAGTTTTGATACACCTTGACAGCCCAGAATTCTGCAGTATTTTTGCTTATCTTGTTTCTGACAATGTACCCAAAAGGGGTTCTGCCCTTCCATATTCTGCCAAGGTCCTTTGTCTTGATTCAGTTATTCTTCGAAGAAAGAAGGAGGGAGGAAGAGAGAGAGAGAGAGAGAGAGACAGAGAGACAGAGAGAGAGGCACAGATAGCTTCCCTGATATGACCAGACACAGAACAATCAATTAAAGAGAGGTTTCTTTTTCAATTTTAAAGGCTTTGATGTTCTTCTAAGAGACTTTCCTATTTCTTACATTCATTACACAGAAAGCTCTCTAAATATCAGCATTTCCACAGGGAAGCACCAAAGTAATGTTCATCCATTTCTCCCGACCAGGAAATCTTGTGATATTTTTCATCATCTCTCTTCAAACAAATAGAAGGAATCATCTCTGTCTTTACCAATTATTGCAAGTCTTTCCTGATATCAATGAGCTTAAGATGACAAAAGGAAGGAAGGAAGGAAGGAATGAAGGAAGGAAGGAAGGAAGGAAGGAAGGAAGGAAGGAAGGAAGGAAAGAAGGAAGGAAGGAAGGAAGGAAGGAAGGA
>NC_048894.1:131903223-131904994 GCF_011077185.1 Oxyura jamaicensis | reverse complement strand
AGGAAGGAAGGAAGGAAGGAAGGAAGGAAGGAAGGAAGGAAGGAAGGAAGGAAGGAAGGAAGGAAGGAAGGAAGGAAGGAAGGAAGGAAGGAAGGAAGGAAGGAAGGAAGGAAGGAAGGAAGGAAGGAAGGAAGGAAGGAAGGAAGGAAGGAAGTTATTCTATTGCATGATCTGTGTTAGACTATGCAATAGTGAATCTGTAAAGATTGAAAAGGTATATTCAAATGTTTGGGGCCCTTGGTACCCTATTTAGAGAGCAATGTCTAATCTCTATCACCCAAATGATATAGTTATGCTGATCACAATATCATATTGCATGACTTCCTCATTGTTTGTCAGATAGCATTTTGAGGCTTTTTGTAGACATGCTGTTAGGAAGAAATCTAGAGATCTGATTAGGGTTCACCTCATTTAGTTTTCTCTCAGTATTCAGAACATGGAGCTATTTACAGTAAAATGGAAATATGTTTCCAGATCATGAACTTTGCAATTTCTCTGAGTATCACTTCCAAATGTTACATGTACAGGAGAAATAAAAATATACAAAGTTAGAGACTAATATTTTTCTCTGCAGATCCTGTATTTAACTATCAACTTATATGTCTGGATCTCACTTGACCTCAGAAAAGACATTTAATTGCTTAAGAAAGGTATGACGAAATAGTCTGGAAAAGTTTTGAAACTTTTAATATTGTAATCTTTACATAGAGAGAGGGAGGGAAGAAGTAGGAATGGTGGTAAATTGATAGGAAACCAACTATGCTTCTCTGTTACTCAGTATTGGCTTTAATTAAAGCTGTTGGGTTGCAGTATTTCAATTTCTCCTCCTGGAAAAGGTACCTAAGTAACCTTCAAACAATTGAAAAACTCTGCCATGCTGATCAGCCTCAAGACATTTCTGGAGAGTACCTCTGTATTCATAAATAACCTTTCTAAGTTTTGTCAGGTACCAGGGAAGTCATGTGTTTCACTAGGAAGTCATGTGTTTCACTAGGCCATGTATTAAGCTTATTTACTGTCTTCGTTCCACATGTCTAAATCAGGTGCAATTCAGCTGAGGTTCCCAGCTGTAGACATAGGTAAGAACTTTGACCATGTCCTGACTGCGTATTGACATAAGATTTGAGTAGAAATTATTCTTCTCTGTGCTTTGAATTTCAACAGAACAATCTCAGCAATCAAAACAAGAAGGAGGGAGCACTAATGCCTCCAGTAACCTGGCACCCAAAGAGCCAGGGCTGTAAACTAGATTTGCAGAGCTCAACAGCTCAGCAGTTTAGACAAAGCCAAGGAGGTGTAAATGGTATACATTTTTTAAGTCAGTTGTGCATAGAAGGAAAGTAAAAAGAAAGAGAAATGTAATTTTTTGTTCTGTCTTTCACAGGTAATAATCAGAGGAAGCACTAAGATAATTTTGCAAAGTAGCTGAAAAAGAAAGCTGAGAGAACTTTTTGCAAAAGTCTAAGCCAACAAGAAATGCAAGTTTTAAGTCTAATGTTCAGAAAAAAAAAAAAAAAAATCAGCATGATTATTGTTGAAATTAACAATTTTTTTTGTGGGTGACAATTTGGGAAATTTTTCTTAGTCAATTCGTTCTTTGGAAAACATAGCTATTGTGAGGATTGGGCCTTAACAAAAACAGGGAGAAAAACAATAATAATAATAAAAATAAAAAACCTAACACCTTACCTAAACAGTTAGTTTAAAACAAACAAGCAAAAATCTTCATCCTCTGTACAATTGAGAAATTTGAGTATTTGGAGGTGTGCAG
>NC_048894.1:131888135-131903123 GCF_011077185.1 Oxyura jamaicensis | reverse complement strand
CAATACATTTTATTTATCTACTTTGTCATATAAGTGGCATTATACATTTTAGATCTTAGGAGTACAGTGTTTTCTAAAATAATGCTATTTAATGAAGGTACAAAAGTGAATTATTTTGTTTGTACTTCCAGTGCAAGACAGTTTAGAAGATTTATTCCGCTTCATATTGATGACTTAAACATTCCAAGCGAGGATTTTAAAAAGCTTAAATGTAATGCTTTAAAAAGATGCATTCCCACAAGATAGATACCATGTTTCTGCGTGCTGATTTGAAGTCAGGTGGGACGTCCTATCTAACCCAGTCCCATCTCAGTTGGGAATTGGAGGTCAGCTAGAAAACAGCTCTGTTCTGAAACTTGTTGGTTATTTTATAGGCTTTTCAGGTTTCTGGCTCATGTTTCTTTTATGCTCTGTGCCTGAAGTTTCCTATTAGAGCTGTGAATTGCAACAGTCAAACTTGACCTGTCCTTTCCTCCTCTCTCTTTTCCTGCCTCTTCCTTTATAACTGCCTTGTCTCCACCTCATTTCATACTAATCAAGTTTACCTGACTTCTCAGCATTTCACAATCAGCCAGATCTTTGGAAAATCAACCTGGAAATTTTACTCAAATTTTACTTCAGGGGTATTGAAAGAGGCAGATGCCAACATTGTGCACAGAGGACAGCAAAAAATCAAATCAACAACATCAAATTTATTGCTCACTAGTCTGAATATTTTTTGTTAACACAGGCAAGTGGAAGGGAATCTGCAACTGAATTGTCCTCATACTTTTTGATGATATAACATATCAATGGAGAAGATAACAAACCAGACTTTTACCTCTTCTGCCATAAAGTGCAGCTAAAGCTGAGTGTGACTGGAACGGTACCTGTGAGAAAGCCCATTAGTGGCACATTTTATTTCAGTTTCTGCATGGCTTTGCTGACACAGTTTTCAAGGTTTGGGCAGGGCAGATGTAGGTAGAGGAACAGCTAGAGTAGACACTGCTGTCAGTGATGGTAATTTTGAACAGAATTTTCCATCACCCCTGTTGGCAGCAGCACATCAAAGGCAAGAGCATTTTTACATCTGGAATTCTGTCACAGCATTGGTGAGCTTGGCTCACCAACCAATTCTCAAGGAACAAGTATGGACTCAAAGCTTTTGGAAGCAACATTAAAATGCCCTTTCTTCTCTGACATTCAAACCCTTCCTCCTTGTTCCCTCCTCCCACACAAACCAACCATGAAAATATTTGCCATACGCTAGAACATTTGCCCTTAACTTTGGCATGTTCAGAACATTCATATATTCAAGTGAGAAGTCCAGACTCAATTTGTTTTATTAGAATTAAAATTAAATCTCACATTTCTTCATCTTGCCATTGTGTTAAAGAATTTACTACGAAGGAAGGTAAGAAGGATGCACAATACAGTACACCGAAACCTATTTTTTTCCTTGTGAGTGACAAATAACTGAGAAAAAAAAAAAAAAAAAAAGTGAGCAGCGAGCAGCAGGCCCACTTAAACAATTGATTATTTCGTTTCTAGAGTTAAAGCACACCGAACAAAACAATAATAGCTTTAATGTGAGAAAACCTTCAGATTTACTGGAATTTAAAACAAAACAAAAAACTTGTGTCAAAATAAATTTCACTGTCAAACTTATGCTAAGTTCCTAAAGTTCCTGTTTAGGTAATTAAATTTACATAGGATGATTTCCACTCGCTGTTGAGCATTCATAAATGTTAGTGAATTTAGGGAAAGCTGTAAGTGATGACTGTCCTTGAGAGTATCAGCTAGGATATAGGATTTAGTAACTCCAACTTAGTATACCTGGTCTGAATAAACAAAGCTTCATCTCAGTTGTAGCCATTGGTAGCCACACAGAACTCAGTCTTGGAGCCAGGATAGATAGTTCTCAGGGAAAATAAACATGCCAGAACCTGACCCTTGAAAGGTCAGGCTGATGTTTCAGTCCAACAAGAAGATTTTGTTATAAACCATACACAGAGATTTCTATTTGCAAGCCTAACTCCTCTTTCTGCCAAGGCAGCTCCATACATGATCCAAAACAAAATATTTCCTTCTGTTTTCCACTTAATATTACATTTTAGCTAAAACCAAAATAGGACTTACAACTCGAGCTGCAGTTTTGTGGAAACACTTGCCCATAAATTACTGCAGAGAATTTCACTGTATGGAAACAGATGAACTAAACATTTCTGTGCAGCTGTTTAGTTTAATTTGCCAGGTTTCAGGTATTATATTACTGTTTAAATTTTACTTCCAATACATTTCTGCTATCTAAAGTCTCTGCTGTTTTTTCATGGTATTGCATTTTTACAGGAATTTTCAGAAAGTGTACTTGAACCTTGAATGATCTGAATCATCTTACTAGCTGTTAACAAATGTAAATAAGGAATAATAAATCCTTAATGTTGAAAAGTTGAGATACTTTTGGACTGCCATGTATTCAGATGGCCACGTGAGCATCAGTTTACAGATTCCCATTCAGATGCCCCATGTAGAGGTACATGGAAGTATAGAAGTTGAGTCTGAAAGACCTCTCCAGGAGATTTTACACAGAGAAATGGCATATTGGTCTAGTGACAACCTTAGTAATTCCCTGATTAGCAATTCTCATTACACACACACACACGCGCACGCACGCACGCACACGCACACACACACAAAAAATCACTTCTTGTTACAATTCATCAGGCTATTTGACTAAAATCTTTTACCACATTTCTAAGAAAATATTAAAAGACAAAGGGGACCTTTACTAAATGAAATCCACTTAAAGTCTGTCCAAATGTGGCTTCCAAGGAAGCAAAAAGAGGAAAAGTACTTACAATGAGTCACATTAATCACAAGCACAAGGAACATTTTGGCTACCAGCATAAAATAGAGATATAAAAGGAAAAGTGAAAAATATATTTAAGAAGCAAATATACTTTTTCAGAATGAGTGGTTGTTTCAAAATGATGCTGGTGTTTACCTTGGAAGTTGTAGTAGGCCTCAGCTTACTGGGATGTGAGCAACTTTAAAAGAACAGAGATGAAATCAATGTCACCAATACATACATGAGGCAGAATAACAACTGGCTTTAAGTAATCTTGATCAAGACAAAAATCATCTGTAAGGCAAAATCTGAAGTAAATAACTAACAATCACTGTTACAGGAAGGCTTGAGATGGAGTTCTGCTCTAGAGGGTTATCTACAAGGGTATACTGCACACTTGAATTTTTAAGGTAAACCACAAATTTATGTTTCATAGGAAAGCCCCAATCCCACGAATTCTTTCAGGACTGTGAGATGTGTTCATCTGATTTGTGTCAATGTAGAGCAATGCTAGGGCCACATGATAAAATGTGACTGTCTTATATATCCTTGTATAACCACAAGACTGGGGAAATAGATCTGGTTAATGTATGTATATAGTTACTGTGTTTGATGATCAATGTATGTATATGGTTCTTGTATTTGGTGGTTAATGTATGTAGATAGTTCGTGTGTTCTGCTATGGTCACCTGACAGGAACAGCCTGGACCAGAGTAGTTGCTAAGCAGAAGACTGTAGGGGGGGCATGCATGTGGTCTGGGGTCGAGTAGATTCGAGAAGATTCCAGAAGATGAAGAAGGCATGCTCGAAGGAGGACACGCACACTAATAAATATGCATAAGTAGAGGGGATATAAGCCCGAAATGGGAACTGTGGGGTGTGCATCTTGGTGGAGCGGAGACTCCCGGTGCATCCAGCTCTGTTTGCTTGCTTTTATTCCTTTAATAAATTGATAACTCTAATTAGAATTGTATTTGAGACTCAATCGTTTATCACAAGGACCATGGTGAAGTCTTTATTGGATTAATGCTTTTTCACTAGTTCACAGCAGGTACCATCATGGCTGCCATTGTGATACAGCCTCAGTATCCTCTTTGATTTTGCTTCATCTGGCATTTACAGGGAGAAATAGAAAAAAACTCCAGGCAGGTTGAGATCCACCTTAAGTGCCTGACATACCAGGGGTCTTCCAGTGACAGCCTCAAACACAGCTTTTCTCAATATTAAATGTCCCAAAGGCTTACAGCATGCATCCATGGTTAGGATCAAATTATGTTGGCCATGGATTAACAGAGAGAAGTTATTTCTGAATGCAATGTAACCTTCGAGATTGTATCAGGATCTGTCAGTGATTCTGGATCAGCTGAAAAAAAAAGTCTGGGCCTGTACTATGAAATACTCAGTCTCAGTCCTTCTCTCTCACACACACACTTCATTCTTCTCAGCTTGCATTTGTTCCTCCATAATTGCTCAGTAGCAAACAACTTTTTTTTTTTTTCTTTTTTTTCTCAAGGGAAAAAAGGGAAGGAAAACTGAAGCTGTCTATAGTGGTCAACACAACATAAACCAGAAGGCTCTCTCACACTTCTAACACCCTTAACAATCTTGTCACTCCTCCCCAGACTGGGAAATGTAAACACAGACTTGTTCTGGCCTGGCTCCTTCCCTCAAAGGTCAGACAACTAAAAGCAGTCTTCAGCTTTCTGCTTTTGATTCTGTGAGAAAAGATCTTAGGAAACCAGGATCAGCTCCTCCAGAAGACCACTAAGAAACAGAAGCAAATACTACATGTCCTTTTAGGATGCTGATTCCATGCTGCCACATGGAGGAGTCCCAGCTATTATTCACAGCCTGAAAGGATCTGACAGCTTGAGAGCAGCTGGTATTGTGTCAATGAACCTATGCATGCTCTCACTGCTGGGTGCAGATCCTAGCTTAGATGACTTGACAAGTGTGGTAAAAATAAACTTCAGCTGCATGGATGTGCCAGCTGTTTTTCTATTTCCTTTTCAATAGATATTCTTAAGTTGAGAGGCCACCTTTTTATCATGTCCTCCCAGTGAGTAATGAGGAGACCATTGAACCCAATATATCACTAGGAAAAAAAAAAAAAAAATGTTTTTGTATAAGCTCAGCTTGTTGAGATGTTCTTCACTTTCATCTCAGACAAACATCTGGTGATAGTTGCCTGTGCATCCATCATCTTTGGACTAATTAACTATGTGTTGCTGACAAGGAAGAGAAGAGACTCCTCTTCCCAAGAGAGGTACCAGTGTAAACGGTTATTTGTTGGCTACCTCTTCAGTTATTCAAGGCTTCCAACATTACTTTACTCCTGTGCTCCCCAGTCTTCACTGGTTCTCTTTTCTTAACTTCACTGGTTCTCTTCTTAACTTCATTAACACATGTTAATCTCAATACCATCTGATGGATTAAAATCACTGTATTTATTTATTTGTGGTTGACTTAACAAAAACATCATACAATGGGTGAGCAATTGGCTGATGGGCAGGGCTCAAAGGGTTCTGGTAAATGGGGCCACATCAGCCTGGCGGAAGGTCTCTAGTAGGGTCCCTCAAGGCTCTATCTTAGGACCAGTCTTCCTCAATGTCTTCATAAACGATTTGGATGTAGAGCTGGAGGGCGTTTTGAGCAAATTTGCCGACTACACCAAACTTGGAGGAGTTGTAGACTTGGACGAGGGTAGAAAGGCCTGTAGTGGGTTTATGTGACAAGGTTTTGGTAGCAGGGGGCCATAGGGGTGGCTTCTGTGAGAAGGATCTAGAAGCTGCCCCATGTTTGGTAAGGGCCCCACTGCTGACCAGAACTGAGCCAATAAGTGATGTTGTTTGTGCCTCTGTGAGAGCATATTTAAGACAGGGAAAAAAATGCTGCGCCACACAGCAGCTGGGAGAGTGAGAGGAGTGAGGAACAGCCTTGCAGGCGCCAAGGTCAGTGAAGAAGGAGGGGGAGAGGTGCTCCAGGCGCCGGAGCAGAAGTCCCCTGCGGCCTGTGGTGAGGACCATGGTGAAGCAGGATGTCCCCCTGCAGCCCATGGAGTACCACGGTGGAGCAGGGTTCCACGCTGCAGCCCGTGGAGGAGACCACGGTGGAGCAGGTGGCCCTGCACCGACGGAGACTGCGGCCTGTGGAAGACCCCTGCCGGAGCAGATTCCAGGCCGGACCTGCAGCCCGTGGAGAGGAGACCACGCAGGAGCAGGTGACCTGGCAGGAGCTGCTGCCCGTGGGGGACCCAGGTTGGAGCAGTTTGCTCCCGAGGGATGGACCCCGTGGTACGGACCCATATCTGGAGCAGTTCTTGAAGAGCTGCTGCCTGTGGGAAGCCCACGCTGGATCAGTTCAGCAAGGACTGCATCCCGTGGGTGGGACCCCACAGCACAGGGGACGAGAGTGACCAAGAAGGAGCGGCAGAGAAGAATTTCTATAGACTGACCATAGCCCCCATTCCCCCGTTCCCCTGCGCCGCTCGGGGGGAGGAGGTGGAAGAGGGGGGATGGGGGGGGAAGGTGCTTTTGGTTTCTTTCCTTTGTTTCTCACTTCTCTAGCTCGTTCGTAATAGGCAATAAATCTTACTATCTCCCTATGCTGAGTCTGTTTTGCCCATCACAATAATTACTGCGCAATCTCCTCGTCCTTATCTCAACCCTTGAGCCCCTTTCATCGTATTTTCTCCCTGTTCCTCTTTGAGGAGGGGGAGTGAGAGAGCGGTTGTGGTGGAGCTCGGTCACCCACCCGAGCGAAACCATCACAAGGCCTTGCAGAGAGATCTAGACAGGTTGGAGAACTGGGAGATCACCATCTGCATGAAGTTTAACAAAAGCAAGTGTCGGGTCCTGGGATGAGGCAACCCGGGCTGTACATACAGACTGGGTGACGAGACGCTGGAGTGCAGCCCCACAGAGAGGGATCTGGGGGTTGTGATTGACAGCAAGTTGAATATGAGCCAGCAGTATCCTGGGATGCCTCAAGCACGGCATCACTAGTAGGGCAAGTGAAGTGATCGTCCCGCTTTACTCTGTGCTGGTGCGGCCTCACCTTGAGTACTGCGTGTAGTTCTGGGCACCACAGTACAGAGGAGAGTGTCCAGAGGAGGGCAACGAAGATGGTGAAGGGCCTGTTGGGGATGACATACGAAGAGCGGCTGAGGTCACTGGGCCTGTTCAGCCTAGAGAAGAGGAGGCTGAGGGGGGACCTCATCATGGTCTACAACTTCCTTGTGAGGGGGTGTGGAGAGGCGAGTGACCTATTCTCCATAAACACCAGTGATAGGATCCATGGGAATGGGGTGAAGCTGAGGCAGGGCAAGTTCAGACTAGATATCAGGAGGAGATTTTTCACTGAGAGGGTGGTTGTGCACTGGAACAGGCTCCCCAGTGAAGTAGTCACTGCACCAAGCCTGTATGAATTTAAGAAACATTTGGACTGTGCACTAAGTCACATGGTCTAAACTTTTGGGTAGACCTGCGCGGTGCAAGGAGTTGGACTTAATGATCGTTATGGGTCCCTTCTAACTCGGAATATTCTATGATTCTATGATTTTGTGACTGTGCTCTTTTTTAAACTCTACTAATACTCCACTTCTGTATTTCCTTTCTTTGTGATTGTCATTGCCTTCTCAACCTTGTGTAACAGGCTTTTAGACATATTCCTAAATATGTTCATATTGGATTATTCATATTCTTAAATATGTCCATATGTCCATATGCCTACCTAAATCCATATTTAGATTTTTTTTTTTCAGTTTTGATTCTTGTGCAGAAAAGTCATTACTGTCTCTGGTACTGTTGGGAAGTCTTGAGTGATATTGCTGCACATAAAATGACTTTTTAGGATTTCAGTTATCTTATAATCGATGTCGGTGTAAAGATTCAGACCAGCTGTAAAGCTGAAAGTGAAATCCTAGTGGAGCTATTGCAAGTATTTTTAAAGAAATATAAGGTAATTCAAAACATGTGTCAGTATGTTTTAAAGTAGGGAAATCCTTTGAAGATAGACCACAAGTTATCATATGAAAATGCTTACTGTATTTTTAATATTGATGAATGAATCCCTTAAAACATGGTATTCTTCTTGATTTAGAAAGGTATTATATTGTGGAATTAAAAAAAAAAAAAAAAAAAAAAAAAAAAAAAGACACCATTTAAAAAATTTGTCCTGTGCAGTTAGATGTTGTAGCCTATGATTAAATTTTTTATTTTTGCTGCTTAAACATTTTATTTTAAAGCATAATTCACAATGGAATGTGTCATTCAAAAATTGCTGCTTCTCCCTGGATCTTGTCATGTAAAATTCAGTCTTAGCCTAGGATATATACAAAATGCAAGATGGTATTTGAGATAGACATTGAAGTCATAGACTAGTAGCAATATGTTAAACTGCACTGAAGACAATTTAAGTTCATTTTCCTTGCATTTTATCAAAAAGTTTATTTTGCAAGATGTGCCTAGAAAATAAAGCACGAAAAAAATAAAATAATATAAAATTCAGAGTGAATATTCAAACATAATATACTTGAACATAACAGAGTATATGCTATAAATTATTTTAGGAGCTTATAACAGAAGTTGGTTGGTTGGTTGGTTGGTTTTTGCTTTCGGACTATTTCAAGTGATTATGACCCTCCATTCTGCCCTCGTGAGGCCTCGCTTGGAGTAATGCATCTAGGTCTAGGGCCTCCAGCACAAGAAAGATGTGGAGGTGTTAGAACAGGCCCAAAGGATGGCTACAAAGTTGATCAGAGGACTGAAGCACCTCTCCTATGAAGAAAGGCTGAGAGGGCTGGAGTTCAGCCCAGAGAACAGGAGGTTCTGGGTGACCTTATCAATCAATTAAGCTTTTCAATACTTAAAGGGGGCTTATAAAAAAGATGGGGAGCAACTTTTTGCTCAGTCAGGACAAGGGGGAATGGTTTTAAAATAAAGAGGGGAGATGTAGATTAGAGGTTAGGATGAAATTCTTCACTCAGAGGGTGGTGAGGCAATGGAACAGGCTTCCCAGAGAAGTTGTGGATGCCCCATTCCCAGAGTTTTTTAAGATCAGGTTGGACGAGGCCCTGGGCAACCTGATCCAGTGAGAGGTGCCCCTGCACATGGCGGGGGGTTGGAACTAGATGATCTTGAAGGCCCCTTCCAACCCCAGCCATTCTGTGATTCTATGTCTCTATACTTCAGGATGAAAACACTTCCAAATATTTTCGGAAGTGATGGGAATTAAAAAAAAAAAAAAAATCAACATGCTATATCTTCATTTTAATGTAAAGAGGGGTTTTATTATTATTAAATAATATATTTTATTGTTGTGAACATTAATCTATTTTGATATATGGCCTGTCTCATTATAAGTTACATGCCCAGTTTATGAGATCACTTCTTCTAAAAAATCTTGGTATCCTTTGATCCAGGTTAGAACATTACCAGTTTACATGTAGGATTTAAAAATTCTCAGTATCCATCTGCATCTGAAGGTACCAGAACACAAGAAGAGATGGGGTCCTTCTCTATTATATGGCTTCATGCAGATTGAGAATAAAGTTTTTTGACATGATGGAAAACAATATTTTCATTAGCTCAGTCAGCAATCCTTCCATGAAGAAAAAATGAGTTCAGTCCAATGCTATTTGCATAATGAAATCCCTTTATAGAAGTAGACGGAGTTTTCAGTAATCTTCAGCTGTGGTCAATAAAGCAGGATAGCAGTAAGATCTTGCTGCAAATTTAAGCTCTTGAGTAAATCCAGTGTCCCAATTGCTGTTTCTTTGCTTAGAATGTATCTTCCCTTATGATGTCTGAGATGTATTCATTTATGGGAAAATAAAATGAATTAGTGTCATTCAAAGAGTAATTTACCCAAGAAAACCTTCATGTTTTCTGCATAAGTAATGTGCAGAAAAGTTTATCAGGAGTAAATCAGGTATTGTTGCCCTATTAGGAACATGTTAACTGTGATATGCATCATTTGTGAAGACACACTACTGGGGCTAATTCTTATGGGATGTTCTTCATTTTTTGGCAGATGATCACAGGGGAAGAATTACCTTCAGATGTCCAGATTATTAAAAATACAGTTATACCAAATGGAACATCAGAAAACAAGGTTCATGACAAGAAAATGAAAAGTAAATAAAGTAAAAAAAGCAACACATAAATGAAAGCAAAAAGATTAATTTAGAAGAACCAAAATGGCTGGTGAAAAAAGTTTTCTCTTCAACCTCTTTATCAATGAAAATATTAGCTGCCAGCCAAGTTGAAGTGAGTTATGCAGAAGACAGATAGCAGTTCTGTGTCTTCAATGAATACTGACTGCAGTGAGGCAGACTTCATTAGCAGCTCTGCTGACCTTTCCTCATTTGATGTAAATAGGGATTTATAGTATCAGAAAAATGTAGATGAATTGCCACAAGGCATATGCCAGTTCAGTGTGTTTGTCTTGTAGCAGTGTCTTTTATTTCTGAACCCCAGAAAGAATTTATACAGGAGAAAAATAAAATAATAATAATAATAATAATAATAAAATAACCAGGACAACTGAATTTATAAACTTGGTGATGCAGTAAATAGTAGAAAGGACCACGAGAAGAAAAGTAGTTTTAAAAGACAAAAATGTTTCACTTAGATGTGAAGTAAAAACTGTTTTCTTATATGTTTTCGGTAAGCCTAATGACCTGGAAAAACAGTCTAAGTACACCGTATGAAAAGGGTGGTTTATGTTTCCCAAATATAATGCTGTTTTAGAGATCCCCCAATTACTTTCCTAAGGCATTTCTATATGAGATGCAATAAATCACTATAAATCCTCCTAAAAATAAATGTAAAATTTTATGATAATCTCCCATAATATGGTATTCACCTAAGTCTTTTATTTTAGCTAGAAAAAGGAAGACGAGAAATCATGATTACTCACTATCTACTATGAATATATTAGTGCACAGGTAAGCATAGGCAGACACCAAAGGCCACTTAACTTGAATGGCCTTGGCTGCTGAAGACCAGTCTTTTAAATGGACTTGGGCTACATTAATGCAAGGGAATTAAACAATACCTCTTTAGGTATTTGAATTCAACATTCAGATACAGAAGCCATTAACAAAATCTGTCTTGCAAGGGATGAACAACTGAACAGTTTCCATGCTAAATACTGATATCTAGAAATGTGTATAGTTGCCCAAGTCTGGACATTGCTGAGCTGGTAAATGTTATGAGGTACTTATGTCCCAGTGAGAATCACTTTGGTTCATCCCCTTTGAATGACTCGCAGAGAAACCCATATCCCTGCTACTTAGGTGTGCGTTAATTAAAGTATTGATTTTTGTTTATTTGTTTATTTTGTTTGCTTATTTTTCTGCAGTGAAACAATGTTTGAACCAGCTGATGTGATCTTTTTGGACTTCAGCAAGGGTTTTGACATGGTTTCCCATAGGATCCTACTGGACAAAATGTCCAGCATACAACTTAACAAAAACATCATACAATGGGTGAGCAATTGGATGGGGTTGGCAGGGCTCAAAGGGTTGTGGTAAATGGGGCTAGAGAGCAGCCCCACAGAGAGGGATCTGGAGGTCGTGGTTGACAGCAAGTTGAATATGAGCCAGCAGTGTGCCCTGGCAGCCAGGAGGGCCAACCGTATCCTGGTGTGTATCAAGCACAGCATTGCTAGTTGGTCGAGGGAAGTGATTGTCCCACTCTACTCTGCGCTGGTGCAGCCTCACCTTGAGTACTGTCTGCAGTTCTGGGCACCACATTACAAAAAGGATATGAAACTGTTGGAGAGTGTCCAGAGGAGGGCGACGAAGATGGTGAAGGGCCTGGAGAGGAAAACATATGAGGAGCGGCTGAGGGCACAGGGCCTGTTCAGCCTGGAGAAGAGGAGCCTGAGGGGAGACCTCATCACGGTCTACAGCTTCCTCGCGAGGGGGAGTGGAGAGGCGGGTGACCTATTCTCCATAAACACCAGTGATAGGATCTGTGGGAATGGGGTGAAGCTGAGGCAGGGGAAGTTTATACTATCCAGGAGAAGGTTCTTCACCGAGAGGGTGGTTGCGTACTGGAACAGGCTCCCCGGTGAAGTAGCCAGTGCACCAAGCCTGTTTGAATTTAAGAAGAGGTTGGACTATGCACTTAGCCACATGGTCTAAACTTTTGGGTAGACCTGTGCAGTGAGAGGAGTTGGACTTGATGACCCTTATGGGTTCCTTCCAACTCGGGATATTCTATGATTTTATGTTAAGACTAGCTGCCTCAAATAAATCTTTTATTGCGGTCTGGTAAAAACCTTCACAGTTCATTAGATCATTGTAACAGTTAAAATTCAAGAGCAAAACATAAGAGAAGATTAAGGCTTTTAAATATATATGAATTTGTAATTTCTCCTTATCTTTTGAATGCGGTTAGTGATATTGAAGTATATAAATGCATGTATTTACATTTTGATTTCAAATTGTTTGGCTACTGTGGTAAAGCTGGGTTTTTAGGATTTTCCTGCAAGAAAACTAGGAATCAACCAACATAGAATGTTAAAGACCACAGTCTACATGCCCAGTACAGGAAAGAAATAAGGTGTGTCCTTCACATTTGATTTGCAAGTGCACATCTGGTGTGCAAGCCCAGTGTAGCACATACACAGAATGAATTTTATTGGTTTATCTTATTGAAGATGTGGATCGTAGAAACAGCTTGTCCTCTGGAAAAAAAAAAAAAAAAAAAAAAAAAAAAAAAAATTCCATGTGGAACAGGACATCAAGGCTGTGGAACGTGTCCAGAAAAGGGCCATGAAGCTGGTGAAGGGCCTGGAACACAAGTCCTATGAGGAATGACTGAGGGATCTGGGGTTGTTTATTCTGGGAAGAGGAGGCTCAGGGAAGACCTTATTGCTCTCTACAACTACCTGAAAGGAAGGTGTATTTATTCTATTGCCTCTTGAGAAAAAAAAAATAATAATCATAACTTACAAAAAACTTTTTTTGTTGTTGTTGTTTTGTTGGTGTTGTTGTTGTTTTGTTTTGTTTTGCTTTAAGGAAGACAAATATGAAAAGGAGAAATGTGAGGAACTAGTTGAAGAGAAAATTGCAATGTACGATACTGAAAAGGGATTTATCAGATGCATAGTCATTGACCAGTACAGTTGGTGGGATATATATTGTTGGTTTCTATTAATAGCTTTGACATAAATGTTTCATTTCTGCAATTTGCTGATGTCATTAAGTTGAAAGCCTGATGCAGATAAATGATTAGAATATTGCACATTGAGAGAAAAACATCCTGAGAACTCAAGTTAACAGAAATGTAAAGAAAATGAAGAACTGATCACAAGAAGGTAAATTTATTTTGTTATTTGTGGAAAATTTATCTGTTGAAATCAAATAAGAGAGCATGCTTTATTAGTTCGTCAAATAATGAGCATACCTTATCTGTGTGATTTTAGGATATAACAATATTTGAAGAGTTGATAGTCCCATCTTAGAAGAACAAAATTAAAAGGATTCCACAGTCTTGCTAGACAAAAGCTGAAAAATAAAATGATTGCTGCTTGTTATGTACAACAGAGACGTAAACTCAACGGTAGGTAGTATTTAAAACAAGGTCGAATATTGACACAAGAAGAAAGTACTCTATCCTGAAAATAAATACATTAAGGAATGAAATTAGAAAATTATAAATAATCACCAGGGCAGTAATGTTTTATAATATTGAGTGTAACGATTTTAAAGATGTAAGCGGCTAAGTGCAGTGCAGTGCAGTAGATGCCTGTAATAACAGGCACCTCTATCAATGGCAGAGTATAGATCATAAAATCATGGAATGGTTTGGGTTGGAAGTGATTTCAAATACCACCTAATCCCAACCCCCCTGCAATGGGCAGGGACACCTCCCACCAGACCAGGTTTCTCAAAGCCCCATCCAAACTGTCCTTAAACACCTCCAAGGATGGGGCATCCACAGTTTCTTTAGGCAACTTGTGCAAGTGCCTCACAGAATGATACAGAAGGTCTCTTTTAGTCCAGATGTTCTGGCAGTGCATTCCTATTTTCAGCATGTCTGAACTAATTTGTAAAGCTATTTAGAAATAGAGGGTATTCATATCTTTGCACTGAATCAGACTTCCCAAACCCAAAATAGAAACCACATACTGGAGCATAAAAATATTTAATTTACCTTTATTTAATTTTTCAACATGCATTACCATGTATACATTATAATTTTTGTACAGTAATTCTGAAAAATTCTTTTAGCTATGTATCATAAATCAAGCAAATTACTGTGAATGTAGTAACATTGAAATGATTTGATTGGTTATCATACGATGAGAATAATAATTTAATTAAAAAAAAAAAAAAAAGTAGAATAATATTTCTTGGAGAAGAGGACAAAAGAGACTGTGTTCTAAAATTTGGCATAGTACCGTATATTTTTGCAGTCCTAGATAATGTAGAGTGTTGGCAATCTGTCTAAATGCAAATAGATAATTGTGGCCCTGTAGCTTTCATGCTAACTCCACAAAAGTTAGGGTCAACAGAATTCACACATATGGTATTTATAAATTAAATTTATTTCACTCCATGTGATCATATGATTTTACTTTTACTTAGACTTCCTGTAATTCATGTACTCTTCCTTTTCAATTACTGAAGATAATTTAATAATTATATATTTTAAACAAAGAACAGCTATTGCTCAAAAGCCAAAGAATTGCTTTGGCAGACTTAAGGTAAAACAGCTGAAGAAATTCAGCTGATAATCTTGCTATGGGAAGATATACCATTTTCTGAACTTCATTTTGTGCCACCTGAAGGACCAAAAGGTGCACTAAAACTTAGAATCACAAAATGGCTTGGGCTGCAAGGGACCTTAAAGATCTAGTTTTAACCCCCCCTGCCATGGGCAGGAACACCTCCCACTAGATCAGGTTGCCCAAAGCCCCACCCAACCTTGCCTTGAATATATCCCCAGCTTCTCTGTGCAATCTGTTTCAATGCCTCACCACTCTCTGAGTGAAATATTTCTTCTGAACGTCTAATCTAAATCTCCCATCTTTTAGTTTAAAGCCATTCCCCCTTGTCCTATCATTATCTGTCTAAGAAGTTGTTGTGGTTTAACCCGACTGGCAGCTAAACACCACACAGCCGTTCGCTCACCCTCCCCCCTCCC
>NC_048894.1:131857694-131888125 GCF_011077185.1 Oxyura jamaicensis | reverse complement strand
ACCAGCTACTAGGAGGAAAAATAACTGTCCTAACTGAAACCAGGACAGAAGTCTTTCTCCATCTTTTGTATAAGCGTCCTTTAAGTACTAAAAAACATCTCCTTGGAGCCTTCTCTTATCCAGGCTGAACAGCCCCAGCTTTCTCAGGAGAGGATTTTCAGAAGAGAGGTGCTCCAGCCATCTGATCATCCTCGTGGTCCTCCTCAGGACCTGTTGTAACAGATCCACATCTCCATGCCAGGGTCCCAGACCTGGACGTGGTACTCCAAGTGAGGCCTTAAGAGGGCAGAGAAGAAGCAGACAATCACCTCCCTTGACCTGCTGGCCAATCCTCTGTTGATGCAGACCAGGATGCAGTTGGTCTTCTGGGTTGCAAGTGCACACTGATGACTCATGTCAAGCCTTTCATCCACCAGAACCCCCAAGTCCTTTTCCTCAGAGCTGCTCTCAATAAGTTCTTCTCTGTTTGTACTCATGTCTGGGATTGCCCCAACCTAGGTACAGCACCTTGCATTTGGCCTTGTTGAACTTCATTGGGTTCACATGGGCCTACTTCTCAAGCTTGTCCAGGTCCCTTTGGATGGCATCCTTCTGTTGTATCAACTGCACCACTCAGCTTGGTGTCATTTGCAAACTTGCTGAGGGCACACTTGATCCCACTGTCTATGTTACTGACAAAGATATGAAACAGTACCAGTCCCAAAACAGACCCTTGAGGACACCACTCATCACCAAACTCCACCTGGACATAGAGACATTGACCACAACTCTCTGGCTGTGGCCATCCATACAGATCCTTATGCACAGAATACTCCACCCTTCAACTCCTTATTTCTCCAATTTAGAGACAAGGATGTCATGCAGGACCACGTCAAAGATCTTACAGAAGTCCAGATAGATGATATGGGTTGGTCTTCCCTTGTCAACTGATTTAGTCACTCCATCATAGAAGGCCACCAGATTGGTCAGGAACAATTAGTCTTTGGTGAAGCCATCCTGTCTGCCTCAGATCAACTTGTGCTGAAAGTGAATAAAGCTTAATTTTAGTAAGTTCAAAATATGTGTGTTCAACAACTTAGTAAGTTCAAAATATGTGTGTTCAACAATCCATTGAGTATTACCCTTTCCACCTCATACATTAACAAAGGACTGTTTAATTGACTTTTTCAGAATATCTCCATTAATATATATATATTTTTTGACTTAGCATAAGCATGCAAAAGAATACACTGAAACCCAGATTTTCAGATGTGTAGACTGATCTGAGAACTTAATTAGAAACAGAAAAGGCCCATTTTTGCTATTAAATTATAGAGCAAGCAAGTTCCACCATGTCACATCAGACTAGAATAATATTTTATAGGATATGAGAAAAAATAATAATTGGGATAAAAAAAGAGCCTATTAATATTTCACAATGACACAGGAATGTTGCCAAAAGTATGGATTACAAATCAATACTTCCATCTTTATATACCATACTTCTGTTTGCAGAATGTTTGAGACATGGAAAATGAATGTGAAAAGCTCCATAGAAGACTGGTATCTTCAAAAAAATTCCTTTTCACTGTCATATCCAGGAAATTTGCATTCATAGAAAACATGTTGTGAATCAGCAATCTCCTACTGTAACTGAATGCATGAGGTTTATAGCTATTCCTTTTGCTACTGGAAAGTTTCTGTTCTTATTTTGTTTCTGTTTTTGCAAATGCAATCCTTAAGGAAGGTCATACCTTCAAGAATGGAAATGTCAGAGCAGGTCATGTGTAAGACGGCGTTGGCAATGCTTAAAAGGTTTTTGACTCCACAAATCCATATATAATTATGCAAAGGCAATGTACCTTCTTAGAACTTACCTCAAATCAGCAGTTTGTTCATCCAGAAAGTGTTCTCAGAATTCCTGAAGGCAGTCACATTTGAAGTAATTCTGGAAATTTCCCAAAACACATAAAAGATATAGCCATGAGGTTAATCTTTATTATAATAAACAAAACATTCTTTTTCTTTCTGGTGAGTCAGAAGCTTGTTGTTGTTCTTGTTGCTTATCTTTCTGTCAAGAGCAAAGAAAACCATCTTTCTTGACTACTTCATCATTCCCAACTTTGGTGTCAGATGTTTTTACCTATTTTTATTCATTGTTGCTCCATTGCCATTTGTAACACTTTGTATATGATTCAACCTCAAATTCCATTATAATTTATCCAATATGAAATTTCTCTGTTAACTTTAGAGGAACGGTTCCCAGTTAGTTCTTTGCATCATTTTCATATCTGTTTTATTTTATTTTTGTCCAGATCTTTACATGCAGCAAGTAAACATGCTCACAGTCTTTTCTAGTGGATGATAATGTCTTGATGAATTTTCCACATGATACATTTTGGTTGAAGCATCTGTCATAAAACCTTCCTTTACTTATTTGTTCACTAAACTATTATATTAACTATTTTAAATTTCCTTCAAAGGGAGATAGGTATTCCACCTCACAGCCAATGATCTGTGAATGAATATAATCCATGATCTCTTAGATCACCATGAATTCAAGAATCAGTCTCCAGAAAAGGTTCAGAAACTGTATTCGATTTCAGTGGAAGAGAATTTGGTGTATTAACAGAAGCCTTTCTGCATCTAATACTGTGTATGTAATGATGGGAGCTATAGTCGATAATGACTACAGAAAGAAAGAGTCTTTATACAAAAGAAAACAGTGCAAAGATATTAGTGCTTGTCAGAATGGAAAATCTCCCTCTCCCTCCCTCTCTCTCTCTCTCTCTCTCTCTCAAAACTTAAGTCTCAAAAGATGAATATACTGTTTCTTATTTTGAGAACTATATGGATGCCTTCAGATAAAATATTTGTTGTAGTAATAAAGGCATATTCTTAAGTAATGATTGAAGTGTAATCAGCTTCCACATAAAATACACAGAAAAATATCAGTAACTTTGTAGAGCCTGCTAAGTTAGAAATAAAAAGTGGGAAGAAAATGAAAAGGCAGATGGTGTGGTTATCACTTTAAAAAAAAAAAAAAAAAAAAAAAAAAAAAATCTGCAATAGTGCTCCTAGTAAAAGCATCCAATTTAAAAACAAAAATCCTACCAGAGCCAGTAGACAGTAAACTAAGGTAAAGAATTGTAGGAGTTATGGCACTTGGCATCTCAAAAATAAGTGTCCTACATATGGCAGAGTCTGCAGATCCGCAACACAGACAGACAAGCTGCAAAATTTTGCAAAGTAAATAAAGTGCGTATACTCACAGATTTAAATTGAAGTTGCAATTACAGCAACAAAGGAGTCACCTATGGAAACTACGTCCAGAGCAATATTCAAGATTAAAAAACAAAATCAAAATCAAAACAGTAACAACAACAACAACAAAAAAACTCTTATAGGTAAATTTCAAATAGCAATCCAATGCTCATATCAGAAGAATTCTGCCATAATAAATAGGCCTAAACCCAAGAAGGGATGGAAGAATAACTAGAACAACTAACAACAAAAATCCAGGAATTTGACCACCAACATTCAGCTTAATTTATCTTTACAATAGATGGCCAAGGGATTGTGAAAACCTAATTATTTGGAACTGGACAAAGTGCTAGACAGTATAATATAGAGAAAAATTATTGTGCTGACATAAAAGAGAAATGGATGATCTAATACACATTTCCATCTTAATTTTCCATTTCTAATCCGTGTGATTTTATGCTTCCCATATAGCGGAAACTATTTTTCCTTTGTAGTTCTCTTAGCTGGAGTGAAAACTCTGTAAAACTCTGTTATTTCTATTAGAAGAGAACAAGAAATTCAATTTTTTCTATTTCCATCTGTAGTGGCATTCACTGTGGTTATTATTTTACAGGGACAGGACACAGACACTGTCTGAAGGACAAAGGCAGCTGAGAACATGTTGACTTCTACTTTTTGCTTTGCATACAAAGAAGACTGGTGTAAAAAGACCCCCAAAATCCATCTGTGGCACATGGGGAAGATGTGAAAATCAGGAGCTGAGACCAGAGGTATTCTGGAGCTTGGGGATTAGAGAGAGAAAAGGTTGAGACAGAGCTCAAATGCCTGTAGACATTTTAAAAGGTTCTGCAAGGCCTATTATGGGTTCCTTTTATTTTTATTTTTAATCTCCTATGTTTATGTTACTGCCAAGAAGTGAATTTTGTTATGTAGATATTTTATGTCGAGCACAAGTGTCCAAATTCTAAGCCAAGATCATAGGAAGTTTTTATTATTGAAGAAATTATAATCTTAACTTCATTATGTAAATTAAAACCAGTTATTTATATGAAAACTCTCTAAGCCAGAGTATTATTATTTACAAAATACTAAGCAGAAGCTGGAAATCAAAGTATTTTTTCCGCTGAATTTCACTATAAAATTGAGAATTTCCTGTGAGAATTAAAAGGTGTATATGTTACCTATTTTCTTCATGACAGACTTGATAACTCTTTTTATATTATATAGTATTCCCTACCTCAGTGCTAATCAAGAGTAGTACAGGAGCATTGCTATTGTTTAGTAACACCATTTAAAATACAAATACAAGGAAGCATCAGTAATAAATGCTTTCACCAACTTATTTATTTTTAATCTTCACTGCAAGAAGGAAAAATTCAGAAGGAGATTTTAGAAGGAAATTTTATTCCTTCTTCACAGGTGTTTAAAATAGACTTAATGGAAATTTCTGTAGCCTATTATGAACACAAGTCTTAAAAAAGAAAAAAAAAAAATTAGCCCATGATATGCTTTTATACAGCCCAAAGTACACAATTAATTCAGTTAGAAAATCATGAGAATTATTTTGTTCTTATTCTAATTATTTGTTTCTTATTCTAATTTGTTCTTATTCTAATTATTTGTTCTTATTCTGTTTGTTCTTATTCTAATTATTGAAATGTGATTTGCTGTTCTTCATTGACTCTACTTTTATTTGCTTTTATACATCAGTGATGCAAATTTGGACACCTAAAGACAGAATATTGTTTCTTAATAATCTCTTTCTCTCAGCATCCATCATTTTCTCTCATTTCACAATGAGTCTGGATTGTCTTTCATGTATTTGCCTTACAGATAAATTGGCTTTATCCTTTCACATTAAACCATCCCTCTCAAGCATGTTCAACAGTACAACTGATGCTCTAAACAGCAAATATTTCTATGCAGATTATTTTTGTTTACTCTACAAAGGTCTAGCAGTCTACAGAGCTGTTATCAAATCTCCTCAGAGATTAGACATATTCTAAAGGACTGAATTAAAACCTTTCAAAACTACAGAGAGCTCTTACAAGAAAGCAAAACTGATGTCAGCTTTTCAGAAGAAACTAAACACACTATCTATGTCAGGGTCAGTGGGGAGAAATGCACAGGTGTAAAAACCTGACAACCTTGAGTGATACTGAAATGCAATTTGGGGTGACAGTGACTGCCTGCCCAGAAGCGCTATCACAATATACAGACTCAGTGCATTACCCACCATGTGGCATCCTGTATGAGGAACAACTGCTTATTCATTCCACATTAAAGCAATCAGTAAACAACATATAGAAAGATGTCTTGGAAATAGCACTTTAATCATTCTTGGTTTTCCTGGTCCCATGAGTCTCGTATTATTGTCTGCAGTGACATAGCTGTAGTGAGAAGGAAATGATAAACACCTCTGCAAAACTGATGAGAGGTGAAAATATATGGACTCAAACCCTTTCAGGTATACAAAAGAATTGAATCTGAGTTTCTCACCTTGTGAGTGATTGCGTTTGTATGAAAAGGACCACTGATATCACAGTTTTCTTCTGTAATCTTAAATAAGAATAACAATGAAAGTATAAGATATGTAGCCTCCATAGCTGTCAAGTGTGTGTATTCAGAGAACATCTATTACACTGAGTGCCTTTAGGCTTCACCTAATTTTGAAATCCAAATTACATTCTGATGGCACACAAGTAGTTAGCATATATATGGACAAAAGCAAAAACCTGGACATCCAGAAAATTTTAAATTAAGATACCTGTATGTAGGCTCCTCGAGTTCTGACATCAACTGAGCAGAGAATTTCATATTTGTAATTTGTTTTTAGGCCTCTCACTACTGTCTGTCACCATCCTTCATCGGTCCCAGCCCTAATTACAAGGTTTCAGCAGGGGCCTCTTCTGGAATAACATTTTTAAAAACAAACAAATAAACAAACAAACAAACAAAAAAAAAACAATAAGAGCAACAACAAAAAACAGCAATGCCATGTGCCAGAC
Organism: Oxyura jamaicensis; assembly: GCF_011077185.1. Taxonomy (NCBI): domain Eukaryota; kingdom Metazoa; phylum Chordata; class Aves; order Anseriformes; family Anatidae; genus Oxyura; species Oxyura jamaicensis. The sequence continues at coordinate 131,881,874 of NC_048894.1, read as the reverse complement.
TAAGAAATAACATGACAATTTTCAATACATTGAATTAACTGAAGAAAAAAAAAAAAAATAAAAAAAAGGAAATGGAAATGGATATATGTATGTGATATAAGTAAAGGTATAAATAGGATATATATAAAATATATGTGTAGCCTAGAGGGTACAATTCTGTTCGATCTCACTTATCTTTACATAATTAAAATTGTATGACTAAATCTGAACTCATCCTGGTTTCCTTCATAGTCAATGGAGAATAGTGAATACATCCAGAAGAGCCAAGAGCTCTTGGCTCATCTTAGATAAGTATTAGTATAAGATGAATTACTCTCTACAAGTACCTTTGTCTTGCCTCGTAAGTGTGCTACTTACTCAGACTTAAATGATTCAACATTAAACATTTACATTTGGGCAGAATAATTCAACCCTACATGTCAACCTGCTGAATGGAAAGGAACAAAATCCTCCCAAATGACATTTACTAATCCATAAAAAACTCCTAGATGCTCTCAGTCCAGTTCAGAAAAAAATATATATTCTTAGCTAGCAGAACTTATTTTCAAATAGTTCACACATCTGTAGTTTCAATTACATGCATATTGTTCTTTGTGGGTTGCAATTTTGTTTTACTGCCAACAGTAACAGAAAAGCTATTTCAGCTTTGTCAGCGTGGAACAGCAATGTCATCTGAAATTCAGTGACCTATTAAATACATGTATTTGCAAAGAGTGTGTGTGTGTGCATTGTGTCTGTCCATCCTCCACCCCCTCTCCCCCCTTTCCCCGCCTCCACCTTCCCCAGCTTAAACACACACTTTTTCTCCCCTGAAAAAGCTTTCCTGATTCCAAAGGTAACGTGAAACTTTAAATGCAGCAGTATTTTCTGTTGTGTTTCACTTTTAACTATGTCTTGTATCACTAACAAATGTTCTGATTTTCTAATTCATAGTCTTTTCTTGGATGTCTGGTACATTCCACTGCAGAAATGTCTGGGATACTCACTGTATCCAGAAAATGGCAACAAAAGAGGAAATGGAGAACATTAATGGTTATTGTTTCCAAGGAAACAAAGCATCAGAGAATATAAGAAAACCAAGAGGGATGTAATTTCTTTTCCCTGAGAAAACAAGAGAATAGAGAGAATGGAGAAGGTAATGAATAAATTACTTAGGTAAATGACCAGCCACTTAAAAAAAAAATAAAATAGAATAAATTCTAGAAGTTTTGTTAAATAAATTATGTTGCCTCATTTTCAAGCACTGCCTTACATTCATGTTTTTCTTTTTCTTCCATAGTACTTCATATTGTGAAAGGAGAAATGCCATTTGTAAGGCATGCTTATGATGTCATAATAATCAATAAATATTTTTGTTCAAGATATTATCAGTGGATACATTCTTTAATTTTTGAAATTAAATCCTTACTGAATATATATCATCTTATAATTAACTGGAAAAAAAGAAAAAGAAAAAAAAGTCTATTACAACTTTCAGACATCCCTGTTTCAAATATCAGTTTTGAATCTAGATAAACACACTCATATCTTAAGATCCATGGAGACTTTGATGTTTTATTATCAAATAATATATACATAAATAGCAACATTACCCACAAGTTCAGAGCTTAATCATTTCAGCATTCAAGTTTCTAAGTTTTGGACAAAGAATCAGCTAAGAGATGGCTTAAGATGGCTTAAGAGTTGGCTTAAGAAACACAGTTAGGGCAACAATTAACTCATAGTCCTGAAAAAGGGATTAAAATGAACAAAAAACTCACGTGCCAGCAGGAGCAATAGGAAAATGGCCAGATAAGGAAGTAACTCAAGTCAAAGATACATAAAAAACTCCTGAATGAAGAAGAGGAGTAACAGTGGGACACATTCTCAGTTTTAATGTTTTGTTTGCAAATTGTTTGACTAAAGACAAGATTGGAGAGACATACCGAGCAACAGAAGAGGTTTGAACTTTACACCTATATTTGAATTTTTGTCAGAATGGTAAAAAGCTTTTTTTTTTTTTTTTTTTTTTCCTCCAGCTATCCTAAGGTTTACAAAGTTTTCCTATTACTAAACAAATAGACAAATAGAAAGTAACTGGACTGCATTATTTGGTGGAAGTTTAAGTCAGAAACACACCAACTTGGCATGGGCCCAGCACAGATTACTGCACACACTCAGCTTGGGAGTAGAGAACATCCCTAAAGAGATTTGTTTATTGCATTCATTTGTCACATGGCAAAAGGAATTAGTGTGTGGTAGAGTGCTGCTGGCAAATTCTGAACTGCAGGGAAGATGGCAGAATAAAGGTTTCAAGGCTTCATGATGATACTGGAATGACAGATGGGAGCTCTTGGAGCTTTTTTGTGTGAGAAAAGAATTGAGGAAGAGAAAATGGTGATGGAGACACTGAGATTGTGAACTTTTTGAGGTACCACTTCAAAAGTGAAAAATATAGCCATGGTGAGACAAAAAAACTGTGAATGAGTCCAAGATGCCCCCTCACTAAGCTGTTTAATGCTGCTCTTTTGAAGTAAGTACCCCAACTGGCCACATCTCCTTAATTTCCATTCCTGTATGCAACAGATAATCTGAGTATCAGCTGTAGAAGGCAGTTCCTCCTGTTCCATCCCTACATAGAAAGAATATATGCTAACCACCCAGCTAACTGCCCAATTATACAGTGCATGCAAGAAGGTTACTAGATAAGAAGTTAACATTTATTCATGAAGATTATGTAATAAAATCTGTCAACTGCTTTCCTTTATTTGCCTGAATAATAGAATTGCAGGAGCTATTTCACTTTGCCAGTCCTGAAATCACAGAAATAGTAAGATACTTTTCCAAAAATCTCTAGGTTTTACACTCTCAAAGACTGTAACCACTTCAACTGCAAATACTGGTTAATTTCATAATTTAGGTTATCATTCTCCATTCACATTTTAAAAGAAAATCATTATGTTAATAAAAGCAGGAAAGAAGAGGGGATCTACACCTTGGAACAATGTAGAAAAACAAATATATATATTTTTTTTCAGACTCTACTAGAAGACTCTTTAAAGTCTAGGAAATAGAACTGGCATATGGTCTTATATATTAAAAGAAAAATAAAGTTATATAATAAATATTTTTGTAATGTAACATAGCTAAAAACACACCATGACAAAGCAGAAAAATGTGAAGTAAACATTTTATGTTTTCCTCTGTGTATGAATTTAACAATGTCTCTTAAATATTTTTCTTAGCTTTGATTTCAGTGGATAAAGTTATCTTAACTCAATATAAGACTTTATTTGAGAAAGTATGTTGAGTTTACGGAAAATCATTTGGAAACCATTACCAAAGGGTTGAATACTGAATGGTTGAAACCCAATGAAAAGATGAATGTAGATTATTTCATGGAAAATATTGGATATTGAGAGATTGAATACAATGAGTATGCATGGTCCAGAAGTTTTATATTAGGAAATGGTCTAATGTTCTACCTTGAAATGGGAGCTTTTTCAGTTTCTCAGAATATGTGGGATTTATTATGTCTATTTATACCATAAGTGCAAAGGTGGAGATAATATTTTCCTTACATAAGTAAACTGATGCATGCTATGAAGACTTGGAAAGAAGATGATTATGTTAAAAGTGACTTTCAAATTAAAATTTAATTACAATTTCTGCAAAGATTTTTGTGAGTTTCTTTCTGTATCACAAAGATATTGGAACTTATTAAAGCTGAGAATGAACATCGTTTAAATGAATACACTAAAAGGTTAAGGATGTTAGAAAAGACATTTTATTAATATAATATATATATTATTAATAATATTATGTATATATATATTATATTTAAACCAAAGGGTGTTTCTCTAAAATGTCCTGTGAATTGTTGTTCTTCCCCTCCATTTTTGTTTGTCCTCATACAAATACTCTTTTTTTTTTTTTTTTTTTTTTTTTCCACTCAAATTATATGTATTTCAGTGGTGCTTTGGTATTTTCTCTCATAATATCAAAAGATTGTCTCAGATACCAGGTAAGTTAGAACCTGTTATTTGACTAAAATATCCACCTCATCTTTTTCTCATCATCACTCAGTCTGCTCAGGCATACTGATTTTCATTACATTTTAAAGTTCTTAAATAGAAGTCTGTGGGTATCTGTGGGTATCTTGTGGGTATCTGTACTATATCAGTACATACTCAAAACAGTTATGAGTTATTTAAGGGTGATACTAGAGGAGATACTTAAGTGTTTGTTTGGTTTATATTTGAACAAGAACACAAAATCTGACTAGCATGCTTTAGAGACGTAATGATACACTTTGATATTCTCCTGAAATGGAGGATTTTATTTAGTTCTCTAGTTATAAGAAATTATATTTTTAATGCCATTCTTAATTTCAAGTATGCCTTGCTGGACTTGAAACCATGCAGATTCTCTTTCCTAGAGGTCTTGTTAACATTTAGAGATGCAAGAGCTGGATTTATAAAGACAGTGGTGGATGCTCACCATTAGAGATGCAACCCCAGCTTGCATTTTAGAGTGCATGTGAGAGCACAGTAAGTGCTGTGAGTGTTGTTGGGTCTTCCGTGGAAACATATATGTGCTGTGCAGTATTTGTCTTTTTAACTGTTCTTTTTCATTGAAAGCATTTATTGTTGTGTGGGGAAATGTGAGAGAAAAGGAACGTGGATGGAGCAGAAGGCAATGCTAGTACTTGCTGCCAGTGGGAATTCATTCTGCAGTTTTGAACTGGCATATCTGAACTGGATGGATTTTGTAAAACCACTGGAGCAGTGGTTTAACTTGCTTAAATTTACACTTAACTTGCTTAAATTTACACAACCAATTAAATGCTTTTGGGAACAGAAAGGATTTCTTAATTTCTATTAAGTTTAAAATATGTACTTAAATGTCATAATAACAAGTAAATTAACAACCTTTGATGAGCGTATACAGATGTAGTGTTTTAGTTTTTAAACTAAAAGAAAGTGCTAAAAGAAAGCAAATAAGTAAATAGTTTGGGGGTTGTTGTTTTTTGTTTGTTTGTTTGTTTGTTTGTGTGTTTTTTACAGAAAGCCAATGGAGCTCATTCAGGCAGGACTGAAATTTACTGGAGCCACAAAACTTTACTGGAGTTTCTGATACAAAATACTGTGGATACTACAGTAAGTTTCCAAACAATATGCAGAACTTTAAGCAATTCCATGTGCAATAACATATTCAAATGTTCTATTCTAAACAGATAGAAGAAATGCCATATGTACATTGTCTATTTTTATAAATAGTATTTTTTTCAGACTTGTAAAACAATTCAAATTCATTTTAGAATCTTGTATTAAAGTATTACTATGATTGTTTTCTATGATGAGATGCTATAAATACACATTGTAATCCTCACAAACACTTATATGACAAATGTTTTGTTTAGATCGGTCAAATATGGAAACACTATTTTCACTACTAATTCTTCTTTACAAAAATTAGAGATTGATCAAAATGATGACTTAAAAATACTATATTTATTATAGTTATATATTTTGCTCACTCCTATTTGGGATGTTCATTTTGATCTGTTTATAATATTTATTTTCCCAGTACTGTGTTGTTTCCCAGTACATGTTGATGGTTAAGAAAGTGTTGTTTCACACTGTCATTGAATGGTGAACACAGGTAAAAATATAATAATTAGGAACTGTGAAAATCCTCTCTCTTTCCAATGTATAATTTTTCGGTTGATTTGAGGTTAGGGCCTCTCACTGACTTCAGCATGACTAGAAATGCATCATGATTTGTTAAGCTTAACCTATCAACATAAGATTATCTTATGGTTCTCTGATTTTTTTCTATGTTCCTTGCAATTTATATTATACCATCTCTCTCCATTTTAATATCTTTACTGAATAGTAAACATTATGGTAAGATATTATAAGCAATGAATCTACTCAGTTTATTACAGACATAGATGTCTTGTTAGTCTTCTTTTTCAAAATAAATCTTTTTTTTTGTCTACTTGTCTTGGCCAATTTATATTGCTATTTGATGCAATATTGACACTTGTTTGATTGTCACAGTATCTAATTAACTGCTGTTCTGTGATAACTGCTTACAATGTTTTTGTTTGTTTGTTTGTTTTTGTTTGTTTGTTTGTTTTTATACAGTACATTTGCCACTGTTTTTCAGACCTCTGATGGGATGACCTGATGCTTGAAGTAACTAGAGCAGAAATTTAGTAAAAGTTCAATACAGAGCTGTGCAATTTAAAGCCAGATTGCACGGTAAACTAAAAGAGTGTAAATTCTCTTTGTTTGCTACTCAGACTGCCTGCTTTGAAGTGGAATCCTATCGAGAAAAGCCCTCGAGGCCTTGTCAACAGAGGAGATCAACTGTGGCCTGGGAGCTTAGTTAAAGGTCATTATTTTGGAAGGATTTTTCAACAGAATTCTTACTGCCTTTTTGAAATCTATATAAACAAAAAATACTATTACATGTTTTAAAATAAATCAGTATTTAAATCTTGTGTTTGTTTTGTTTTGTTTTGTTTTTTGTTTACTTGTTTAATTTGAGATGCTAGTTATGTGACTATACACAAATTGGGATGAAGAGGAATTTCGATACAACTGTTCAGGATGCCATAAACGACAATGGGAAGAACACATTATGTCTGCAGGACAGCTGGAACTTACTGACCAACTGACTGCAGGTTTTGAAAAAAAAAGATACCAAAATCTGCTCCACTCAACACTCATCTTCAAAAAAATAAAAACAAAAATAAAAGAAGTCTGGCAATTTTGCAGCATTGGGAATATGAAATTATAAATGGTAAAAATAAAGCAGTATAACATAATAATAATATGGTAACGTAGAGTTGTTGCCCATTTTTGGGACTGGGCAATGAGTGTGTTTACTGTTGAAAGAGAAATTATTGGCATTTGACATTTTTCTCCATAGCTTTTGTTCCTCAGTGTAAACAGGCTTATTTATTTTTTTTTTTAACCTTGAAAAAAGGTGGAACAAAACCCAACCAAACTGTCCACAGAAAATTCTACAGTACATGGTATTCACCAAAAGACCCAGGAAAGCAGATAGTGAAGACCTTTTTGGTCACCTTTTCCTCAGCATCTATATGTTCCTCGGGCATCTTATTTGAGAAAACTTGCACCCTAGAATTTTAAAGAGATCCCCATTCTCAAAATTTACTAGTCTCTCCAAACAGTAGAAGGAGATTTTATTAAAATGTTCTGCAACATAATCAAATTCTTCTGACAACTACTGCTATAACCATGGACTACATTGTCAGCTTCTTTGGCATTCTCCATCTAGAAAATATGGAGTAATTAACTGAAGCAATATTTTTAATAACCATCTGTTAAAAGCCATCTGTAACCAACCCTTTGGTATCCTCTGTGCAGGATACCATGATTAACTCTTTTCAGGAAGATTTAATGATAAGTTCTTACGTGAGAAATGCACAAAATATTTTTACTGCCCTCTCAAAAAATACGCTTTTGGAATGCTGCAATAACGTTAAGGTATAATAGTTTCTGTAAAGTAATTGTTGTTCATGAATCAGACTCAACTATATTGCTTTCTCTAAAATAAGTTTTCAAAGGTCAAGTCTTGAAGTCTTATTGCAACACATTATTTTAATATGATACAATATGAGTTTGGAAGGCAAACATTGAATCAAAATGGATGTAACTACTAAAAATACTTGTGACTCTTAAAATAAGCTGGTTTCAATGGTAGTTTCCATAACATCCTTCCAAACTGTCTCTTTTATTATGTAAGGTACCACAAATGATTTCAAATATGCAACATTTGAATTTAAAATGTATATGTTTATATATTTACTGTCAATGTGAGCTGTGTACGTCTGAATTTAAGAACAGTGCAATACATATATTTGTGCTTCAGTTATACAAAAGTCTCTTGAGATATGGTACTGATTTGCCTCTAGAGATTAAACTTTTTCTGAATGAGATGCCTGCTTCAAAACAGTCCAAATATTAACAAGTCAATTATTAGTAAAAAATTCTCAGAGGGATATGGGTAAATTAAGCAAATGCAATCATAAAGAAACCTGTGGGAAAATCTATTCTACCTTAAAAACAAAAGATTGAATAGTGCTACACTCAGTTTAAAATAAGTGAAGTACAGATTTCTTACTTGTTTTCTAGCCATTATGCAACTTGGATATTTTTAAAGCAAATAAACTGCCTTATTTTATATAGTCCAGCTTTCATTTTAAGACTGATAATTCTTCTAGGACATAGTGGGATCATCATCTTATAATAATCAATTTTTGGAAGGGAAATGTACTGAAAATAATATAACTTTTTTTTCTTTTTTCTTTTTTTTTTTTCTTTTTTTTTTAATACTGAAATGAAAATACTTGATGAGTAGTCACAGCAGTTTGAAATGTTAGCATAAAGGCTGCCCCAATGAAAAGGGACATGGAATGTCTAAGTTATCAAATAAAATAAGTGTATTTTCATGAACCATTTGAATAAGTATTGCAGTGAAAATCACTGCTTGTGGCTAATTGAATATAAATGGAAAATTGGTAGAAAGCTGGATGCATTGTTTTGAAGATGTTAACATTTTTAATACTACTGAAAAAAATATAATTATGCTAATGCAGTAAACTCTAAAACAGCTTTGAATGTTTTCTTTGTCATGCATTCAAATGTGAATTATTTTTCTCAAATCCTATTTCACATGAGGAGAATGTAAAAATAACATGGTCTTGTTTGTAAACAGATCATTGTTCCACTTAAAATTCAATGTCTGAGGCTCTGAAATACTTTTAATAGTCAACTAGGCTTTATCAATGTATTTTATTTATTTACTACAGTGATTATTACAGATTTGTCTTTAGATGAAGTAAAGCCCCATGGCTGAACAGCCTGCCCTTCAAAACCTGTTTTTGTCTTCTCCAGGAAAGAAAAAATGAAAATAAAAAAATAGAGGAATTTGTAGTGCCAGGTAATCTCTCCGAGTATTGAGTATTTGTCCCACAACTTTAAATAGTTCATAATGTGAGCACAGTATAGAAGGGAGTAATTGTTTGGCAAAACAAGTAAAAACATATCCATTCCTGAGCCTCAAGATTTGGACTAGTATATAGGCATCTGGCTGACGCTTGAAATGTTGATATGGTTTTTTAAACATTATGCTGTTTAGGGTAATTCTGATTTCCTCTTTTCCTAAGCAAGGTAGGAAGTGTTATGAGGAGAATTTCACCTTTGAAGTCTTCGCAGATTTGTAATATATTGTCTCCTTGACCAGAATTGTCTGAAAAAATAATAATAATAATAAAAAAAAAAAAACATTACTGCTGATTCTCACTACTTTTGGGTAGGTAGAGCAAGGAAGCATGTCTAGCAGAAGGTTTTGATTCTCTGAGTTAAGGAAAGACAAACTTTCCCATTGTCCCCCTTTCCTTTTCTGCTTATTTCCTGTTCTGAAGTCAGTTGCTAACTCTTTCCAAAACCATAATAATGAAAATGTTGTCTCCCTTCTCCTGAAGACAACAATTTTCAGCTTGAGGATAAAATAATTAAATAAATAAATAAGACAAACAAACAAACAAACAAACACCAACAAGAACAAAAAATAAGAAACATTTTTTTTTTATGCTAACCAGAAAGCAAAAAGCTTACATACTTTTAAAATATATATACATAATGGTATACATGTGTAATACACATAATATATAAACTTTCCACATACATATATATATTTATATAATTGTTCACATGCTCCAGAGAAACTCAGTTTTTCTTGGAAGATGAGAACAGTCAGGTTTTTCCTGAATTAGGAGTAGAGTCCTAGTTCTGAGTGGCCTACTTTGCTGATCCTATCTTACACTGAAAAACAATATATTAGAATCATAGAATCATATTATTGTGGTGGTACCTGAAAATTAATGTTGTGTTAATGTGGTTGTTTTTTTTTTTGTTGTTTTGTTTTGTTTTTGTTTTAAGTATGCTTATGTGGACCTGAGTCCTTTTTGTAAATGGAAAAGTCTAAATAAAAAGAACTATTAAAATATCTGTGATTGGATCTAATCAATTGATAGAGCATTTTCCATTCCTCCAGAGAAGCTCCAGAGAAAGGCAATAAAACATGACAAAAGATATCAAATACTCCAATATATAGCAGAGTAGCATCCTAAGAGTGTACATTAATAAGAGATTACATAATGCATCTAGAAGTGATATGTTAAGGTATCACTGACATGAAATACATGTGACGTAAACTGGTTTATTCCCACAGATACTGAAAAATTTGCTAATGGTTAACTGCTTTCTTTAGATATATTACATGATATATCTGTAATCTTCATATGATCTGAAGTCAACTGCAACCAAAATTTTCTATTTTTATATTAATAATGTTAATAAACACATTTTTTTCCTGGCAATTTATTCAAGTGAACACTTATTAGAGTGTGTATAAAATGTAATAGAAAGACAAGTAGAACTGATTAGATAATTGGTAAAAGAAAACTGTTACCATTTTATCCATGGTGGTGTAGAAAACAAAAGTAAAAAAAAAAAAAAAAAAAAAGGACTAAATAAAGTGGAAGTTCATAGGCTATGCGAGTTAAGCAAAGCTCATAATAATATTATATTCATTTTATTCGGAGCTTTATCCTTCTTTAATTTGTCAGACCCTGCTTGGGTTGCAAATAATTTTTAATGGTTTTGCCTCAGTGTCTTTTCTTGGTGTAGATTTTAAAGGCCAGAAGAATTTTACCTAGTAGGTTCAGCATGAAAACTCCTATTACTAGTCTACAACTTCCTCGTGAGGGGGTGTGGAGAGGCGGGTGACCTATTCTCCATAAACACCAGTGATAGAACCCACGGGAACGGGGTGAAGCTGAGGCAGGGCAAGTTCAGACTAGATATCAGGAGGAGATTTTTCACTGAGAGGGTGGTCACGCACTGGAACAGGCTCCCCAGTGAAGTAGTCACTGCACCAAGACTGTCTGAATTTAAGAACCGTTTGGACTGTGCACTAAGTCACATGGTCTAAACTTTTGGGTAGACCTGCGCAGTGCAAGGAGTTGGACTTAATGATCGTTATGGGTCCCTTCTAACTCAGAATATTCTATGATTCTATGATTTTAATGACATCTGTTTGCAAAACCAAATCAAAGAAAGTTTTTGGAGCATCTTAAAATATGACAGCAGAGTTGAAACATGTACACTTCATATAGGTAGTGACTTTTCCCGTTAGATAAAAAGCATTACAAATCCAATTAAGTCATCTTTATCTAAAATTAGATAAGGTTTCAAGTGTTATTGGAGTAAAATGAATATCAACGTTTATTTTTATGCAGTCAAAGATCTCAAGGTCTCCTTAGATATTAGAACTACTGTTTGATCTGTACAACATACCTGAGCTAGCTGTGGTTGTGTCCCATCTTGATTTGCCTTTTTACTTCACATAAATTTATTTCCTTCTCATATGTTACCTTCTGTGAGATATATGTTACCTATATGTGGGTGTGAATCTCTCTGGAAATGATGCATATTAAGATATGACATCAATGAAATCACTTTTATTGTCACAGCATAAGGTCTCCTGCTGCTAAATAAATAGCAAGATATCAAATATAAAAGTTGAGGCAAAGCCTAGGTGTTGATTCTGTGAAAAGACTTAATTACAATTATTTTATGTTGATTGTGTGATCAACATTGGTGGGGTTTTCAGATTTAATGTATGGTCTTACAAGGAAATAATAGTCCTGGCAGCACTGCTGCCTTTCTTTTCTCTGGTTGGCTTAGGGAACAGATTAATGAGATGCTTTGAGATACCAGAAAGCAACTTTATCAACAGAGATGTTTTGGCAGCTGAAAAGCTAACAATAAGATAATGGAATATTAATGAGGTTTCTAATATGCAACAGCGGATTAACATGCTAATGGGAAAAGTGGGGTTGGAAAATCTTTGTTTTATAACCCAGTGAGAGAAATACAGATGGACAAATAAAAGAGAAACTTTGCAGATATGCAGGGTAATACAGGATATACTGTGTTTTCAATATACAGTACATGTAAACTAGTTACTAATAAGTTGTTAATGTGACATAAACTCTGATCTAAATTCTTAACTATTTAAAGACTGTGAGCTTGCAGGCTATGTAATTCCTACAGATCTGGAAAAAAAAAAAAAAAAAAAAAAAAAGTTAAGAAGGCAAACCTTTTACATTTTTATCGAGTTTTTAATCAATTACAACAACTAATAATGTATTTCACAAATAACTGTTTTGAAGTTTTTTTTTCCAAATTACAGATACTAATGCTCTGAAATGCAACATTATTATTTTTCCTTGTGTCCTCCATTTGCATATCTTTCTTCCTGGCTTTGACATTCTTTTTAACAAAACAGAAACATTTTCATAGAGAGATAACTATAAGACTGAGGAATGTTCCTATATGAGGCATAAACTGAATCTAAATACCAAGTTTGCAGCCTAATAGCAGTCAGCATACATACATATGACAATGACTTATACCTCCTGAGCAGCTGTATTTACTTAGACAGAAATCCCAGAGATGGGAGAGCACATTTCAAGAAGGCTGCTGTAGAATTTATGATAACCAACACAGGATGGATGAGTACAGCTATACTTTTTGACTGTTGTCTCCGATTAGCTATTCACCTTTTTTGTATTCCTATTGCCTAGGAACTGATTACAGTACAGTTTCATATAGATTGAGTAATTTTTAGGCATACCTTGGCAGTCATAAATCACTATAGACTTGCAATTTTTGATGCAAATAGAAGATATTTGCAGTTTAATTGGTGAAATTCAATGACTTTCAAGCAAACAATGCACAGGATTGCTAGGATTATACGAAGAATGACAAAGAAAAGAAGCAACAAAGCGCCAATTCCAAGTATAATCCTAGAATTCAATAAATACAAACATTACTAGCTAAAACCCTTCGTGACAATTTCAGGGACAATTATTCTGAGTGCATGTTGTGTGTTATTGAAAAAGCATCCTACAGAAGATGACAAACAATGAAACAGATGATGTAAAGAAAGGAGATACTGGTTACATCCTGCTAGAGTGTAGGTAGCAATTAATGTTTTTGAACTGTAGCTTTGAATTTCTCCTTCTTTTTATTGGTCTTAAAATTTGCCACTTTTCTCATCAGATTGTAATCTTCCATGAAAGGAGAGCTAAAATGGATGAATTGTTAGCTGTGACAATATTTTCTTTGTTACTGGCCTATCTCTTAGTTTAGCACACACACACACACACACAAAAAAGTTAATAAAAAAATCAAAAACAACCGGGGGGGGGGGGGGGACCATAGGACAGTAAAAATTTTGGAACTGCTATTATGATGGAATTAGTTAAAGGTTCTGGTTGCCAATTTTGATTTCTTCATAGAATCATAGATTCATAGAATCATTAGGGTTGGAAAACACCTTCAAGATCATCTAGTCCAACCATTCCCCTATCACCAGTATCTCCCACTAAACCATGTCTCTAAGCACCACGTCCAACCTTTCCTTAAACACCCCCAGTGAGGGTGTCCACCACCTCCCTGGGCAACCCATCCCAATGCCTGCCTGTTCTTTCTGAGAAGAAATGTCTCCCAGTCTCTAATCTAAACCTCCCCTTGCGCAACTTGAGGCTATCCCCTCTAGTCCTATCACTAGTTACTCACGAGAAGAGGCTGATCTCCAGCTCTCCACACCTTCCTTTCAGGTAGCTGTAGAGAGCAATAAGGTCTCCCCTGAGCCTCCTCTTCCCACAATAAACAACCCCAGATCCCTCAGTCATTCCTCATAGGACTTGTGTTCCAGGCCCTTCACCAGCTTCATGGCCCTTCTCTGGACACGTTCCAGGTCCTTGATGTCCTTCTTGTAGTGAGGGGCCCAAAGCTGAACACAGTACTTGAGGTGTGGCCTCACCAGTGCAGAGTACAGGGGGATGATCACCTCCCTGGTCCTGCTGGCTACACTATTCCTGATACAAGCCAGAATGTCATTGGCTTTCTTGGCCACCTGGGAATACTGCCAGCACATATTCAGGTGAACATAGATTAACACCCCCAGATCCTTTTCCCCTAAACAGCTCTCAAGCCACTCTGCCCCAAGCCTGTAGTGTTGCATAGGGTTGCTGTGACTAAAGTGCAGGACCCAGCACTTAGCCATGTTGAACCCTCATTGTCCTCTGCCCATTGAACCATCCTGTCCAGGTCTCTCTGCAAGGCCTTCCTACCCTCCAGCAGGACACTACCCCCCAGCCTGATGTCATCTGCAACATTGTGTCATAAGACCTTGGACTACCTTTAGCAAAAATGTTTGTCTTATTTGCTTTTTAATTATGTCATTGTTTTCATTTCACTGACTTTTATATGCAACTGAGACTACTCCTCATACACAATAAATACTTTTTTCTTTTAAGTATCTGTGCATAGTAGACATACTGCCTACTATGTCCCCAAATTCTTAGAATCAGCATTTACTCTTTAATTTCTTATATTTAAAGCCTATTCTATAAAGTCTATATCTCACAATGTAAGACACGTAAAATCTCTTTGATTTATGTTGCTGACCTTCTTATTGGAAGAAAGGAAGTTCTACCTGTAACCTATAAACAAGGCTTATAAAAGATGATTGTATATTTTACGGAGGATGAAGCATCAGAGTCCCCAAAGGCTTATTAGGTTTTTGTCACACTCATATGACATTACTCATAAAACAACTGTACAGATTGCTTTTGGGTGACATTTGGAGGTTAGGATGGTATGAAAAATAAAAGAAAGATATTTTTTCCTCATGAAACCACACATCTTGTGATTAACTAGTCTGTAGGCAGACATCCGTGCATCTGATTAGTGTGCATACTTCCTATTTAAGTCATCCTTTTCGTCCTGATGATTTTCCTCTTGGCAAATTCAGTTCAGCCTGATTAGTTTCAGAACCTGTGTTCTGAAGGTTTAAAAAAGTACCTGTTAGAGGAAGAAAACACACACACACACACACACACACACACACACACACACACAAAAAAAAAAAAAAAAAAAAAAAAAAAAATGCATTTTATCTGTCAAAAGTTCAGAAAATGTCCACATACATCTTTACTGCATAATAATGCCTTCAATGTACTTTGAAGTGTTAGTGGAACATTGTGAAGACACATTATCAGTAAAAGGAACATACTGATCAGTGTCACAGGATTTCTTGTCTTGTGAATGAATTAAGTATACTGTGACTCGTCCTCAATGTTCCCATAAGGCTGTAAGAAGTGTTTAAACAAATTGTTCAATATCTGCTTTTGAATGAAGAGAAGTAAAAAGTCAGTAAAGGATGTATTTCATTCTAATTTGCCATGGCTTTCCAGCATATTCTAAGGAATATGTCACAGCAGGTATGCAGTTGGTTCAAGCTACATTTCAACAGTGGTGAGAAAACTGACACTGAACCATCAGACAAGGCCCTATACTCTTCAGAGTCCCAGAAGAGTCCAGAAGAAACAGTAGTGGAAGGAAGGAGATCTTAGGCAGCTAATGCTGCCTAAGCTTGACTGCAAGTCAAAACTGAACAAAAACATTAACTTGTGTCATCATTTTTCTTCTTTTAGTGAACAAGAATAAAGATAAAGAACTCCAGCTAGACATTACAGTGAGATTGATGGACAGACTGTAGTATACACATTTCAGGCACAGATGTGTATCATAACTATTTAATTTGGTGTACATAACAAGTGTGCCAGATGCCCAGTTCATACAGCTAAGATATTCTCACTGGGAGGAAGAAAAATAATTCCTGAATGTCTTAGGTCCTATCAAAATTGCCTATCATAACACTGCTTTTTCTATTCCTTTCTGCCCATCAAGGATTCGCTTTGTGGTTTCTATTTACTGTTACTTCTCTCTTTAACTTTTTTTTTGAAGTTAAATAGCTTTGTAATCTTGGACACTCCTGTTGCACTCTCAGTGTTCCTTGTTGCTGGCCTGACCTTTCCTCAGTAGCTTTGGCTACCAGCTATTTCTCCTTGGGCATAAGCATGTCTATGACATCTCCCCTCAATTAGGTTCCATATGTATAAGGGAACCTTAATTCTATATACTTAAGTCTATATGGAATTAAATTAATGTAACTCTCCTAATTTCAGTATAACTATTCAGATATACACTGAAAGTCAAAGGGCAATCAGATGAAAGCTTTCAAAAAGTTTTTCTTTGTTTTGTTTTCTTCTTCTGTACATAAACCCTACTTTTTCCTATGATTTAAGCACATAAGGAATAATAAAGAGATCGTTGATATCTAATACTTACTTGGAGTGCACACCCGAATCTTGTCACCTTTCAAAAAATCAGAGTTTCTTTCTTTACTAAACTTCCACCAGGACGCTTGTCTTTTTAATTATTTTAATCATTTCAATCACTGTCAGTTACTTATGGCTGACTGTCTTGATAAAAATCATCTCCAAAACATCTTAGAACACAGGAATGAGAGATATTGAAATTATATTTTTGAAAGATCGAAATGATATACAACCCATCCTAAAGCCTCTATTTCCCCAACATACTGATTCAACCTATTAATTTGCCTTTACTTTTGAAGTCCTTTGTTCATATATGCTTAGTCTACTGTTATATCCCTTTCCTGCTTTTTTAACAGCTCATGCTTCTGAATCCCTTTTGTGCACAGATTAAACCTATTTGTCTACTTATTCCCATGTAATGTGTTTTTTTTTTTTTTTTTTTTAATGCTTCTAAAGCAAAAAAAAGAAAATGTGTGCCTATACATTAATATTCCAGTAGTGAAAATGAAGTGGTAATTCATTTTTAATACATCCCATGGAATTTTGTTTTCAAAATTAATAGGACCCCCTACCCACAGAAATACTGGTTCAAAATCTCTTTAAGTCATTTCAGCATGTTTGTTTGTTATAAAGCAATAATTCACTCAGGTAAATTACACTCCAGCTTTTGCTTGTCATGAATATTAAAAGGGTAAAGCAGCACCACACTGCAGAAAACAGTCCCCATACTGATCTCACATTGGAGTAAATCAAAGGAATGACTCCAGTGTAAAACTAGAATGAAAACCAGCCCACTAAAACTAAAGCCTTATTTTGAATTTAATTTGTATTTAGCTTGAGTTGATGCATTTAGTTCAAAAACAGCTTTATTTTATTAGTAGCATTATTTTTTTAATACTATAACATAAGAAATTTGCCAGTTCAGGGATCCAATTTGCAAACAGACAGTGCTTAGATCAATATTTTAAATATAAATATATTGAGAGATTCTTACACAAATTATGGGCTCAGATATCATAAAGTGAACTAGTAAGGAGATACTAGGTTACTTTTATCCACTATTGGAGGAAGTATTAAAAAACTCAGCTAAACCATTTACTTTGAATTTTAATCTGCTTAATGTCTAACTTGATCACGGTACACAAGGGATTATTTATAGATCAGTCACACCCAGGTGCCAGCTTTCTGTGAAAACAGCCTATATGTTTTAGGGTGATTTTTAATCTCTCTTTAACTGAGGCTGGTGAGCTTCATATCTTTTTTTAGCTTTAGCTGTTGAATTGAGTAGAATGAAAGAAGGCTTTGTATTTACCTTATGTAATTTTTGATTTTGCAAAAGTGTTACAGTGACTACTACTTCTGCATGAACACCTGAATGCATTATATTTAGTATGTTTGCACATACTAACATATGTTGAAAACATTGAAAAATATATGAATTCCCAGATGACTTGATTTCAGACTAATAGCACATGAGCCACATTCTTTTTACCTGGGACTGAGTTTATGCAATGTATTCATAATAGGAACACTATGTAGTTTCTATAGAATGGAATATGAACAATTGAGGGTTTATTATTATTATTATTTTGGTAAAATAATCTCTGAATTGATGCTTTCATCTGAACCTCTTCTGTTATAGCGAAAAAGTACTCTTAATTTAGACAGAATTTCCTGCAAATTTTTCCTTAGTAAGCTATAAAGGCAGGACTGGACAAATATGAGAGAGGAGAACAGTGCAGTCAGTGGACTAATCAGTCCACTGCAAGAATTATATTCCAGAAAAGAGTGACTCAGTTATGATCCAAAGGCTGAATTATCATAGCTGGAGGCTCCTGAGTTCATAAAAATAATCCCAGCATTTCAGCCTGTGCAAAGAGATACTTTCAGGATTTGGCTCCACAGGAGCTTAATTCATGCTAAGTCAAGATTGCTGCATATCAGTTCTCTCCCTCATGCTGGTAATGGTACTCACATGGTTCAGTGAACAGATCTGGCCCTAAACTAATATGTATGTGTATATATATACATATATCTGTATGTATTTTTTGCTGTTAGTTTCCAGTTGAATCAACTTCCTGAATCAGCTTCATTGAACAAACTCTGCTGCTCTCCCCCAGACTCATTAACTGCACCCTCTACAATAAAAGATTTTGATTTCTTTGAAAAAACATAACCTTCAAGCTGGCAACAGATGCAGTTCACAGACTTCTTGTAATTCTCATCCTCATCTTTCTTCCCTCACCTAATAGTAGAGTCAGAGGCTGAGTCATAAAGTACAACTTCATGGGGCTGAGAAAGGCAATTTCTGGCCATTTCATGTTCAGAATCTTCTCATGTTGGTTTATTTCAGGGCATGAATCTTCCTCCTATCTTAGAATTAATAGTTTCTTACTCCATGATTTGACTGACTCAAATAAATGCTGTGAGCTGGTATATATCCTGTGCTACTGTATGTGTTTAGTATGCATTGGAATTCTACATTAACAGTGGCATATGTTTGACAGGTACTAAGAAAGATACCCAAATTCAGGCTTGCAACTTGATGCTGTCTAACTGAAGCTTCATAATGCTTTGGACTGCCATATATACTGCAAAGGCTTTAGGGATTATTACAATATATCATGCAGGGAATCTCCATAAAAATATCCTTATGTCATAACATATAATGTCAAAAATCCCAGTGCAGCATTTTCAGGATATACTAATGGCCCATAACAGTGCATCAAAGTTTTATTATCTTTTGTCCTGTCTGCTATGGAAGAGTCTCACTACTGACTCAGAAAAATGCTACTGGGAAGTACTTTGAAATATTTTAGGGAAATCAATTGCTTTCGTTAGTTAATTATTAAAAGGAAATAATTTTGGAGTAAAGGCTATCACAGCAGTTAATGCAACCTGCACAGGAAAGCACTGCGTATAGTGTAGGATTTTATAGAATACCCTATCTATTAAATACCCTTTACATTGTAATGTTCAGAAGCCACACTTCTTCCACTCATTTTTAAAAAAGATCAGACATATTTGTACTTTTAGCTTTTGGAACAGGATATCTATGGGATTCTCAATCCTCTAATGTTGAGAAGAATAAAATATATTAATAAGGACAACAGAGAGGGAACAAAACCATATGGCCTGCAAATAAGACACAACTCAAGGAGAAAACCAGTAAGAGCTTGAAGTCTTTGCACTAGATGTTGCCTATAAGATTGTTCATTCCAGGGCAGACTAAAATGCAGGTAGCTTGTGAACTTTCATTGCATGCAGCTACAATAATTACTTACTAAAAACACCACCAACAACAAAACATTATTGTAGCTTAATCTTTTTATTATTATTATTATTATATTGTATTACATGAATGAGATATGAATGACATATTAGAATTCTTCAGTTTTGCAGTTTTTCCTCACAGCTTTGGTGTACTCAGGTTCTTATGCTAATACAATAAAATTATTTATTAAGTGACCGAATGACATCAGACCCAGAAATGTCTAAAAATCAAAATACACCAAACAACAACAACAACAAAACCCACCACCCTTAACTTTAAGGGCTAATATTTCATTGAAGTGTGATGAGAGAACTCAAAAACAGGTGAGTAGTACGGGAAAAATAAAAGATTTGTCATTGCCATAGCAGAGCCTTTTTATTTGTTTGTTTGTTTGTTTTGTTTTGTTCAGGGGACAAATATGATGCTTTGTCTCAATCTGGATTATTGAGAAGAGTGGCTTTAAATCAACCCAATAAAATTAATAGTAATATTAATAAAAATAGATAGGTCACTACCTAAAATTGTCAAAGTATTATTTTGTCATATATTCATCAAGTCTCTCATACTATAACCTTGTTAATCCTCTCATACTATGATCCTGCCCATACTGGGCAAATTGATTCAAACTGTAATAAAAAGTAATAATATTAGTAAAAACTTGGACAAATATGATAAAGAAGAATAATTACTGTACATACTTCAGAAGAAAAAGAAAATAATTCCCACAAAGCTATGAATGTTATTGGGAGGAATTAATGAGCATGTGACTACGTATGTTCTGGTTAACACAATATACCTGGATTTTCAAAAATGCTGATAGTCAACTGGCCCTGGATTTTTCTTGATTAAGATCAGTTTTAGAAGCTGACTATCAAAACACAGAACAGTAGACCCATTCATTTTGGAAGCACAAAATTACAGGAAATCATCAAAGGAAAACATTCATGCTCTATATAGTATCTTTACTATCATTTGCTCCAATGATGAGTGCCTTCAAAATGCATGTATAGCATTATACATCCAAACTCTAAATTTTGAATGTATATATATATATTTAGAGAACAATCTAACAGCATAATTTTGTGAAGGGATGGTTATTTTCAGTGAAGAAATTCTATCCATTACATTACATATCTTTTCTTTCTGAAGTACTTGAAATCATGAGCACAGCATTTCATTTAAATTGCTTTTATCCAATTCAAATAGCAAGATAGATGCATAATCACTTATTTATGTATTACTGAATGCTTGTATACTTTCAATGTCATTTCATGTTAGGCAGCAGCAGATCTGGTCAGGTTCAGAGTATCTGGTATAATTGATAAACATACAAAAAAGTACAAAATAGGATGCTCTTGGCTTACTCATGTTGTTGTCTGTTTTGCATTCATTCTGGCTATTTACAATCTTTCATATGCTTTTCAGTTACATACCAGTGCTAGACATTAGAATAAAATAACTATACTATCAAATACATTTTTTCCTGTCTTCTAAGCACAGAATTCCTCAAGGAAATCATATTGGCCCATCAGTTAAACTATGCAATATTCTGTACTGATCTGCCCCCAGTTTAAGTTCTGGGTAACTAGATTAAATAAATGGACATTTGTGATATTAGAATGCAGTTTGCTATGTATATTTTAAAAGGCATTATTGAAATGACATGAAAACAGGAAATGTTTTAGAAGTCTCTGATTTCTGCCTCTCTTTCTGACAATGTAGTGACATTTCAGATAACTTATATAGTTTACTGTGAGGAAAATGATAAATGGTTCTTCTAGACAGTAGAAGTAGTTTGGAACATGGAGTTGTAGGCATACCTTCCCTCTCATGCAATTATATAGGCAGAGAGGGGAGAAAAGCTGAGCAACATGTTGAGATTGTACTATAATTGCCCATTAAGAGTTTAGCACATTTTTGAATAAGGACAAATTGGTACAAAGAAAAAATTATTTGTTAGTGCTGATTAGATCACCAATAGACAGTGCATGGAGAATTTATGAAAGCGACAGAAAAATAACTTGAAAATATGCAGAAGGAATTGAATGGTTAATTAACTACAGACAAAAGATAACAAAAAATGTTAGAAAGTAGTTTAACTTAAAGAATAATCTTAAATATTAAAACTACATAGCATTTATGATTTGCATTCTCTGAAAGCTTTTGTATCTTTCAGCATATTTCAGCTCATTTGGCAGCTGCTGTTCAAAAAATTAGCCAGAAATGAAGTAGCAGAAAGTGTTTCAAAGCAGATTTAAGGTTCACTGGATCAATTGTTTGGTCAAAAAGCACTTATTGGCTGTGCCTGCAGAGACAATCCAAGACAACTGAGTTTAGATGCACCAGTGTGAAACTGTCACTCATTTCATCTCATGAGCAATGTGATGTACCTGACACTTACTGGCAATATATATAAATGGAACACTATATAACACAATCACTGCTTCTTTGTGTCTAACAAACTATAACCATAAATTTCTGCATTAATTGTGTATTTAATCTTTATCCCAAAATGCCATTTATTTCTGGGATCAGACAGTTTCAGTGCTCTCATTCAGTGAGAAATGAGGATGAAGCCTTAATAATTGACTAAGAGTTTACGTATTTTATCATCATTAAGAAACAGTTGCTACAGCAAGGAACCCTAATGGTTCTAACAAGCTCTCATGGGGAGGAGCATCATGGCTGGTAGTAGAATACAACTAGTTTTATTTCAGGTAAGAAGGAAACCTAGCTAAAACTATCTGTACATCTGGTGGGCCTATACCAATCATATTCTATGTCATGTGAAAGACACATAGTCACAGTCAAGATACTGCTGGGTTAAAGGCAAAAACTTTTTCAGAGACAAGATATGTTTTCTCAGGGTTGGTATCACACTAACATGTCCCCATGGACATGTCTCAGAAAAATCATCAGGGGCAGAACAAGCTCACATTTGCCATCTATACACAACTAAGAAAGGTCCCACATTTTCTTGTAGAGAAATACAGTTTATATGCAGTTAAATATGCACATATGGTAAGTTTTTAAAATCCTTCCCACATCCCCCACCACAAATTGCAATGCCTCATTCAAACTGCTAAATGCAAGTACTGATGGGCAATCTCTTGGGTCCTTGAAGCAAAGCACAGGTGCACAGAAAGCCATGGACCTGTACATGGCTCGTATACATAGAGAAGCATGCTTCAGTCTGCTCTGGGAACTGAAGAATGACAGGATTTTCCCCTGAGGTGTCTAGTGTTGAGATGGCTCTCCCTGAAGACTGCTGGCTCAGAGACTGTTAAGGATACAGCAGTGCAGCTGTCACAGAGCTGGAGCTGGAGCAATGGCTTTCTGGGCAGGAGGCATCCCTTGGAACACAGCTCCTGCAATTTATTTTTGTCAGCCAAATTATGCTAGAGTTTTGAGCTGCTGGAGTCCATCCCAGGCTGTGCAAATATGAATGAAAGGTATGAGCAGTGAAGCCACAAAAGATTTTAAAATAATGTGATACAGCATTGCAGTTTCTTGTGCCCTGCTGTTTCAAGGGAGGCATCCCAATAAGTCAAGCTAAACAGCTCTCTGTGTATGCACAAAGCTAAATTTTAAGGCAGGGATCCATAAAAGCCAGCTTGTTAATGGATGAGATGCTTAAACCAGTTAGTACAAAATACCAGAGAAAAACATGAGGCTTAATTCTCCTCCTCACTAAGAGAAACAGCTTACCGTGAGCTGGAAGGGGATGCTTGCCTCTGCTTGTGGTTGCCTGTGAAAAACCTTCTCCTGGATTTCAGAGAAGGTATTATGACGGCTAATATCTGCTTCTCTGGGAATTTCTACTGGCCTGCTAGGTCTTAGGAAGATACTGAGGACTTAACCTCTCAGCTCTTACTTCACAGTCAGTGCTCTGATATCTGATATTAAGATAGCTTCACACAGTGTTCTCCTACTTACCATTATTAAACCATTTCCCTTCACAGAAAACAGTAAATATTCATTAAGCAGAATGAAGAATTGTAAAACAGAAGAGACGTGTATATAGAAGGGTGAAGTCTATGCTCCAGTCCTCACTTCAGTGAGTATTTCAACATTTCATGCCAAGTGAAATAGACTCTAGTAGAGTCTATCTGGAAAGAGATACCTTATAAATGCCCTGTACTCCCGCAGAAGGTAAGTGAAAATTTAAGTTATTTTACGCTGAGTTAAAAACTAAAACTGACTTTATGTGCTCAAGCTGACTGCTTTAACCAAGAAGTGTTTGCTTAGATGTGGTGATTTGTTTTACTTATCCTTCCAGCATTTTGTGTCAGACCTTGGAATCTATATGGAATTTTAAAAGTACCTTAAGGGGGAACAGAAAATTGGAAACCAGAACCAGTGAAAGTTTGAACAAGAAAGCCAGTTAAATTTAATCTGCAGTGGTACTATTCTCATGATGATGTGGAACGTTTCAGCATAACTAGTGCATTGCTTCAGAAACAATTAGTATGAAAAGTACTTTTGTTTTAACTCTGAGTACCAAGTATAAACCAGAGAGGGACTTCCTTTTTTTTTTTTTTTTCCTAGAACTATAACTTGGGGGAAAAAAGAAAAAAAGAAGGAAAAAGAAAAGAAAAGAAGGGAAAAGAAAAGAAGGGAAAAGAAAAGA
>NC_048894.1:131842348-131857684 GCF_011077185.1 Oxyura jamaicensis | reverse complement strand
GAAAAGAAGGGAAAAGAAAAGAAAAGAAGGGAAAAGAAAAAAGAAAATAAAAGAAAAGAAAAGAAAAGAAAAGAAAAGAAAAGAAAAGAAAAGAAAAGAAAAGAAAAGAAAAGAAAAGAAAAGAAAAGAAAAGAAAAGAAAAGAAAAGAAAAGAAAAGAAAAGAAAAGAAAAGAAAAGAAAAGAAAAGAAAAGAAAGACAAGATTTTGGTCAAAGATTATCACACACAAAACTTTGTACACACAAAGGTTAGCTGGATGGTTTTTGTTTATAAAGCCCAGATGTTTGGTATTTTAAATAATTGAGAGGTTATTCTAAAGAGACAACAAAGAAAACCTAGGTTAGTAGTATTTCCAGTTGCAGGAAATTGTAAAATAAGACACTGAACAAATACTTTGTATGTATAATGTCAGAACACATTAAGGGAACAAATGCTTGTATCTACTGGAATGCCTTATGTAACTAAAAGGTCATTTCCACATAGTTAAAAATATCCTAGACTCCGTCTTGTGCTTCTGTTTTCTATACTTACTTATTAATATTTTGTAGTGTAAAAGCATTATTATTTTTCTTATATAACCATGGGAGAGCTCTACCTATCAGTCCTGACTCAATAGAGTGTATTGTTTAAGGCTTAAAATTTTTCTGGAATCTCTTCTCCACAATAATTCACACCCCTAAATATTTCTGCTTCATCAGCTGTTTGCATGTAGAAACATCCATGTGGACTTAAATATATTCCATGTATGTCTCCCATTACTAATTTTGTCACAGAAAATATTCAACTTAGAGGGCTGTCTTGAAACTTTCAGAAAGAGCTACAAGCAAGAATTACAAGTAACCAGGAAAGTATACAACAGCAAAAGATTCATATGTCTTAGATTAGGTAATGTTTAAAAGTTTTAGCTGTGCAAGTAAACCAGTAATAACAACCTCGGAATTACAGAGTTTACACAGGCAAAGTTAGTCCAATAACACAAATAAGCTTCTTAAAACTTTATTATTATTATTATTATTTTATATCTATAATATAGCACAAAGATCACCATTATTCTCTGTGCACGAAGCAAACACTAACCGACTCTCCTCAGCACTTCTTCTCAAAGGAAACATAAGACATTGCTATCGAATTTTAGCCTGGAGACACTCAAAGTACAATTCTTCCCCCAGATCTCCTTTGCTCCCCAGGCAGGAAAGCAATTTGCTGCGGATAAAACCTAACAGCTCTGCTCCTTTCTCTGAGGATCCTGATGGTAAAAGTCTCAGATCGGATCTCAGTGAGTTGGTAGGGGGATAGTTATTCCTTCTCATGAGTTAGGCTCCTAAACTTTGCCATCCAATTTAAGAAGTAGTGAGGGGATAAAAGCTTTTCCAGAGAACAATTCAAAACTTAAATGGAAACTCTGAGTTACCACTCTTCTACCCAAAACCTCTTTGTGTTTGTGACAGAGGAAGGTGAAGGCAAGTATGTGCTCAAAGCCAGTAGGTGTGAATGCTTTGTCTTATTAAAGAAAAGGCTAACCCAATGAAAGAAAGGAGTCATAGTCCCACCAAGTTCTCCAGCAGATGAGTAAAATAAGGCAGGGTCTTAGTGTTAAGGGACTGTTTTCCCTTCATGGAGTGCATACGTACTTGAAGACCTTTACCCCATGAGCACTATGATGTTTAGTGCACATTTATTAAGATACTAGTTTTATTGAACTCATTGAGGCTACTTAACGCACTTAAAATTCATCATGTGTTCTGCATGGATTACTGACTAATAACATATTTAAGGCAAAGCTATCCTGGAGAGAGACTTGTGTTCTGAGGAAATACAAGTGTCATGTGAAGCTGAAAAGCACTTGAGGCAGAGCACTGTTTTTGTGTTGCAGTGCAGTTTGAACATTTTCTTGTTGACATTAAGTAAGACAAAACCACGGAGTGTTTACAGAACTGACAATGGGGCAAGGCTTTTTTATTTTTTTTCCAGCTTGAGAGACAAAAGAACAAAACTAAAACTTACTGTCAAGGCCTGGAAGGCCCTGCCACTCTGGCCTGTCTCTGCCAAACCCTGGGACTCCTCCACTCCCCCATCCTGCCCGGACCCAGGACCCCATGCCAGCCTTGGAGTGGTCAGACCCTAACCAGTGAGTAACCAGGCTACAGATGGACCAGGCTACAGATGGGCCAGTCTCCAGCTCCCCACGACTCTGCCCTGCCCAGCCAAGGGCCTCACAGAGCAAGGCCCACCTGAGGGGCCTAGCCTGGCTTCAGCCTGTCCCTGACCACAGGGAGGTGCCTGATGCCAAGAGATGGGGCTATGCCTATGCCCCAAGCTGCCCAGCTCCTGGCTGGGGTGGTGAGACAGGATGGACTGCCAGACCCTGACCTGATGCCCCCATGGGGAGCCCCCAACATTCTTGGTCCCCAGGGAGAAATGGGCCCACAGGTTGTCCAGACACCATTGCCAGCTTGAGGAGTTATTTTCAGTTCCCATAAGTCTCCATGTGAAAATGAAGAAATTTCCTCAGATGACAGCCTTTGACTCATCCCTACAAGCAAGCACTTTTACAAAAGGGTAGAAGTCCAGGACTCTAACACAGTCCAGGACTGAGGAATTTATTGCAGAGGATCACATTTCAACATTGGCATCATCTGTCTCAGGAAGGTTTAATTCTGCTAAATTTGATCAAGATATAGGTCCATATATTAAACCCAAATAAGGAAATCCATCTGCTCTCCTGCATATTACCAGGCGGCACCCTGGAGTGCCAAGACATTCCCAGAGCCCCAAAGCTTCAGTCTTCCCCTCTCCCACCCACCCTACAGCTGCTGTAGGTTGAGCCATGGCCCTTATCTGAGGTTTGCAGATGGCCCCTTTAGGTGTCAGTCTGGCCCTGTGAAGAGTAATTGGAAGAGCTGGAGGAATATAGCAGAATAATTACAGCAAGATATGAAGGAGCAAGATTTTAATAATTCATGGGATATATTTAAATTGTAAGATTTTAATTATATCTTTATCACTTCTTTATTTAAACTTCCCATGTAGGGAGGAGAGCAGGAGAGCAAGTTAACATTTCCTGCTGTGTGCATGATGGGCAAAATTTGGGAACACATCTTTTCTGCATTGATTGTCAAAATGACTTTGAGTTCCTGATTAATACTTCACAAATATAGGTGTATGTTTACTCAAACAGTTAAAACACAGATTTCTGAGATTTAGAAAGTATATTTCTTGTTAGAGTAATGGTTTAAAAAAAATAAAAAAATAAAAAATAATCTGAAGTTGTAAATATAATGGAGAAGGGAGCAGTGTACTAAAGGTTATTCTTCTAAACAGATTAATAAATTTTGTATAAATTCTTCAATCATTAATTCCATACTATTGTTCTCCGTGAAATTAACCATTTCTATATATTTTGAGTCAAGGTTCTTATACATCAATACCATTAATAACTGCTGGATCCTACAGTCAGTATTCAACTCCTGCAGTGACTTATAACATCAACCCAGACTGCTCACCTCACAGATGATATGCTGAATCTGTCCCACGCCCTGTATTTACATTTTCCAAACAATACAAACCATTCTAATCATATACAGCTTATGAAAATTAATTGTGAGTTATTTTAAAACTTTTAAATGAAGAATTGCATTTATGTAAAAATTGCCCCACTGTTCAGTGGTCCAGCATCACATTTTCTTCCAAATCACCTCTATTAAGATCGCCTTAAGTGTATCGATATGATCATATTATTTATATAACTCAAAGTCTTAAACTGAGATGCTAAAGGAAGCAACATGTTATAGGTAGGACTAAGACCTTGTAACAGTAAGGATTGTGAGGCTTTGGGACAGATTTCCTGGGGAGCATCTGAGCTTCACTGGACTCCTTTTTTAAGATGTTATTCAAACTTATGTCAAGAAAGACATACGTATTCTTGATCCTGCCTCAAGGCAGGAGATTGGACCAGAAAATATCCTGAAGTCCCTTTCAGCCATATTTTCTTCTGTGATTCTATGTTATTGTGCTTGTGACTGATAATTTATTGTTTGAAATTCCTTTCTTCCAGTTTTGCCAGCTTATTCAGATTTGAGACCAGCAGATTAAATTTTCCCCTCCAACCCAGTCCAACTTGCTCAAGACTGGTTCAATAATTTAAATTTATTTATTTATTTTTAATATATTTCCCTCCCAACAGTCTTAGCAGAAACAGATTTCTTAGAGGGGACACACAAATCTGGGGGAATTATGTCTATTAAGTAATTTCTAGGTGCCTATTTAATCAGCCCTTCCTGGTTCTTTCACCTGTATCTTATTTTGCCCTTCCTCTCTTCTGAGTTCTAGGAAACACATAACTAGTCACCTCCAGGGATAACATCAGTCTTATATATACATTTACCTTTTTATATAGGTAAAACTTATTTCACTGCTGAGACTAGCCTGTGGTCTTGGTTCCTCTGTGCTTATTGCTGCCAGCTCTAGATTTTTACTGAATCCCTTAGTGATAGCATGACTTGGACAGTGAGGAAACACAATCTAAGAATTATTTTTTATGAAGAGTTAACAGGGGTAAATTTAAAGTACAGGAATACAAAAAGAAAGGGAATGATGCATTTCAAACATGAAACAAATTAACCAACTGTCACCCGACACAAAAACCTAAGCTGAGCTAGGCAAAGCTGGAATATAACATCCTTGATGGGAACCTAGCACATTTTTCACTTGGCAAAGTCAAGACTATGAAAGGTTCAAGGCCTACCTGTTTTGTTTTGTTTTGTTTTGTTTTGTTTTGTTTTTTGTTTTTTGTTTTGTTTTTTGTTTTTTCCTAGTTGTCACAGCAATTGGAGCCAGCATTCATTCCCTCTATTTAGGAGATAAAATAGATAGCACTAACTAAAGCAGCAAAATTTTCCACGTACATTGTTCTGCTTTGCTCTCCATAATTCCCTTAATATTCTCTAATTATAGAGGGTCTGGCTAGTCTTTATAGAGGTGCTTTGATTGAATTACCTTTGCTGTTGATTTATATATATATATATATATATATAAATAATATTTATATATTTATATATTTATATATATATAATATATAAATATAAAAATATATAAATATTATATATATATATATTTATTTATTTATGCTCATGATCTAGTGTTGAAAGGCTGTCCAAACAACACTTCCAGTCTCCATTTGTAAAGGTAAAGCAGAGCCGTACATAAATTCAGCATTACTTAGAACTTTCATCTGGTTAAAAGTGTGTTCATGAATAAAGGCGTACGTTTATTTTACAGGTTTATTCACTTGAACAAAATAGTCATGTCAGATCATTTTTCTCAAAACCAGTATTTACTGAGCCAGCTGCAGCTGGATGGCTAGATTTGTTAAGAAGCTAAGAGGCTGATGAGAAGTAAATTATAAAAAAAAAAAAAACAGCAACATTCATACACATGAAAACATGAAAAAGAAATTCCAGCAAAGAGTTTGTCCACTTTTTAGGGACTGTTTTTTGATTTCTGAACAGAGGTTGCTCTGCTCTTAATGTACTCAGATTGAGAACAGGTCTCCTGAATGTTGTTGTGTCATGTGGTAGAGTCATAACTGTGCTGACTGCTCCTTGTCCCATGTAGCTAGAGGCTGTGCCCACCCCTGCATTTAAGATGGGGTGGCATTTTTCCCAGGCTTTATACTTGCTGACAGCCTAACTGGCTATTGTTCCTGACTCTTTAAAAAATAAAAAATAAAAGGTTTTGGGTTGCTCCCTTGCCTTTTTGTCCTCTTGCAGATGTCTGTTCCCTGTTTCTGTCAGCTAAGCAGTCCAGCTGTAAGCTTTTGCAATAGTAATCACTACCCACACATTCCCAAAGAACAACATCCCTGTTCCCACCCCTTCCCTGAAATAACAGGCTAAGGAAAAAAATTGCAGACAACCAGGCTTTTTTTTTTTTTTTTTTTTTTTTTTTAATTCAGGAATAGGCTTTCTTGTGAGGTTTCCATCATTATGTGGTTTGGGCTGGCTCAGTGAGACCATGCAAACAGAAATGCCTCTCTTACGATTTTAAGGCCAATGCAAGAGACAGCTAGAATAAAAGAAGAAAACAAAAAAGTATAACATTTTTTTTTTTTTTTTCCCAAGGCTTAAGTACAAGTTTAAAAGGTTAAACTATGTCTCAGCTTTATTAGAATCAGAATTCATTGAATCATAAACTATAGACAGGACAATTAAAATAAGGTGACAGGGGATTGCTAATACATAGTTTGAAATAGTTACAAATATTTGTGTCAATTACTTTATTCCAGCTGAGGATATTTATTGTGTTACTCACATCCTGTACATATTTTATTATAATATATTATTATTATTATTATTATTTGTGCTTTACCATTAAAAAAAAAAAAAAAAAAAAAAAAACAGCAAGATTTACCTAATTAATCCAGACTTAACCCTTCATCTGTCTTTTGCAGATCTGTGCCCCAGCCTCTCTCCTAATGGGCGATATCATAGAATCATAGAATGGCCTGGGTTGGAAGGGACCTCAAGGATGACCTAATTCCAACCCCACTGCCATAGGCAAGGATGCCACCCACTAGACCGGGTTGCTCAGGGCCTCTTCTAACCCAAACACTTCCAGGGACAGGGCGTCCACAACCTCTCTGGGTAACCTGTGCCAATGCCTCACTACTCTCTGAGTGAAAAATTTCCTTCTAACCTCTAATCTAAATCTCCCCTCTTTTAGTTTAAACCCATTCCCCTTTGTCTTATCATTATCTACCCAAGTAAAGAGTCCTTCTTCATCCTTTTTATTTTTGAAAGGCTGCGACAAGGTCACCCTGAAGGCTCAGGTCACCCTCTTCTGCAGGCTGAACAGCCCCAGCCAGCCCTCTCAGCCTATCTTCGTAGGAGAGGTGCTCTAGCCCCTTGATCACCTTTGTGGCCCTCCTCTGACCTCCTAAGAGCTCTGAACAGAGGTTGCTCTGCTCTTAAATGTACTCAGGCTGAGAACAGAACAGTTTAGGTCTCATGAACTGTTGTGCCATGTGGCAGAGTCATAGCTGTGCTGTCTGCTCCTTATCCCCATGTAGCTAGAGGCAGTGCTCATTCTTCTTGTGCTGGGGGCCCCAGACCTGCACACAGTACTCCAGGTGGGGCCTCACCAGGGCTGAGTCGAGGGGGACAATCACCTCCCTTGACCTGTTGGTCTCTCGTCTTTTAAGTGCACACTGCCAGCTCATGTGGATATCTGGTAACCCTGATCAAGGACCTCTGATGGAAGTCATCACCCCCCCCCCCCCGCCCCAGCCCAGAGACAGACCTGAATCCAGCCCTTTGCACATCCTGAAAGTGGACATATACCTACCAGCATATGCTGTCTGCTCATGGGAAATACCAAAAGCTGAAAGGTGCCTTTGAATGACTTACAGGCAGATCATACCCTTTATGAAGTGAGTTAATTTTGAAGCTGACTTTGGTATGCAGGTAATTTGCCAAAATAACAAGATCTTTAGATCTCCAGGACTTTTCTGATTAAGGTATAATGTTAGAGTTGACTGCTGAGGTATGTGACATAGGAAACTTACTTTACCTATTATTATACTGATGTGGCATGACAGTGATGAGGACCAATTTCATGTTCTAATTTACCATAATTCAAGAACATTATAATTGCTATAACCTTGCACTGGGACCCAGTGTTCTCAGTATTTTTGGTAGTATGTAAGCAAGAGACAGGAAAAATTCTTCCCACTCAAACCTTACAAACAATTTGGTGTTTTACAGTATTTAGAGAGCACTGAACAACAAAACCTACAGAAAACATAGCCTCATCTTTTACAGGAACTATTTCTGGTTTTGAGTAATTACTTGGAAAACAAGTTCTTGCATACATGTTACTGTGAAAGTTTTCCACAATAGTAAGCAGGTAAGTGAATATATAATGGCTGTGTTCTAATTATTACTGATTAAAAAATTAAAAAGTATGTTTTTTTTTCAGTTGTCAAGAAAATACTACATTAGGTGTAATGATAAAAAACAACTTTTAATTAATAATGTTCACCATTTACTTTGTTCAGTAGCAGATTTTTAGAGACCTAATTAAACCCACTTTAATTAATAAAACTTTTGCATCTTAATATACATTGTATGGATCACTGATTGTATTGTATTTAAAGAGCAAGACATATATATATATATATATATAAATAGTGCTCTGACTACAACATTTACAGTTGCCAAATCATAAAAAATAATACTTTTAAATGAAAATTACTCCCAGAGTATATTAAAAAACAATGAGTTCATATGAGGTCAAGTACTATGCTGTTTCAATCAAAACAGAATTAAATGTTAGTTTATAACCAAAATAGCTATCTTTTTTCAACATTCAGGCTAGTGCTGCCAGTTCTCATAATTTTAACTCCAATCTTTTAAGAAACATTATCTTTTTAAGGTCATGACTCCTGTAATCATTTGATGAAACTTACTTCTATGTACTACTTCTTGCATTTCTGGTTCACACAGACCTGGAGGAAACTGTGAAAAAGTAATACAAGAATGGCAAGGACTAAGTCAGGAGGCAAGAGAAGAAAACCTGAATAGATCTACCTTAAAAGCTGTTACAGGTTAGTTTGTAATTTCCACAATGATATTATATGTCTAAAAATGGTATAATTTCATTTTTTTTGAGTAACGTGAGAGTTTAACTTTGCTGATTATGTTCAGATGTGGTTAAATAATTCAAAACCTTTCTGAGAAAATATAAATAATAGGAGAAGAGCATTTGGAAATATAATAATAATTAAGTAAGTCTCTTACAAATGTAATAATGGAATATATTTAATATGTTCTCACTTCCCACTTTACCCTTACTTTATAGAACCTGCACTATTTCCAGTTATGTGGTTCAGTCTTGGCCAAAATACTGTAGATGGCACTGCAGAATATATGAATATATATATATATATATTTTCTAATTTAAGTCATTTATTTATTGTTCCTTTATACTGCCCAGTAGGTATAGGCATAAATAGAAAATGCTTCCTGCAGTTTCAGAATCTTTTCAACGCTCATTTCAGAATGTAGCTATTTAGTTCAAATCATGTGACATGTAGTACAAAGCACAACTGATTAAAAGGTATAGTCAAAAATCTCTCTTTTATCTCAACTGTGGATCACCATGCCTCTCACCATGCTGTACAACCATACCTAGTCATCCTTTACATGCTTCTTATGATTAACTAGCACTAATGCTTGTTATAACAAAGATTTTTTTTACAGAATTATGCCAGCTTTTGGACTTCAGAACAAAAGGGATTGCTATGAGCCTGTCTATGTCCAGATTAAAGGGTAATAGACTCAGTTTATACAGTCATCTCTCAATAACATCCCAAGCAATTACACTGTGAGCGGGGTACTTTCTAAACATAGTGGGTTCTGAATGTACAATACACAGAAAAATGCAACCCAGAACTAGCTAAGAATGTTTTTAATTATTTCAAGTGTTAGATGTGCATAGTGTACCAGGTTTATCTGAAAAGCTCGGTGGATGTCCAAGGAGAGGCACTAAGCTCATCAAGTCAACAAACCCAGGGCCAGGAACAGGATTTCATCAGTGGTGGTTTAAAGTAATCTACTTTTACTTTACACTGAAGTGGCCAAGGACCACATACATATACTCCTTGTAGACAAGGCAGCAGCTTATCCCTTATCTCTGTATTACTGGGCATCTTACCAATCACAGCTGAGAAATACTTGGCTAGACACAGGCTCCTTTCCTAAACTCATTTGCCTTTCTCCCAACAAGCTTCAAGTGCTAACAACATAGACAGAGGAAGCATGAGTCTCAGGCCTGAGATGACATACTACTATTTCCATTTTATAATGGAATAAACAAAACAAAGAGGCAGTATTTTAGACCCTTTGAAGACTACTGCAAAGTAATGAATGAGGTGGTGTATTTTCTGCAGGATACTGCACTGAATCCACTGCTGAAAAATACTGTCTAATCAATATTATGTTATAAGCATAATGTTAATGGTTTAAAACCCAGAAACAGAGTGCTTCACTGTCTTGAAAGTCAGCCTTACATTGATTAAATAGGCATATTTTATTTATCCTATCAAAGAGAAATTACAAGGTATACTTGATCACATTTTGTAAGTACTCACAAGGGAAGAAGATTTTTGATGGTAGGTTTTTTAATCTGAAAGACAAAAGGATAATGAACTCCAACAGCAAGTGAAGGAAAAACTACACAAACTAGTCAGCAAATGATAATTATAGCAAATATAGCAAATATAGCAAATGATATGACATGGCTAGGATAACTAACCACTGAAATATATCTCTGGGGAGAAGGGATGGGGCGTTGATATTCTATAACCTTAAATCTTTGAGATTAGATGTTTTTTTTTTGTTTTTTTTTTTTGTTTTTTTTTTTTTTTTAAAGAGATATGTTACCGCCCAACCACAAAGTTTCAAATTTGATGCACAAATTTCCAAATAAAATACCATATCTTGTGTTATGAAGACAGGTTAGATAATAATAAAGGTTCTCTGCTGTCATAATAATAATAATAATAATAAAACTTTGAATTTCCTAGTGCTGATAATAAAACTGTACTTTTATCATTATCATTTTAAACAACAACCAGAACAACAAATCTTTGAATTCAGGACATGGAGTATATAGATTCTGTATCAACCTATGACAGAAAACTAATTTTAATTTATGGTTGAACATAATTATTCTTTTCCACTTCCTTGTATAAAACATTTCACAGGTTTTGCTGGAAAGAAGATTCCAGATATAGCCAATGAGGGAGAAAAAAAAAAATCATGTATATATTTTAAGAAATCAGACAGTTCAAGACATTTTTGCACAACTGTTTCATGCAAAGCCAAGAGCTAAGAGGAGAAAATCCTATGAAGGTTACTAGCAGCATCTGTGCCACAGGTTTTGACGGTATGATTAGGGTGAGACAAAAGAAAGATCATTTTTTAATTTCAATTAATTTTCAAATTTTAATTTAGGACTATTTTCTATTTTACTGTGTCAGGCCATGAAAAATACAGTGTGGATACAATTTTATATTTTTCTAAAGTGGCATCTGTTTATTACTTTTTGTAATTTTTGTAGTACTTACTACAAGTTAGCTACGCCAAACTACATGAAAAATGTAAAATGCCTTTTGCAGCTTATGCATACTTAAATTTGGGGAAGATAAACTACTTTTTTGTTATACGAACAGTTTTTTTGATATTTACAAAGTATTGTTTTCATTACAAAGATGTTGTAAAAGAAGTCGTATTTTGACCCTCTGTACAAATAGCATTTACTGTCAAGACACTGCTAAGGTGATAGGCCAAGTATTATCAGCTCTTGCAAGGCAAAGCCTTGGGAAACACAGATATTGAACACATGAATAGATAATGACATTTCTCTAGAAGCAGATCACTGGAAAAATTAAAAAAAAAAAAAAAATCTGACCATTGCTATATGAGTTAGGCTCTCCTCCCTCCTCTCTGTTCTGTGTATCAGTTTGCATTGACTGACATTCTTTTACTGTTATACTGGACATCCTATGGGCAAAGTTTCCGGATCCTGCTATGGTCCTGCTATACAGGCAAAGAAAACCTCTTATTTTAATTTTTGACTTCAATCTCCAATTCATATGTTGAAAATGAAGGAAAGGAATACAGAAAGTCATGGGATAAAAGGATAAGGAAAAAAAAAAAAAAAAAAAAAAAAGCAGAATTCATTAATATAGCATTTAGTGTTTGGTAAAATACTGGTAAAGGAAGTAACATGAAGCAGCGGATGAGAGAAGGAGGTGAAGAAAGAATCAAGATGATTGTAACAGAATCATTTATGTGATGTTAAGAGCAGAAAAAGTAAGCTGCAATGGATGAGGTGTGAAATGACAGAGGACCTGAAGATCCTTGGATTCTGGAAGACTGAAAGTTTATGTAGCTGGAAATGGTAAATGTAGAAAAAATCTGCATGTACAGGTCAAGAAGGAAAGTGAAGATTAAGTCAAATATCTTCAGACTGCATGCCTTTGGTGATGTAATCCAAGGTGACAGAGACATGGAGAAAGAGAAATCAGAAATTTAGGTTTAGCCCTGTTGATCCTAAACCAAACTGAAAATATTCCTTCCATAACTTTGACAAGTTACATACTGGCACATGAGAAGAAATAAATGGAAAATCCAAGGTATCTAACGTGAGTTAGTACAGAATCCCTCAGAGAAGGCTTTTCTGGCTCTTTGCTGATGCCTTCAATCAAAAATGATATGAATAATGCCAATGTTTTACCTATCACAGCACTACTTTGTTAAGATATGTGAAAATAGTTTTATTTTGTCTAGAGTAAAAAATACTATTCTTAAATCAAAAGCAACAGGCAGCATGTGGCAGACATTATAGAAAACAATGGTGCAGAACATTTCCCAAAATAAAACCACATGTAATAGCTGTGTGCAAGTTAAGTCAGAATTAAAGTTTTACATAAATGGAAGTTTCCTCCTTTTTCCCATTGTTTTGTATTACAGCACTTTGCAAAACATTGCAATGAATTTTTACAGAGTAATTTTGGCATTACATTTACTCTAACCTTTATTAAATGTTACAAAAGAAATATCAAAAAAGATGTCATGATCAGTTCATATAAATATTGGTTTAGTTGGGAAATTGCACAGAATCAAAGGGCAGGCAATAGCATAAAGAGGCAAAGAGACAAAAGGCCATGAAACATTGATGTGGGCATATTTAAATAATAATAATAAAAAAAAGAATAACACGATCCTCTAAAAGACCTCCAACAGATTTATACATAATTCCACACAATCAGTTATAAAATAAAGGTAATTCAATTCTCTTTGATCTTTCATCTAAGAAACTAGGTATTGTGTCAATGTGTCAAGGCAAAATAGCCTTTCCTTCTCTACTAATAGTCTTATACATCCATCTCACCATGGAAATTAGGTGTGCCTTTTTTTTTTTTTTTTTTTTTCTTTTTAACAAAGCAGAAATATTGCAGGCAGAGGAGGTCCTTTTATCTAAGTAGGTGACACAGAGTTCCAGGAAATTATGAATGGTTGCATTTGTTCATACATGGAAAGACACTATGTGTTTTATAGGTGACTTCCTTTAAAGTAAAAGGGGAGAAAACAAAAATATAGCCGTAATTCATTCAACCTGTAATTAGTTGAACTTCCCCTCTCTGTAAATACCTCCACCTCCCATTGCCTCACAGCAAGACCACTTCTCACTGATTGGCAGAAAGATTCCTTGCACTTAGAAGGGTGGTGGTTTATTTTCAAAGACAAGTAAAGCAGACAGGCACCAAACATCTCCATGTAGTTACATGCTCTATACAAACACACCCATCTAATGAAAGGAAGTCATTTCCACTACTTACATGGAAACAACAGTGCTGGAAAGTGTAAGCAGCAGGCATAGATACAACAGAAACAATAGTGTAGTAACACAGAGTGGATTTCAGCCCAAAGCAGTTCAGCACAGTTACCAAAAGCTCAGCCAAAGAACACAATAGTCCTGGAACTCATGTGATGGGATTGCTGCCTACAGACCACAAGTATTTTGGTTCAATCTCTAGTTGTGGTCATGCACAGAATGCTCCAACAGAGTTCAAGGAATCATTTATGAACTGGAAGTTAAGCATATGTTCATCTGCCTTCACAGAGTGGACCAGAGTGTTTGGTGCTTCTCATGCTTGAACCCAGCATGAAATCAGGCACTGAACAGATGCCTGCACTGTGTGCCTTCATTCCCACCCATTTATTGAATGAAAGAATGTTCCTCAAAGCAGACACCGGAATGCCTCTACTGTATAACCAAAACACCCTGGGAAAGTCTTTACTAAACATGTTTTCTAAAATACCAGCACTATGGCAAATGGTTACCTGTTCAGTTTATGCATGTTATT
Source organism: Oxyura jamaicensis (assembly GCF_011077185.1). Classification (NCBI taxonomy): domain Eukaryota; kingdom Metazoa; phylum Chordata; class Aves; order Anseriformes; family Anatidae; genus Oxyura; species Oxyura jamaicensis. The sequence continues at coordinate 131,843,754 of NC_048894.1, read as the reverse complement.
CCGTCACTACAGTCTAAAGATGTTTACTTGGGAATCCATTTGCTCAGTTTCACTAACCCTGCTTAGAAGATCTCTGTGCAAAACACATTTAAAGCTGCAAAGGTAACCAAGAACATTTTGAAAAAGGAGCACTGTGAAAAGCAGCTTATAGTACAGAAAAACAATTATTTTGTCTATTTTTTTCCTCTTACAGTTTAACAGATATTTGTACATTATTTGAATTTTCATCCGTGAACTCATCCTCTCTCTCTTTATAAAGTCTTGTGTTGGTGTCACAGTCTCATACATGTGACAGTTCTTTTGAGGCTGATGATTGCTGTCTCATTACAAATTTTTCTCCATTCAAAACAAATGATTAGCAGTCTGTTACAAAAGTGTTTCAAGTGATTTAGCATAGCATTTTCAAAGCAAGGCAGCTGAAATACCAGGTAATGATTTGAAGCCTACATCATACTTCCACAGTGTGTCTTTGGCATTTTTAGCTTCACTAAAAGAAACCAAAATAGCCATGTTATGCAAGGCCTGTCTCTTCAGCTGGTAAGGTAGCATTAATTGAACTCTTTGGAGTCCCAAAGAACAAGGATACAGAGGAAACATATCAGAGAAACAGTGGGTCACTCTCAGTGATATTGGATACATACATATGATACAACCATTAGAAATTTTTTCTTCCCCATTACACACTCTTTATGTCCTATAACTTGACCTATGGAAAGACCTACGAAATATCTGTTCATAGCTTTGCTTTTAGCTTGTGGTGTGACTTTTGGCTGATTTTCTTCTATTCCCATTTCTGTGTTAAGCATGTTTTGATTTTTGTCTTTATTAAGAATCTAAATCTAAATCTAAACAGGACCTGTTACTCATTATGTGGTCAGGCTTTCTCATGACGGTAGAAACATCTGGCTGTTGCTGTCTCCACAATCAGAAAAATAATTCTTTAAATAATTATGTAATGCAATCCATTAGGGTGGTTTAAGTGCTTATTGCATTGTTTCAACTATTTTCTACAACAATAGTAACATAAAAGCTCAACAGTTCAAGTTTAGTCACTTATTAGTCAAATATAAACATGACTGAACCCCTGTAAGCCAGAGAGACAGGCCACCAGTAGCTTTCTTTCAGTATCAGATTTTAAGACTGAATACAGCTTCATTTCTAGTGACTTTTAGGGCTGGAAATATGAACCAGGACCCTAAAACAGAGAAGCATAGTCCTGCAGTTAATATCTACTTTCTTAATTGTAGGTGAAAGATAGTATGTGAAGAATTGTTTTTGGTCAGGCCAGTGGATAGCAGAGCTACCTTCTCTGGCTGCACCATGTACAGATGTTCCACTGCAACATGAATGGAGCAGGGCAGTTTCCTGGATTTATTTTGTGGGGAAAAAAAAAGAAAAAAAAAAAA
>NC_048894.1:131838283-131842248 GCF_011077185.1 Oxyura jamaicensis | reverse complement strand
ACTGACAGGTGAGAGGCTTCTGAAAGTCCTCACATTAAAAATGTTTTGGATTGAAGACAGCCTACCTTTGCTTCATATGTCTGCTTGCAGTTTGTTATATACATATTTTATGTTATCTTTGTAAGCCTGACTATTCTGGTTTCTGCTCTCTGTGCATCAGGGGAAATCCCTGGCAGCAACAGAGCACACATGTGCATCCAGAATATAGTTCTGAAATACAGTTTGGGAGACAAAGCAAAAAGTCTGCAGGGACCAGCAGGCCAGCCTCTGAGATGTTGGAAAGGCAGACAAACCTACAGAGTTAGAAGAGATTACTTGGTTTACAGAAGGGTGCTGGACTGGACTGCTAGCCTGAAGGAAGCTGGCAATCCAAATGTTCAAAGGAGATTTAAGTTTCATGGTCTGAAGACCTCAACTTTCTCTTATGCAGAAGGGATTTTTTGCTAGTAAAGCCCAGAAATGCTAACTGCAAAACCTTTTAATCTCATGTTGAGGAAAAAGCTATGGACATATTCACCTTAAGGTTCTGACTTTCACTGAAGTAAACCATAACTGCAGAAAATGTTGATGATTGTAGGTCTTTGGTTCTTGTGCTTGCTTCTAGGAAGTAATCAAAGGAATGTTTATCTAGAGTTGAGTATAATTCATATGACACAGCAGTTCATCTGTTCATTTTTCTTACCTTTTTTTTTTTTCCATTTGGATTGGTACATTGGTTCTTAACATCTCTTGGTTTCTTAAAGAGAGCATGCATATGACCATTGCCTACCCCTTCAGTAGATTAGATCAAAGTTTTAAAGTTATATACAGTATTTAAATCAAATCTTGACCCACATAATCTCTTTGCTTTCTCTTCTGAATAAACAAAATCAATATTAAACAAAATATCACTACTGTTGCAGTGAAATTATTCTACCATGCACAAATACGGTCTGTATTTCTATTTCTCTCAATACATTGGTCTCTACAGAAAAAGGCCTGGCAAAATCATTGTACATTATCTACTGTACTAATAAAAAACACTATTTTTTTTTTAGTTCATATGATGAAGACTTGACACTATTAGCTTTTCTTTTTTTTTTTTTTTTTTAATTATTATTTTTTTTACACTGACCTTTCCAAGGATATTATTAGTTTCTTTTAATCTAAGTGAACCGTAATACTATGATTCTGCAAAGCCTATATACTTCACAAAAATCTGCTGCATCTTGTCTTCTGTGGTAATTGTATAACGAAGACACATTTCTAAATAACAGTTGTTTGTTGACAGGCATCAAAAATACTTTCAGTATAGGATTTTATTATAATAAAGTATTATAAAGTTATTATAAAGTATAATACTATACTTTCAGTATAGTATTTTATTGTTAAGGAGTCTTGCTGAATGTTTTTAACCATACAGAATATTTAAAGACATTTAAGTAGTGTGTCATGTAAAGTTTTGAGGTATTTTCCTGACCTGTCCAAAACATCACATCATTTCCAGCCTTCAAACATTGGCCAGCAACATTTCTGAGTAGGGGCTAATAGACACAGTTAAATCTCAAGCCATTGTTATTGTTATTATGGAATTAGTATTCTCCTTTTCAAAAAGGATCTTCAAATCCAGGAGCAAATTTCTGACCTAATATGAACTTCCTTCATTGATCTGAATACTCTGGTCAAATATTGACATCAATGCAGAGAGAAGAGGACAGTCAATGAGAAATGCGAAGTTTCTCAATTGAACTTTCTGCATCTGTTAAAAAAGGTCAATAAGTAAGCTTGCGGATTATCAGTGACAAGCAGATCAGTTGTGATGTCAATACTGTACCACAGATCTGTTGGAGGAGGAGCTCTGCTCTTTTGGTAGGCAGACCAAATCCTCAACTACAGCAGACTGAGATAGCAGCAAATCCTTCTGGAGTCCAGATGAATGCCCACACCATTCCAGAACCCCTGATTTCTTTTCTTTTTTTGTTTTGTTTTGTTTTGTTTTGTTTTGTTTTGTTTTTGTTTTTTTGTCTCTAACACAGATGTAAAAATGACTTAAGATCACCATTCATTAACTCTCCAAGCTATTTCACAGATGCTTTTTAAGTGTTTTCATGCATGTTTAGGGTCAGAAAAATGACTATTGAGGTAGGAGAGAATATTTTTTGTCCAGGAGAAATTTGAGTTTTCCCTAAGAATTGAGATCTCAAACGCAGTAAGGTATTATCATTTCAACAGATAAGCTCAATTGAAAAATATATTCTAAATAAATAAATAAATTTGATATGAAATTGATCTATGAGCAGATGAATTTCCTCAGCATGAGGTGTATGTATAGACCTTTCCATTATTACAAACTCCACAATTTATATTTTTCCAATAAAAGTTAGCAAAAAAAGAGTATAAACAGCTTTACATTTTAAACACTGTTTTTTGTACACTAGAGAAGAATGATTTAGCAATAAAGAAATATATTACTTTTTCTTCAGGTGAGTCACAATCGTATATTAAGACATGCCACTTGGACTGAAAAAGCTTATTTAAATACTTTAATTCAATTCTGCTAGAAACAGAATTCTCAAGGGAAATGTTTTTCTTCTGATAAGGGCTACACACTTGTTATGCTGATGTGTTAATAAATCTAGATCTGGCATACTATAATTTTTTAAATTATATTTTTGATGAGAATATGTCACAGAATTTTGAACACCTCTATTATTCTGGGTTTAATATGTGTCCTGCTAATATGATAAGTTAAGTATATGTGGAAGCAAAAAGTCTGGTGTTTTAAGTCTAACTAAGTAGTCCAACTCAATATTCAAGTTTCTGCCCAACAATAGACATAAAATGTTTAAAATCAATGAATGAAAGAATAGATTATAGGATGCGATGTATTATCTGAGAAGATTTTTTTTTCAGAATTGTTTCATATAACAGAGGGAACTGGGTGAACCTGACCTCAAGCTGTCTCAATTTTCTGTGAAAGTGCTGGCAACCCACAATGCACTGTTCATCTGCCCCACAGGCTTTGCACCAGATGGTGATGCAAAGGGCACTAGTTTTACTAATCCACATATCAGCATGCATTTTGTCAGTACAGCCATCACTAGATGGCTGAATGCATCCCATGAAGCGATCTGAGCATACATGTGCTCAGAAAGAAAACAGTATGGCAGCTGGATACTAATATAAATGCTAGAACTAGTGATTTCAGAATAAATGTGGACTTGCATTTACAGTGCAAATGTATTTTCCATTGCCAAATGGAGAAACAAAAACTCATTGCTAATGCTTACAGGATTTCTGCAACAACTAAGCAGAAATAAAAATGACATTTCCATGCAACTAAGAAAGGGTATGCTTACAAAGCAGTCAGTATAAAAATATAGTAAATTAGAACTACAGCACAGTCACACCTGGATGTACTTGGGTTAGCAGAGCAGACTCTTACCAAACTCTATTTTTGAAGTTAGGGAAGATTTTATTTTTGTGTATTAACACTGAGTCAGTTTTCCCCACATGCTTTCTTCCTCTGTAAAATGCACTAAAGGGAAAACATAGTCATAGTCATAGTCATAGTCATAAAGTCTTCCACATAAAGTCTATGAGAAATTGAGAGAAAATTTGTGATCATAACTAATCTTCCAAAGTCTTAATATCCTCTTCTAATATCCATGTCATATTGCAAACCCAGTTAAGTCTAACTTATTGGGCATGAGACTCATGAGTGATGCTCACATCTTATGGGACTACAGTTCCCCTCTGAAACCTGACATAACTCTGTCTCCTGTGCAAGAAGATGGTAATAATATTGGAGTGAGATCAAAATGCTAAGCACTTCCCTCCATTATAAAAAAAAAAAAAAAAAAAAAAAAGGAAAGAAGGAAGGAAAGAAAGAAGGAAGGAAGGAAGGAAGGAAGGAAGGAAGGAAGGAAGGAAGGAAGGAAGGAAGGAAGGAAGGAAGGAAGGAAGGAAGGAAGGAAGGAAGGAAG
>NC_048894.1:131831324-131838273 GCF_011077185.1 Oxyura jamaicensis | reverse complement strand
AGAAAGAAAGAAAGAAAGAAAGAAAGAAAGAAAGAAAGAAAGAAAGAGAGAGAGAAAGAAAGAAGCTTATAGGAGATTCAATTAGAAGCAGAAGTGGAGTTTGCATGATCCAGTCTTGGGTCCCAGAGGATCCATGTTAAAATTTTGTCTGTCACCCACTATTCACTCCTCTACCTGCCCCTCACCTTCTCTTTCCATCCAGTGTGAAAAGTACTGCAACAGAAGAGACACCCTTTCACCATATGGCAATGTAAGTAGTGGGATTTATGTCTGTATATTTTTTTAAATTCTTCTTTGCTAAAGGAATATATGTATATGTGAATGCATACATACAATTTTGCAATTCTTCAACAGTTTTGCTTTTCAGGATAACGTTTACTTAGAGAAGTGGAGGAAATAAGGACCATAAATCTCTCTTCCACAATCTAGAGTCTTTGCCATCCTCTTCTGCAGTAACTCTTGCTCAGTATTCAGCAGTTTAAGTCAGTTGAGACATCAGCTTCACAGTGAGCTTGTTTATTAATGACTTGTTTAACAAACATAAAAAGAGGCAATCTCCCTGCAGATATCTGGTAGCTCTTGGCTTAAAAAGTACATTATATATGTCTATATTCTATGTTAGTTTGTATATATAAAGCATGTAAATTTCATCCAAAATTTAGTAAGTAATTCATACTTATCAATCTTCAAGAAATGGAAATTTAACATCTATGTGAAATGTCCCTTGTGGACAACAGGAGGGCAGGAAGAACAATTTCAAAATTTAATTCAGTGGGGCTTTCTGCTATAAGAAGGCAGGGGGGAGAGGTAAGGGATGGAAAGAAGCAGAAAAGAGTCTTATGGGAGGTGGTTCAGGGCACCTTAAAACACTCTTGCTGACTTTTGTTCCTCAGATGGAGGCAAAATAAACTCACAAGGAAAAAGTATGCTCTTTAGTGGACACTTCTGAAAGCTTCTTGAAAAAAAAAAAAAAAAAAAAAAAAGCAATAAAACAATAAAAAGGCAAAGGCCTTAGAACTGATACAGATTCTTACAAACAAAGGTATTTATAGTCAGATACATGTTTAGGATAGAAGTGTTTTATAGATGATGATGTATTCCCTCCCTTGCTGTACAGATTTTTGGATGTGGTTGGAAAATCCAGTAGTATAAATAGTGGTGAGCTGGAAAGTTTGTATTGCTTTTTTTAATTACATCAATTAATAATTCAGCAGAATGAGTTTCATCCTAAAAGGACAGCTGCCCTATATTACAACTCACTAATGTCTCTGACACAGCCTAACATTTGCTGTCAAGTTAAAAAACAATAAAAGCTGCCAACAAACCAACCCTGAACTATCAATGATATTGTGCCCACAGCTGTGGAGGATGTTATATCCAGGCTGGAGCTATTCCTGTTACCCAGCAACTCATCAATCTCTTTCTCCCTGACAAAACATATAACCTATGTTTTTTTCACAGTAGGTTCTAGAACAGGCAATTAGAAAACAGGATGTTTTCCTCAGGTTGATGCATTATATACTAAGACACAACTGACCTTCAACTTATGAGAAATACCAGAAAACAGCTCTTAAAATACTGAAATGAACTCAGATGCTAGAAAGGATGTCTTCAACCCCCTATCTTGCCCATGTAAGTTGTAGATGACTGTGTTCCTTCCTTCCCACACACTGTGAACTGAAAGTAATATTTAAAATTATAACTAAAGTTAAACTGGACTTCAGGGCCAATATAAGATTTATTTTGGCTTCTGACAGTCTTTGAGTTGAGAACTGGACTTCTGGTTTTCCATTGAAAGTTTTTAGATTGCATGCATAATGAAAGAATTAAGAATTAGAAATTAAGTAGAATGAATCATTTGTTTTTTTCACCATTATTGATATTTTAAATTGTGGACACAACAATATATGTAAGTAATAGCAACTGGAAGAAGGAGTCTGGTTAGACACATGCACTTCTGTCATCCTCTTAACAACTGAGTGTCAGGTTTGGGGTATATGATTTCAGGTTATGTTCCAGGCATTCTGTGTGACCTAGCATTAAATGGTATACTATTTGCTGGCTTTTAGACTCCAGCCTCTCATTAACTCTTCCTTTTGAGAGTGGTGGACAGACAGCAGTTTCCCTCCCAACTCTCTTCTTGAGGGACACAAGGGTAGAAGCTGGGTTTTCTTTCTAGCTTTGTCACTCCAAGTCTGCATCTGACTGTTCAAGGTTCGAGACCACCTGATAAAGTCTATAGGGTATGACGACATGCATCTCAGGGTCCTGAGGGAATGAGCTGATGTAGTTGCCAACCTGTCTCCATCATATTTGAAAAGTTCTGGCAGTCAGGTGAAATCCCTGGTGACTAGAAAAATGGAAAAGTCACTCCCGTTTTTAATAAAGGTAGAAAGGAAGATATGGGGAACTACAGAGAGGTGAGCCTTACATCTGTGCCTGGGAAGATCATGGAACAGATCCTTCTGGAAGCAATTTCAAGGCACATATAAGAAAATAAATTATCTGAGATCACCCATAGTTTTACCAAAGGCAAATCATGTCTGACCAATCTGATGCCTTTCTATGATGGAGTGACTGTATCAGCTGACAAAGGAAGACTGACCCATGTCATCTACCTAGACTTGTGCAAGGCCTTTGATGTGGTCCCATATGACATCCTGGTCTCCACATTGGAGAGATGGATTTGATGGATGGAACATTCAGTGAATAAGGAGTTGGCTTGAAGGTCACAACCAGAGAGTGGTGGTCAATGGCTCTATGTCCAGGTGGAGAATGGTGATGAGTGGTGTCCCTCAGGAGTCTGTCTTAGGACCGGTACTGTTTAATATCTTAATAGCAGTGACATAGACAGTGGGATCAAATGCACCCTCAGCAAGTTTGCAGACACCAAGCTGAGTGGGGCAGTTGATACACCAGAAGAAAGGCATGCCATCCAAAGGGACCTGGACAAGCTTGAGAAGGGGGCCCACATAAACCTAATGAAGTTCAACAAGTCCAAGTGCAAGGTGTTGAACCTGTGTTGGGGCAATGCCAGACAGGAATACAGACTGGGAGAATAACTCATTGACAGCAACCATGCAGAGAAGGACTTTGGAGTTCTGGTGGGTGAAAATCCTGGGCTGCATCAAAAGAGTGGCCAGCAGATCGAGGGACATTATTGTCCCCCTCTGCTCTGCCCTTGTAAGGCCCCATTTGGAGTGCTGCATCCAGGTCTGAAGCCCACAGCACAAGAACAATGTGAAGCTGTTAGAGGGGGTCCAGAGGATGGCCAGAGAGATGATCAGAGGGCTGGAGCACCTCTCCTATGACATAAGGCTGAGCGAGCTGGGGCTGTTCAATCTGAAGAAGAGAAGGCTCCAGGGTGAACTCGTTGAAACTTTTCAGTCCTTCAAGGGAATTTATTAAAAAAAAAAAAAAAAAAAAAGTGACTTTTTGCACAGTGAGACAATCACAGAATCACAGAATGGTTGAGGTGGGAAGGGACTTCCATAGATAATCAGATAATCTAGTACACCCTCTGCTCAAGCAGGGTCATCTAGAGCATGTTTCACAGATACAGCTTCAGTACAGTTTCACAGATACAACTTCTCTGGGCACTGGAACAGTTCCAGTGCCCAGAGAAGTTGTGGATACCCCATCCCTGGAGGTGTTCAAGACCTGGTTAGATGAGGCCTTGAGCAACCTGTGGGTGGCAATCTAGTGGGTGGCATTCCTTGAGCAATCTAGTGGGTGGCATTCCTGCCTATAGCAGGGAAGTTGGAACTAGATGATCTTTGAGGTCCCTTCCAACTCAAGCCATTCTATGATGTGATATTCTATGACAAGGAAAAGTCCTGCCTATAGCAAAGAGGTTGCAAATAGATGATATTAAAGGTCCCTTCCAACCTAAACCATTCTATAACTTTATGAAAAATGCTTTTATATCCACAATAGGAACAACAGAGTTAAAACTTCATCTGGCTGTTAACATTACTTTTATAAAGAGGGATTGTCATTACGATGTTTTAGAGTGCTTCAGGGGTGCAGAATATGATCAAGATGTTATGAATTGGTGTTTCTAGTTGAAAACCAGTAAAGGTTGCACACATTGTACAAATGATTCTGATGCCGTCTAGTAAGTGGCATAAGAATAAATTGGATGAGTATAGAACTATCTTTATTGAGCCAAAAATAATAATAATGTGCCAAATTCAGTTTTTATTCATATTTTCCATTAGATATTATGGAATTAATTTGAATATAAGGCCTGACTTTTGAAGTAGTTATTTCCAGTTGTATCTATTACTTTGTGGCTGCATTAAATCACAGACTGATTTTGGAGAATTCAAAAGTCTAATTATCTGATTTTCTGAAGAAAGCTGACTGTCAAGGCAAGATACAAAATGGAAGTGAAACTTGCAGGCTGGAATTTCAATCCAGAGTACTTAAAAAGCTCCTCTTAGGAACAACTACCAAATGTTCTACACCTAGACTGAAAATCTATTGTGGGCCCAAGGTGATGTTAAGATCATGCTAAATTTATTGATTTAAACAGAGCATTGTGAAGAATATAAACAACAGAAGTACTGTTTATACAGAATGTTTTGGTGTAAACAATATCCAGGATGTGGTGGGTTAAGAATAGTGTTTATTCTTAACCCACCACTTCACCCCAAAAAAGCTTGTTTTAAAGCTGGTACAAGCACTTCTAGTGTCATAACACTCATGCTGAGCAATTACTCTGTGGAAAAGCCATTCATATGATAGTCTAGTTTCTTTCAGACCAACTGTTGGCACAGATGCAGTGGTCGTTCTTACTCAAGAACACTCTATTTCATTAAGCAGACACCACACATTTGTGAGAATATTGTCCCTTTAAATGCTTCCTCACAGAAAATGTTGGATTCATGACACTAGTTGGAATCCTGGTGCTGGTCCAATTTTAATTCTCAAGACTCCCCTCCTGTACTCTCCTTGAAGCTGGGTCATTACAGTATCACATATGTTCTTCCTTCAAAGTTGTTTGATTTAGAGGCCAACAGAGCAGGCACCGTGCTAGTTAGTATCCCAATCCTTTCAATACAAAAAACTTCCAACTACTTATAGCAGGAGGTCATACAAAAATCCTAGCCCATTTCTGGACAAAAAGAATAAAAACAAACAAACAAACAAACAAACAAAAAACCAACAAACTGTAGGACCACTTATAATCCTGATTCTCTGAAAAGTGACTGTATAATTTTGTGGGGCTTAAGAGTCATAAGATCATTATGTAGATCTTCATTCTTCACTCAGTCATGAAAAGTTAACATGAAAAAACTCTGCAAGTTGAAAACCAGGACTTTCGCTGAGGCTGTTTTCTTAGACTGTTTTAGAGGACAAAATTAGATCTCTTCCTTCTCTTCTCCTCTGAGATTTGCTTTAATTTCCCAGTTCAGGGAGGCTTTGGGTCCAAAGATCTCATCCCTTTGGAGAAGTCAAAGGCAGGAAGTTATCAGTGCCAGGTACACCTAGGCTCATTTTGTACTTCAGGGATCATGGTGCATTGAATTTGGCCAGTAGAAAAGTGTCCACATAGCCACTTGTTCACTCCCCCTGCACCCAGGATGGGGGATGAAAAAAAGAAAAAAAAATGAAAAAAAAAGACAAAAAATAATAATAAAAAAAAAAGGCAAGAAAACTTGTGGGTAAGGATAAGACAGTTTAATGACAGTTTAATAAGTGAGTAACTTGGTCTATTGGATGGCGTCCCTGCCCATGGCAGGAAGGGTTAGAATGAGATAATCTTTAAGGTTCCTTTGAAACCAAACCATTCCATGATTCTATGAGGTGAAGGAAAAAGAATGGAAGGAAATAGCTCCCTTCCTCCCACAGGTAGTCTGTTGACCAACTAGTCTGTTGACCAACAAGTCTTTGAAAAACAGCTAACCCCCTTCTTCTTCCCCTACCTGTTTTATTGCTGAGCATGAGATTATATGGCTGGAGTATCCCTTTGGTCAACTTGGGTCAGCTATCCTTGCTGTGTCTCTTTCCAGCATCTTACCTAGCCTGATCACTACAGGGGCAGAATGAGAAAAAGAAAAAGAAAAAGCCCTGATGCTGTGCAAGCACTGTTCAAATGCAAAACAATGGTGTGTTATCCATTTTTTAGAGACAAATGCAAAACACAGTACCATATGGGCGGCTATGAAGAAAGTTAATTCCATCCCAGCCAAAACCAGTACAAGAATACAGATTCACATTATGTTCACATCATCTGATCTATTTGACCACAACAGAGGGGCCATATCTTATGCTCCTCTCCTTCCCTTTCCTACGCCTAATGACATTTATTCCCAAACATTTATTTTCAACAGATCTTTTGTCTATATATACCTGATCAGTGTGTATGTGTTTGCATGTGTGTAAATATATATTTAGTGGGTTCTTTTCCTTTAGATAGGTTAGGTGATCTGAATGCATGAAAGAGTAAGATTATCTCATTCATTAACAACTCACAGCTGTACTGGATGGAGCGTAATGTGAAACAGCACGCTATGTTGCTCTTCTTGAGTTGGCTGTCACAGTATATGACTGAAAAGAGAAGGGGTCTGGTTAGGAAGGCTGTGGGGAGAAAGAGAATATGCTGAGGAATAATCCTCAAGTAACCAAAACTAGAAGGCAGATAAAACCTGAAAAAAAACCATGAGTGATGAAAACTATTTTATGCTTAGGAAGTCAATGATTTGCAGGTTCTAAAGAATCTGCCTTTTGTGATGTGCAGAATTGTGCTTCACTTGAAAGGACACCAAACCTGCTTTCTTTACTATTGTTTTTAATAAAAGAATGGCTTGGCTAATTGAAGCACTTTGTAAAGAATTCAGAAAATTATTATCCCCGTTGCTTTTAATAATGTATTAAAATTGTTCTCAGAGTAACTACATGTTTGGAAAAAATACAGGTTTTTTTTGTTTTTGTTTTTTTTTTT
>NC_048894.1:131803761-131826324 GCF_011077185.1 Oxyura jamaicensis | reverse complement strand
AAAGAAAGAAAGAAAGAAAGAAAGAAAGAAAGAAAGAAAGAAAGAAAAAGAAAGGAGACAAATTGTGCTTCTATTCATAGTGTTAACCACAGTGGGCAGTAGCTTGACATTAAGAAAATGTGTGGGTGAGAAGTAGAAATATAAGGAGAGGGGTTTCAGCACAGATGAAATCTGCCAAGAGTCCTAAAAATTACCTTTTTAGCTCCACTGCAGGGAAAATTAGAGCTTATGCTTGAAATTTTGTATTTGTGAACTTATCAAAGGCAACAAGGGAAGTCAGAGTAAAATAGGAATCAAGAATCTGGAAACTGCAGACTTCGAGTCCATTCTCTTGCTCTAAATGTCAGCTTCTTGCAGTATATGTCTGTTTGTGGAAGCAATTTCTATTGGTTATTCTGCTGAGATTTTACCCTTGAGAGGAATGGCTGAACAGTTCAGAAAAGACAACAGAACCTTGGCAAACAGCTCAATAATTGTGTCCTGTCTGAGTCACTGAAGGTTTGATAAGAACTCACTGAATACTAAGGATGGGTTTGTGCCAGGCTATAAATACACTTCAGAAACATTTAAAACCATTCAGAATCAACCACTAAGTTTTACAAGGATGGATAGCAAAACAGCCCTTATAATAACATTATTTTCTCCTTGTCATAAAGTGTGTAAGATAGAATATTCATATTCTTGCCTCTCAAAGCATTATAATGGTACACTCCAAATGTGGTTGAAATTACTTTTCCCACATACTTTGCTACCTAAACTAAAATGTCTATGATTAATCACTACTACCTTTCTTCTGGCATTAATTAAAAGTGTGATGAGAGGAAAGAGCAGAGAAAGGAATATTAATTTCAAGTAAAAATAAACATTAATTTCAGGTAGAGATGCTGTTAAGGAGAAAAGTGGTAGAGTTCTTGGATCCATTAAGTATTTGACATGTTAATCACCAAAATTCTACCTGTAACTGCCAGATACAATTAAAGTGTTATCAGCAGTCACTTTGAGCAATTTCTACAGCAAAAGAAGATGAAGTGTCAGCAGCTAGAAAGGATGTAAGTTATTGTGTCAATCACTGGAAAGGATGAAACTGTTCATAAAATGAGGAATGTAATTTAGATGGATTCTAGATAGAACACTGAAATAAATAACGATGTTGATTTATAATTTTTAAACCAAAACAAATTTTCCATATGCAAAAGTAAGTACTAAGTACTACTCAAAAAATCCGCACATTGTTTTGAAAACTATCTAACATATTCGTGCCTTTGTGACATAATATTGATATTAACCATTAGGTGTTAACGTGAAAAAGGAATTAAGACTTTTTGTAAGCTTATGCTAATCTCCCATTATATCCTTTTTGTGTGATTTTGTTGTTGCGGTTGTTTTTCTTTCTTATATTCATGCCTGAAGTATTTTATATCTTGTCTCCTTAGCCTGTCCCCACCATGTTGTAACTCAGTTTCCACTCCTGTTACTTTAAATGAAAAGCCCAACTTTGCTTCTTAGGTCAGAATCAGGCAGATTGTATTTAGATATATCTAGACATTAAAACTAAGATGATCTACATTTTCCTAGAAAGCCTCTCAGCTCAACACATCTTTCCAAGAAATATCTGAACTGCTTCCAAATTTGTTCTATTTTCCTTAGCCTAACTGTGTCAGTTTGGAGCCCAAAATAAACATAACCCAATCATAAACCATCCTATGACATCTACTCACACTGCACTTCTAATAATCAATTTGCAAATCTCTAGAGCAAAATGCGGGAAAATAAATAAATAAATAAATAAATAAAATCCTGTTACATTTCCCTAGCCAGAGAAATCCCTGCTTTGAACAGTATGCAAAGAATTCACTGTTTCTGGTGAACCTAAGAGATCTGCAATCATAGATGTGGAAGACAAATTTAGAGATATCCACAATCGTAGATGTAGAAGATAAATCAAGAGATATCTGCATTCCATAGGAAAACTGAATTTCAAGAAACACATGAAATGTGGGGAGGCAGCTGCCAGCATTTAAATTTCTCAGCTTGAAATCTCATAATACAGGGTTCATCTCTGGGCAATTTAGTACTACAAATGTTAATAGCTGACATTTTTCATTCTCATTTATGATATCAAGAAAAGGGTATCTCTGCTGTCAACACTCACTGTCACTAAAAGTATTCCTTCTGAAGAATTATATAAACAGGTAAGTATCATTAGCTGCTAAATCTGGCATTCCAGTGTAAATATAATAGGAATTGCACCCTAGAGTGCAGAAAGGTTACCTTTGTTTTCTTCTCTTATCAGAACATACCGAACATTTTCAGAGAGTGTAACCTACTGCTATGAAGGTTGAGCAACATCAGCTTGCCTTTTTCTTGTCTCCAATCTGAACTTAATGTCTCCAGCCCAAACTGATATCATATAAAACTAAAAGGTAACATCAGCAATACCTAAACATGATTTTACTCTTTCTAGTTAACTCAGTGGAACTATCTTCTCCACATTTAGTAGTTTGCCTCTAAGAAACACTTTATTACCATTAACTGAAAACAATAATGCTCTGTTAACCCCTTATAGTGTCTACAAATGAAAAAATAGTGAGTCTAACAATGGATCAAATAGAAGAACAATAGTTGATATCCTGGTAAAAGCCACAAAAATATAATAAGGAAATTACAAGTCTGTGTCACACAAATGAACTTTCAGTGTATAAAGATGTTCTTCCTTTCTCACAGTCCCTTGGGAGAGAAAAATTACCTGAAAGATGTTTTAATATGACAAACAAACTTCCTTTTCTGTATTTAATATGTCTGTGCTAAGAGACTTCTTTCCTGCTTTCTGTTGGTTCTTAAAGCGTAACTTCAAAGGCCTTTATTTTTTACATATTTTTTTTTTTTTTTAAGCAGGGATTGACTGGAATGCAGGTACTTGTGTCAGATTACAGCATGAATGTTTGTTTGTTTGTTTGTTTTGTTTATTTTCTGCTGCTCAGCTGTGCCTTATATTTTTCTTGTACATTTCAAGATAGAATCTGCATACTTTCCCTGTATTTTCTGTCTGTAACTGAAACAACATGAAGGTTTACTCGGTGGTTGTGTAAGAAACTGTCTAACAAATGATTTCCAGGGTTTTTCTGCTGGGTCAGAAGTTTGCAAACAATCTTTCAAATTCTTAACTTTAAAATGTTTTATTTCCCCAGTGGTCTATGGATTATAAAAGGAAGAACATCTGTACTTAATCTTTTTTTCCCTTAGGAAAATACTTCAGAATACATGTGAGAAAAAGAAAAAAGAAAAAAGAAAAAAAACACTGCTAGTGACCAGTTATTCCAGATGTCCCTTACTGCTGAATGTTTTCAGTAGGAATCTGATTATTATACTCAATCAGAGACGTTAAAGTCATTTTGGGCATTCATAGAATGCATAGTAAATATGACAGTACAACAAATTATGCTGCTGTAGTGCTCCTACAACACTACAGTTCTATGCTATTAAGAATCAAAACTAAATTATATGTATCATTTTCTATTCTGATAAGCATATATTGGGCTAAAACTATACTGAGTATCTGGTCTGTTTCTCAAGTATAAGGGAAAGTGTATTTCAGAATACTTGATCTTTGGGCCAGTTCTTGGTAATCAACAGAGATCTCTAACCCTTAATATATCTCAGTGAAATCAATTATTAGGTTCCTAAACAATATAAACAAAACTGAGCTTAAATTGCTTAAATAAAGAATCAATTAATTAGCCTATATATGACATCAATTAAACCAGACATTCACCAATGCAATTGTGTTCATTTCCGAAGATGTAATCCCCTCCCCTACTACGATGCAAGCAGGACGCAAGCAGGTGCTTAAAGACGCAAGAGCTATTTCCAAGAATCATTGTGTAGCTGTGAGGTGCCAGAAGGAACAATGCTAGCTACGTTCTGTAGGTGCTGGGAGCAAAGCTGGGGGCTGCCTGCCTACTGTAACAGTTCCTACAACCTGAGCAACAGATACCACAAAGCTTACTGAGACCTCCATGCCTGTATAAAACATGGTATTGAGATGCAAGTTCTAAAACATCTGCTAAAGACAAAAGCAAAGTCATCTAATTCTATGTTTCCTTAGGGCAGGTGTCCAGGAAAATAAACTATTGTTACTGGATGTCCTTAAGGAAAAATACATAAATAAATGATAAACCAGAAGAGGTAGGTTCTTGAGGATCTTGAAGATAGAGGAGACCTCAAATATATGTGGTTGATAAGGATCTAAAAAGGATCTAATTCAGACGGTGTTAGTTTATTGATCAGACAAATGGCAGTCTTGTAGCCAAAAGAAACAAAATTTATACTTCTAGTGTGTTCCTAGAAGTCCAGAGACAGTAACTGTGCCTATTTTTTCTCAACTCAGAAAGCTAAGGGCACACACAGATTGAATGTCTGAAGGTACTTCATCGCAGCAAGTCACAATGCAGAAAGATTTAAAAATCCTATTATCTTGCCATGAAATTGTGCAAAAAAAATATAATCTACATACTTTAACAAGAGACCAAAAAAAAAAACAAACAAACAAACAAACAAAAAGTTCCAAAATCGAGATGGAACTTCCATGATTTAGATTCCTACAAACATATTACCAGATATCTCCTGTTTTCACTGTAATTAGGTAATCAAGCACAAGAGCTGCTTTTCACCTTCAGTGCAGAATATATAAGCTGTTTGCAGAGAAACATGAAAGTAGGCATATTTGGTCAAGACTGATTTTGGGAAATTAATTTATTTCCTTTTTGTAGTGCATAATACCTTTGCTCCATTGGTGCAAAGAAAAAACATATGGCAAAACAGCTTGTATTAAAAAGCCGAAGCAAACTGCTGTGATTCAAGATAATATTTCCAATTTTTGCAGAATACATTTATTCAATATTTATCTGTTCAGTCATAATAGACTTTCTTGAATGAGACCTGTACTACCAAATACATTATGAAGAGGACTGGACATTCAGCGTTGGTACTCCTAAAGAGATTAGCATACAGTCCTAGATCTAAGCTAGAATAAATTGGAATATGGTCTTCCATCTCCCATTGCCATTTAACAATCAAGTGTTTGTTTTTTTTTCACTAGAGGTAAGTGAACTCCATTTACTTCTGCCTTCTCTGTCATTTTTTTTCTAGCAATTTCACCTTGAATGAATTAAATGTTAAAGCATGTTCTATGCTCCCCAGAGCAATTATTTTAGCCTTTCACATATCCGGACTCAGAATGGTACAGAACAAGAACAGCTTTCTGTCAGTTACTTCTGATGTGGTATGCAATCATTTATGGATGCACAGCACGTTTGCTTTCTTGACAAACTGAGCTTGAATAATTAAACTGAATGTATCACTTTACCCTCACATTGTAACAACATATTGGTTAGCAGATATTAAGCACAATGGTAATCAATGGTATTGTAATACAATATGTATTTTGACCGAGCTCCACCACAACTACTCTCTTACTCCCCCTCCTCAAAGAGGAACAGGGAGCAAATATGATGGAAAGGGCTCAAGGGTTGAGATAAGGACGAGGAGATCGCACAGTAATTATCATGACAGGAAAAACAGACTCAGCATAGGGAGATAGTAAGATTTATTGCCTATTACTAACAAGCTAGAGAAGCGAGAAACAAAGGAAAGAAACCAAAAGCACCTTCCCCCTCCCCCCCCCCCCCATAAATAACCCCCATAAATAACCCCCATAAATGGGGGTTATGGTCAGTCTATAGCGCTTCTTCTCTGCCACTCCTTCTTGGTCACTCTCATCCCCTGTGCTGTGGGTCCCTCCTATGGGATGCAGTCCTTGCCAAATTGCGTGGGCTTCCCACAGGCAGAAGCTCTTCAAGAACTGCTCCAGATATGGGTCCGTACCGTGGGGTCCATCCCTCAGGAACAAACTGCTCCAACCTGGATTCCCCACAGGCAGCCGCTCCTGCCAGGTCACCTGCTCCTGCGTGGTCTCCTCTCCACGGCCTACAGGTCCAGCCCAGAATCTGCTCCAGCAGGGGTCTTCCACAGGCCGCAGCCTCCATCAGTGCAGGTCTACCTGCTCCACCATGGTCTCCTCCATGGACTGCAGCATGGAACCCTGCTCCACCTTGGTACTCCATGGACTGCAGAGGGACAGCCTGCCTCACCACAGGCCTCAGGGGACTTCTGCTCCAGCGCCTGGAACACCTCTCCCCATCCTTCTTTGCTAACCTTGGCACCTGCAAGGCTCTTCCTCACTCCTCTCACTCTCCCAGCTGCTGTGTGGTGCAGTGTTTTTTTTCCCTGTCTTAAATATGCTCTCACAGAGGCACAAAACAACATCACTTATTGGCTCAGCTCTGGTCAGCAGTGGGGCCCTTACCTAACATGGGGCAGCTTCTAGATCCTTCTCACAGAAGCCACCCCTGTGGCCCCCTGCTACCAAAACCTTGCCACATAAACCCACTACAGCAACATAACATCCAAGGCCTGCAATGCCTAATCTGCGTGGGTCTTGTCACCTACATTAATATTCAGCCTTGTGCACAGGGAGACTTGGGTGTTGGTGATGTTTTCAATGACAATGTGATGTCCAGTCACATATCCAAGAGTAAAATAAGAAGATAGTGAAAGAATACAAAGGTAGATAAGTACAAAGCCTGTCTTGGCATCTGGCCAGTCATTTTACAGATTCAGATGTCCACAGTTATATTCCCGTTTCTTGTCGTTACTTCCTATAGGTCTGTGGGTTTTTAGATTTATTCTTGTGTTGTGGTGATAAAAAAGATGAGATCTCTGTAGCTAGTTACTCTCAAAATCAGGTTGATTGACCTAAATAGTTTAAAATACTATTTTTGTTGGTTTTGTTTTGTTGTTGTTTTTGTTTTGTTTTTTAACACAGTTAATTTTCATTAGCTAGCAGCAAAGATAGAAGCACACACATGTGCATCTGGCAGATTGGTTGTGTCAAGCAGCTGTGGGAAACAAGCAAGTAAAGTTCTATTTCTTGAGAACAGTTGTTTGCAGATACACTGAAGAATATACAGCTGTGCCTGTCCTACAGTGGTATCGTTAAGTATGAGCTATCATTGCAGCTCATCTCCCACTTAAGGTGGGTGTGATATTCTACTGACCAGGAATGGATATCTACATCCAAGTTTGTTGCTCAGAGTCCCTGTGAATTAACTGGAGCAAAGTGATCCTTGTGCAGCACAGTTCTCCATCATCTTACTGCAGATATCTAACATAGGTCAGATTAATCTCATTCCAGAAGTTCTTGTCTCTTTCTATTCCTACAGGGGAGTCCTGGAGTAATTAGCACAGATGCAGAAATCTACACTGGAGATATCTAAAGATAGGGACATCTATTTTAATAATTAAATCCATCCAAGACAACACTCAGACCGTATTTGATTTACTACTATATATGTAGCCTAGGAATCTTCTCCTTTCCAGACGCATACCCTAAACCCTGAACTATAGTTTTCAGATTTCTCTCACTTCCCTTAGAATGAAACCTGTCTCGTATTCTATGATGTCATGCAAATTGTCTTCAGGGAGAGATAGCAAACATGTTCTGATATAGAACACCTTTTTGCTTGATGACTAAGATACTTTCTGAAGACATGGATTGAAATGTCCTTTGACTGTAGTGGCTCTGTAAATCAAGAGCTGGAGTATTTGCCCAGGAAGTGTGCTATCAGACAGATACCAGTATGTTTTACAAAGAAACACAAAAATAATTTCTCTGAAGCTCTGAATCTCACTTTTACCATGGCACTTAACTGAAAAAGCACCTCAGGTCCAGAAGAAAAAGGTCACTTTTTTCTTTCCAAGTTCTATCAGTGTATTCACATTTCCCAGTGCCCAGCATGCTAATACTCATTAATCCCTCTATATGAGATTAAGAGAAGCTCCACATAGTGAAGCCCACACAGCATAATTTGAGGACATTGCAATACTGAGTATCACCATTTCCAAGATTCTTTTTGAACTTCCTTTCAAGGCCTAAAATGACATTTATATTTTTTCTCTCTGGAAGATAAGAGACCAAGAAGCAAAGCAAATGCCATCTGCTGTGTCCAAGTGTATCTACATTGAATTCTTGTGGACAATGAGGATGAATCTATCATTTGAATCCTAGGTTCACTGATTTTTCACAAGCATATGTGAAATATCATACTTGTTTGAAGGACCCCATTTCAGGAATATTAGATGCTCAAAATGTTATCAGACATCTAACTATTTTTGAAACCAGCTGGCAAATTCTAAAAGTGAAAGGACATAGAGAGATACTCCTGAATATCCTACTAAGTGTTCATTTAGGTGTCTGCATTTATCTATAAACTGGTTATTACCTCCCCTAAAATCACTTCTGAAGTTTGGATTTAGGTGTTTTGAAAATTTCATCCATGGTATTGCTGTATCCTGTGTTATATTGTTTATCTTTATACAATCTTCAAAAGGCATAGGTACTATAACACTAGCATTAGAAAATTTCCATAGATCAGATATAGATCAGAATAATAGAATCATAGATCAGAATTTTTCTAACTCTGTAGTGACCATATTCTAACACTATCAGTCACATGAAAGTATCTTAAATTTCAAAGAGCCATGTTGAATTAACTACACTATTCATGGTGTTAATTCCTATTTGGCTTAACAGTGATGACATGTAGACTTCTCTATCTAAAAACAAACAAACAAACAAAAAAAAAGATAAAGAAACTATGTCATGTACTCATGCAAAGCACTACTTTAATCTTACTTCAAAAATAGTTGTAGTATCAGTGGATACTAATATACGATACCAATATAGGTAACTCTTCCAAAATAAGATAATGAACAAGTCCACCAACCTGAAAAAAGACAGATACAATTTTAGATAATTGTGCATTTGTTGCTGCTGTGCAATTTTGAACATGAAAATCTACTGTGAACAGTTACTATTACAGTAAAAAATCTGTACTCTAAGTTTTAAGTAGAGTTTTAATTGACACCTGGTATTAAAAACACGCGAAAGCATGAAAATAAATATGACTGAAAAACAACTTCAAAAATCAGTTTTCACTTTGGGTTTGTGACTGCCAAATGCAGTATGAATGATTTGGATTTTTCTTCAGTTTCTTCCCAGCTGTGCAACACTCTTAGACTTCAAAATTAGACCCTTTTTGGCAAATCAATAACCATTCATATTTGGAAAACAGTAGTACTCATCAAAAGAGGCCAGGTTGTGGGAAAGTAATTACTCTTAACGTGGAAGAGAACAAGAAACCAAATCATTGAAAGAAAGACGCATTAATGAATGCATTTTCCACAGCTTCACAGATGAAGGGAAAAATAACTTGGCTCAATATAAATTATAATAACCATTTGTATCATGACACAGACAGGAACTCAGTTCTTCTAACTTGAAGCTAGCACAGGGTTTGATATTATTCTTTAAGGATAAACAGTTCAAGCCTCTAGTCCCTAGAAACACTAAAGCATTTGTCTTCATTGCTGTATCTAGAGTCTGAAAAGATCCTTTTTGAATAACTGTCAAATGGTGGCTTTTTTGTGTGTGTTAGGATTTTTTTTTTTACTAAGGCTTCAAGACTATAAAATATGGTTTCAACACCTAGGAAAGTTACTAAAATAACACTTAAGTATTTACTGTAATTTTCATAAATCACTGCAAGCATATCCTAACGGGATGTATTTTGTTGATTACCTACAGAAAGTAAGTTTTGAACTAGCAGCTGAGGTGGTTTTAGTCTCTAATGTCTAATTCTACATATATGATATATATGATACCATCCAGAAAAAGAAAATCAACTTTTCATGTATGTTCTCTCTAGGGACCATACAGTGTATCCTCCAACAAAGTGGCATTCAGTATGACTGTGAAAGTCTTGTCCATGTAAACTTGTTTGGAGGTTCAGGATGCAAATATGGAGCAATGAAAAGAAAATCAGAGTGATCTTATCTCATTATTCTCATAAGATGTCCTCCAGCTACATTTTGAACATGCTAAAAGTACACGCTATGTATCTTCAAAAGAGACACCAACTGAAAAATAAATTAAATAAAGCTTTCCAACAATTTAGATTTATGTTTCTTCTCTTGGACAATTTACAAAACAAAATTTGCAAGGAAACAGTGTTTATGCAAAATAATTACAGAGCAGCGTATGGGACTTCCATATTCCCTTCTTCATAAGATCAGTATAGCAAACTTCCATAAGACATTTTACTAATATATTGAAAAAAAAAAAAAAAAAAAAAAAAAAACTAAAAAACTAGTCAGATTCCATTGCTCAGACATTTTATCTACATTTAATAATCATAACATACCAAGTAATATGTTAAAATATTTAATTATTGCTAATTTTATTAAGTTGTGATTTAAAATACAGCTGATTAGCTTTTTAACAATTTTTTGGAGTGAAGAAACAGACCCAAAAATACAAACTCCATGATTTCATAAGTTGTTCAAGGGACTTAAAAAGAACTAGAAGATATTTTCACATGGCTCTTTATGAGCCAACATATGTTGTCATTTCCAGCTGTCATTGTTTAATGTGAAAAACAATAGTTTTCAGTTAACAGAGATTTATACAAGATGGTAAAATTATTTGCACTCGTCACCTCTCTAATGCATGTATAGGAGTGGGAACGGTTATGAGCAACTTATCTTTCCTTTTTAAACTTATCTGATATATAAGGTAACTACTGATTGAGTTTTCAGTTCATAAAGGAACGGGATGCTCTTTGAAAAAAAAAAAAAAAAAAAAAAAACGCTTTTACAAAAAACAGAGCACCCAAATCCTGGCATTTCATCCCACTACTCTGAACTGTGCATAGAAAATACAAAAGTCAGTTTAAGTGACAAAACACTTGTAAATTAAATTTTTAAAATGGAAAACTCAAGATGTGAAACTCGTAGGCCTTAAGAAGATCTTTCCCTTTCCAATGCTCAGAAGAATCCTCTCAAAAGTTCTTCCCTGGTAGACTGAATGGTAATTCTCTAAAACTGAATTTCGCTCTTACGATAGTTTCCCATCCTCTTGCTCATCCTAATATAGATATTACATTATCATGACTTTCCCTATTCCTACGTTGACTTATTTAGATCAGTGGTGATATCTGTAAACACTGGTCTGAGACAGGCAAATATAATGTCCTCTGGTGTATTATATAGTTAATCTGCTATAGTTAACCATTTAAAATATTTCAACCCCTGGCTTCAGTGTCCTCATGACTTATTTTTACTTCCAGTGTACTGAAATAGCAAGGTTTGTTCTTCTCTAAATATATAGACTAATTTTCCACCAGAAATATCTGCACCCTTTTGCCTTTTTTTTTTTTCTTTTTTTTGGTGGTCATAGTGGTTTTTGTTTTTATATATATTTTTAACAGCATCTTATAAGTGCAATAGAAAAAGAGCGATGGTCAAGTGAATTCACCCAACTGCAGACTTTATCTCTAAGTCTGTCAATCAATAATCTCTCATGAGCTCTGAATTCCATGAATACAAAATTTTCTGCTGACATAAAGCCTATCTCACAGTCTTTAGCAACTGAATAACTATAGCTGTTAGTAACTTGTTGTCATTATATAACTTCTAGTGTTAAATAATCTACTTTTCAAAATGTAACTGGTGTTAACATTTGTAAAGTCCAGACTACACTCTTCCTTGTAGTATGCATTGAATTTTACAAGAAGCATTGTGCAACACACACAAAAACAAACAAACAAACAAACAAACAACAACAACAACAAAAAAAAAAACTAAAAATAATACTGATGCCAAAAGGTGCTGACTCTGAGGGCTTTTGGATATCAAACAGGTATGGATTAATCTGTTTGTGCTCAGTAAACACTATTGTTCTTAAAAGGTATTGCTAGTATTAACATGCACCACTAAAGAACTTGGATGCCAGTACTTTTAACTTTGGTATCTTTCACAGGTTTGGAATTTCAGAGAAGTAACTTTATATTAAGAATAGTTGAATGGAAAAGTTCTGAAATCTCGTATATAAGATGTGTTATGTGGACTGCAAATCATCTATTTTGTATTACACTTTGTATAAACACTAGGATATGCTGTTTTGCAGGCCATTCTTGGACTGTACCTTTTGTCTCAGTCGAGATAAAAAATACTTTTAAAGATATTTTTAAACAACAGAGGATCTTCAAACAGACAGGTGGAATCTGCTTATTTGGGGCACATTTGCTAAAAGTTCTCAATTAACTGACCCAAATAATGAAGCATTACTTTCCTTACTTTCTGTTCCTTTTTTGTTTAAGAAAACATTAACTTAACCTTTTTCCTGACATTTGTTATTTGTACAATAGTGCAGTTTAAAATTCACAACTTACTTTGGATATAAAGAGCAGCAAATTAATGCATAGGAAGAAGGAATTAACAGATTAATGGTATGAAACAAGAAAAAATAAAGTTGTTGGAGATTTTCAAGATTCTCTTCCACTGGGTACGTCAGACTGCCACACCTACTGTCCTGTTAACTAGAACCATGTCACTCAAGACACTTAGTGAACACCATAAAAGCAGTTGCCAAAATCGTTAAAGGAGCTACAGATCAATCATGACTTGGTATATGTAAGTACACTGTCGCCTCAGCCATAAAAAAATAATTTATCTAACTGAAACAATTAACAAAGAACAACTATGCTCTTAACTCAAGATAAGGCATCACTGCAAAACAGTATAAAGTGGATATTCAGATTAAGCCTATTTCACTTTATTTGAATCTATTGTTTTTCTGATAGTTCCTATTTCATTTCATCATCACATTTTGTGCTGAAAATTGATTGAATATGTTAACCACTTCTTGGTGGCATAAATATATCCCTAATGCTCATTTTGTTGATGAATTTAGTAAGCTCCTACTGTAGAAGCAGTACAATTTGCACATGGTTTTGCTTGATGCAAAACAGCTTTATTTATTTATTTGCTTGGTTTAAATATCAACACAATAGTTTCCCCATCTTTAATTTTCTTCTGTAAAAAGAAGAAAAATAAAATTCTACTCTCCATTATCTCTACACACTTCTTTCAAACCAGAAAAAAATAATTACCTTTCTTGATTTCTCCATTGTTTTTGACACACTATGCTAGGTCTTTCTTCTGTAAATCAGTGTTCCTTTTCTAAAATTCATTCCTTCTTCCATTTCTTCTTACTCTCTTATCATTCTTCATTTAGAGGACTACTTTGTCCATCCTCATCCAGATGTTTGGCTTGTGGTACTCCTCTTCTTTCCCCCAGCAAGTCTGTCACACATGCAGTTTTCCTGCCAGACATAAATTCAGGTATCATTTTATATGCTGAAAATCCACAAATCTACTTCCCTACTTCAAGCCTATCTGTTCTGTCCAAATTAAATAAAGCTTAATCCCTCCTTTCAACTCTTCTTTAGTTACTTTTGGCCATTGCTACAAGGCCAGCCTGAAGAAAACTTGCTAAATCTTTTCCACTAAACCATTTGTATTGTGTCTTTTCTTGATCTCTGTGAACACCTCCTCTCCCACCCCACCTTCTTCCAGCTTTCTTCTCAATTAGGACTCAGGGATTGTCTCTCAGTATGCTCAAATCCAGATTATTCTAAATAGTGTAAACTGTTTAACTCTCAATAACAACCGTAAGATTATCCTTGCTTAGCCATTTCTCAGACAAAACTTGTCCATCGTGTTGTTGACTTGTGACTTGCTAACTACAGTAACTTTATTTCTTGACCTCAACACCCATATATTAGCAGAATATTCTAAATTAATTCCTAACTATCTGTGCAATCATATCACTTCAAACACATTGTATCAAGTGGAAAGTCTGTTTTTCAGTGCTAGCTAAAACATATACACACTGTTTCATTTATTGAGTTGCCACCTCACAATCCAATCTAGGAGAGCATCATGGACTGAATCATTTTTATTCCAACATTAGACATGTCATTTTCTCCTGATATAGTGGAAGGCAATCCTCAAAAGTATTTGGGAAAAAAGTGTACTCTCTGTCTTTAAAGACACCTTACAATTCTTCTTTTCTTTGATGCATATGAACAACTTTATTACAATTACACCAGAAACATTCATAGAAGTCACAACAAGCAATGTCTTCTTTGTCTTCAATGTCTTCAATGTCTGTGACTTCATGCAAGTCACAGCTTGCATGAAGTTCAACAAGACCAAGTGCCGGGTCCTGCACCTGGGGCGCAATAACCCCAAACAGAGCTACAGGCTGGGAGATGTGTGGTTGGAGAGCTGCCAGGCAGAGAAGGACCTGGGAGTGATGGTTGATAGTCGGCTGAATATGAGCCAGCAGTGTGCTCAGGTGGCCAGGAAGGCCAACAGCATCCTGGCCTGTATAAGAAACAGTGTGGCCAGCAGGGCCAGGGAGGTGATCGTCCCCCTGTACTCGGCTCTGGTGAGGCCACACCTCGAGTACTGTGTTCAGTTTTGGGCCCCTCGCTACAGAAGGACATGGAGGTGCTGGAGTGAGTCCAGAGAAGGGCTACGAAGCTGGTGAAGGGTCTGGAGAACAAGGCTTACGAGGAGCGGCTGAGGGAGCTGGGCTTGTTCAGCCTGGAGAAAAGGAGGCTCAGGGGTGACCTTATCGCTCTCTACAGGTACCTCAAGGGAGGCTGTAGCGAGGTGGGCGTTGGTCTGTTCTCCCATGTGCCTGGTGACAGGATGAGGGGGAATGGGCTTAAGTTGCGCCAGGGGAGGTTTAGGTTGGATCTTAGGAAGAACTTCTTTACCGAAAGGGTTGTTAGACACTGGAACGGGCTGCCCAGGGAAGTGGTGGAGTCACCATCCCTGGAGGTCTTTAAAAGACGTTTAGATGTAGAGCTTAGGGATATGGTTTAGTGGAGGACTTGTTAGTGTTAGGTCAGAGGTTGGACACAATGATCTTGGAGGTCTCTTCCAACCTCGATGATTCTGTGATTCTGTGATTCTGTGAACAAATCCCACTGACTATCCTATTTTTCCCCATGTTCTTCCCTATCTGTCTGCATTTGTATGTTCTTTGTGTTGTATTTAGTTTGTAAGGTTCTTGGGTCAGTGACCATATTTTGCTCTAACTCTCTGTAACAATTAGCTACCTCTAGTAATAAAATCCTGGAAGATTCAAAGGAAATTTAAAGATAAATTTTTTCTTTATCTGCCTCATCAGTGCTTTTGATGCAGTGAGTTCTAAGAGCTATGAACTAAAACTGGGTCCATTAGATTCAATTTATAGGTGAACTTAAAGCAAGTATTAGGGAAATGTACTCTGAGGCAGTGATTCAGAGGACTGTATTTTCTAAGAATTTACTGTGGCTTTTTAAGAAAACCTCTTCTGATAACATTTACATGCCATAAAAATACGAAATTGAGTATTTTTGTTGTGACTAGTTTGTAACAGCTCTGAGAATTTATTCTAAGTTCTTGTGCTGTCACAAAGCATAGCTGCAAGTAATCCTCACATACATACATTAGTAGGCGGATGAATTGACACAATAGCTCTTACTTTCTGCTTCACTTTGCATTATTTTTCCCAGACAAATGCAAAAATATTGAGTGCTACAGTCATTTTTAGAATATTATACTATGTGTTCTTAGTTAATGTGTTAGGATGCAGTGAGCCATGCAGAAAAAAAGAATACTCTCATCATAACCTTGTTCAAGTCTAATTTCCTCTTGAACAGTTTGAGGAAAATCCTCAGCTGATACTATTGTAATTGCACTGAGCTCAGGCTATGTCCTTTCATTTATAAACACATTGAATCTGCAGATTCACTTACCTGTATGATATCGCTGAGTATTGTCTTAGCTGTTTGAAGAAGCCTTTGAGCTACTTGCTACAAAACTAAGGGGAAAAAATAATAATAATAATAATAAATAATAAAAAAGGAACGGTCTAATATTTTCCATGAGTGGTATATCTTAATGCCTATTTTAATTATTATGATGTCTGAATGGTGAAATGTTCTATGTCTCATTGAATTGCTGTCCTATAAATAACGGTTTTAGTTTGGTTAATCTTTGCACTAAGATAGCATTTACTTTTGAAATAACTTTAAGTATAATGGAGGCTAAACCGTGTCCATGGATCACAGTTTAATGCAATTATGGCATGATAAAGTTATGCCTTATGGTGCAGCCTAAAAGACTCTTCTTCAGTTTGGGAAATAGCAGCTGTTTGCTGTTAGCCTATTACAGCAACAAATTACGGTCCTACATAACTTGCTGAAACTAATTCTTCATCACACCCTACGTAGTTCCCTCAGGGGCCAGGGTATAACAGTGTTGGAATGCTTGCAGTGCCAACCTCATCACCTTCACCAATGTTGAAAGGGGTTTTGGTTTTCCCTGATAAAGGGGATATATCTACCCCTAAATCTGTTTGGAAATCCTATAAAAACAGCTTATTTTTCAACTCTTTGAAATACTTCTCATAAAACTGTTAATATAAGTTCTGACATATGCACATATGCAAGCAACTACAAGGTAAGAGATAAATTGACAAAGCTAGGAAAAGTCTCTATTAATGTAGAGTTTCTACTATTTTAAAACAGTGTGACTTAAAATGGAATCTTGACCAAGATTTTTTCCTTGCAACACGTCACTCTAAATCAAATTTATAGCTGTAGGTACATTAAGTAGATAGCAAACAGCAAAGAAACTGTAGAGAACTGTCAGGTTTCTCAGATCCTGAAAACCTGAACAGGCACACAGAACTTTATGAGTTTGTTTTCCAATGGAGGTTGATAACATTACATGAACTTACTGTTCATTTACCATGTAATATTATATGTGGTAATAAAACTCATGTCTGCAAGATTAGATCTTTCATTTTATAACTTCTAAAGTCACATCACAATAAAACTAAAAACACTGAAATCCTGTTTTGCCCTATAATACTACAGGAGAGAATAAGCCAAGAATAGCGATACCCACAAAGTGAAATATAGGGTATAGGTCTGTTGAGCTGAGTAATCTGTTTCTGGCTTTCAATCGTACTGGCAGAGGTCATCCTCTTGGTGACAAAGAGATTAGTTGTTCCTGTACATGTTTATGTACAGGATGTTCTATGGCTCTATTGCATAACTATAGCTTAGCAGTAGTCATGGCTTTCGTCAAAGCTATGTAAGTTATTAGATAATCATTACTCTCCTCTAGCGACAAGAATGCACTGTCCAGTTTGAAATGCTAACAGGTAGCCATTTGATGGATGGAGCAGAGGTCGAGCAGGCTTGTAATATAAATGCTGAGATAAAGCCAGCACATTCTTTATGATGTTGACCCAGAGCCCCCAGCCTGGCTGGATTGTCATCTAGGACACAC
Source organism: Oxyura jamaicensis (assembly GCF_011077185.1). NCBI lineage: Eukaryota > Metazoa > Chordata > Aves > Anseriformes > Anatidae > Oxyura > Oxyura jamaicensis. The sequence goes on along the minus strand of NC_048894.1, from coordinate 131,809,011 downwards.
ATCATGAACCACTTCATTTCTCAGAGGAAAAGACTTCAAGAACATGTTTATCTCAAGGCAGATCAGGCCAAAGGGCTTTCACTCTTTATTTCTGCAAGTACCATCTTTTCTCTGTAACCCACTGCCTCGTCTTACATGTGCCAGCCTAAGATCAAAAGGGCTGACTGTCTCTTCTGAGGCTGTAATGCTGCTCTAACCCAGTCATTAAGAAGCACTTGAAAGTGCACAGGAGACTGGCAATTTTATGATAAATTCTGTACCAGAAGAAGCAGTCTAAATGCTGAGCCCTGGTTGACCTTAGAGTCTTTCCTTTTGTACCTTCTATATCATTTTCTTATCTGTGCTTCCACTTGTAGTGATGTCCAAGTGTACTTCCTTTTACTTGTGACAAGATGGTTTGTTTTCCTCAATAAAAAATGACTGACAAGTAAGAACCCCATTGCCATTTCCCATCACTAATAGACTGAACAGCATTTAATGGATCAAAATTCTACCTTACTGGATAAAGTAAATGTCATTAAAACAAATAAACAAAACATTTTTCTTTTCTCTTTTCTTTTCTTTTCTTTTCTTTTCTATTTTATTTTTTCTTTTTTTTCTTTTTTTCTCTTTTTTTTTCTTTTTTTTTGTATTTTTTTTCTTTTCTTCTCTTTTCTTTTTTCTTTATTTTATTTTATTTCTTTTTTTCTTCTTTTTTTTTTTTTAATATTTACTAAGCCATGTCAAATAAAACTTATTCTAAGTAACAACAACAGCCTTAGTAACACTTAACTGATTTCAAAAGTAAAGCATCTTGCACTACTGACAAAATTTAGCAATATGGATAGACCTTCAGCAAAATATAAGAACTACTTCAGATTTCAAAACTTTTCTCAGCAGAATTAACTCCATTTAACTAGCTATAAGTAATTACTTACATAGCTATATATAAGCTTATATATATATGTTTATATATAGCTTTATATAAGATATATAAGCTTATATATAACTATATAGCTTATATAGCTAGTTATACTATTGTATAACACAAAGAAGGGATAAATAAAATTTAATTCAGAAAATATAAACTTACTTTCCCTACTACAAAAAGGCAGAAAAAAACAAACGTCGCAGATCATGTAACACAAAATTACTGAATTCATAGATTAAATATTAAGAGTAGAAAAGAACCTAAGCAAGGAAGAATAATAACTGGTATGTTTATAAAGTACCTACCAACACTTGGCTGAAAAATAGTAAATAATATTTCTCAGTCTCAGTATTCCTATTTTTCAAATGGCAAAACAATTACTAACTACAATTAGTATTAACACTTCAAAAACAGAACAAATCCTGATGTGGTTGAAAATACTTTTTTATTGAGTACATATTTAGCTATTACAAACAAACAAACAAAAAAACATTCTAACATATCCTACTCATCAATACTATTTTTAATGAAACTGCAGAAAGATGAAAGTATCTACTTCTAGTCATAAGAAGTCAACAAACTCCAGCATTTCAAATTGTGCAAGACCAAGAAATCCAGATAATCAAGAAAAGTAAACCACTGAAGTATCATAACTAGGAAAAAGGAAGAATGAAACTTGAAAACTAAAGATTATTCTATTAAGGTGATACCAGCTGCTTTTCTTTAACCTGAAAATTATGGCAGAAATTATCTCAGACCAAAAAATGTGGCATTAGTAATTTACAGGACTCGGGATATAATCAACTTACTTATAGATGGGAATAAGACAGCAATCCAGTACAACAAAAAATATTTGCAAACAAACAACACATATTGCAGTACCTTTTATGGAAGAAAATAAAAAGTAGTGGCAATAATGGAGCAATTTATTACTGACAAGCAAAGGAAAAAAAAAATGTAAAGGACATCATGGCTTAATAATCTTCTATATTGTTTTGAATATTTCTCAAAAACCTGTTTTTGCATGTAAAAAAAGCCCTTTGGTTTCAAATACACAAATACTGCTACTCTAAGGTTTAGAAAGTATGGTCTTACATACTTGTTTTTACATTTTCTGAAGTTCCTTTGTACTTTTATCCTACAGTCTTACTTGGTAGCTGTCATACTGCTTTTCAGGATATTATTCATTCATACTTCCTGTCCGTATTTTGCACACTGCATGTGCAAAATGGACACACACTGATAAATACCATGATCAAAAGGAACTCATCCTGCACTCTTAGGCCCCTCTTGTTCACTAATATATTGTGAGGGGCTTATTAAAATAAAATAAACTCTGGCTATTTCTAAACACCTTTAAAAAAGCAATTGGCAATAAATAAATAAATAAATAACTATTTTTCCTCCAATGAATTTCTTCTTAGAAAGCATTTACAAATATCCACTGAAAGGACATCATCCTGTGTTACAAACAGCCACTCTACCATTTCAAAACTGGTTGCACTGCAGCCCTGAAAAGCTATGAAGGGAACTCATATTATTGGGAAAGTTGCTTGCCTTTGTCAGCAGTGTCACACCCAAAGATCCACAAGGTCTAGCAAAAGATAGCTGTTGGAAGTAACAGAACTGATATGAAAGGGTCTCTTTGCAGATGAAACACTTCCTAGGTTTAGCGTCTGCATGTACATGCAAACATAGAATCATAGAATCATAGAATATCCCGAGTTGGAAGGGACCCATAAGGATCATCAAGTCCAACTCCTCTCACTGCACAGGTCTACCCAAAAGTTTAGACCATGTGGCTAAGTGCACAGTCCAATCTCTTCTTATATTCAGACAGTCTTGGTGCAGTGACTACTTCACCGGGGAGCCTGTTCCAGTGTGCAACCACCCTCTCGGTGAAGAACCTCCTCCTGATGGCTAGTCTAAACTTTGCCTGCCTCAGCTTCACCCCATTCCCACAGGTCCTATCACTGGTGTTTATGGAGAATAGGTCACCTGCCTCTCCACTCCCCCTCGCGAGGAAGCTGTAGACCGTGATGAGGTCTCCCCTCAGGCTCCTCTTCTCCAGGCTGAACAGGCCCTGTGCCCTCAGCCGCTCCTCATATGTTTTCCTCTCCAGGCCCTTCACCATCTTCGTCGCCCTCCTCTGGACACTCTCCAACAGTTTCATATCCCTTTTGTACTGTGGTACCCAGAACTGCACACAGTACTCAAGGTGAGGCTGCACCAGCGCAGAGTAGAGCGGGACAATCACTTCCCTTGACTGACTAGCAATGTCGTGCTTGATGCATCCCAGGATACGGTTGGCCCTCCTGGCTGCCAGGGCACACTGCTGGCTCATATTCAACTTGCTGTCAACCACGACCCCCAGATCCCTCTCTGCAGGGCTGCTCTCCAGCGTCTCGTCGCCCAGTCTGTATGTAGAGCCAGGGTTGCCCCGTCCCAGGTGCAGGACCCAGCACTTGCTTTTGTTAAACTTCATGCAGCTGGTGATCGCCCAGCTCTCCAACGTGTCCAGATCTCTCTGCAGGGCCTTTCCACCCTCATCCGGATCCACAACTCCTCCAAGTTTGGTGTTGTCAGCAAATTTGCTCGAAACGCCTTCTAGTCCTACATCCAAATCATTTATAAAAACATTGAAGAGGACTGGCCCTAAAATGGAGCCTTGAGGGACCCCACTAGTGACCATCCACCAGCCTGATGTGGCCTCATTTACCACATCCCTTTGAGCCCTGCCAATTGCTCACCCATTGTATGATGTTTTTGTTAAGTTGTATGCTGGACATTTTGTCCAGTAGGATCCTATGGGAAACCATGTCAAAAGCCTTGTTGAAATCCAAAAAGATCACATCAGCTGGTTTCCCTTGGTCGACTGGACATGTGATCTTATCATAAATGGAAATCAAATTTGTTAGGCAGGACCTACCCTTCATGAACCCATATTGGCTGGGACCAATGATTGCATTGTCCCCCAGGTGCGCTTCAATAACTTCAAGAATCATCTTCTCCATAATTTTACCAGGCACTGACATGAGACTCACAGGCCTGTAATTGCTAGGGTCTTCTTTCTGACCCTTCTTGAAAATTGGCACAATATTTGCCAGCTTCCAGTCTACCGGGACCTCTCCAGATTCCCAAGATCATTGAAAAATAATTGAGAGGTTCCATGATGACATCAGCCAGCACCCTGGGATGAATCCCATCCGGACTCATGGACTTGTATGGATCCAGGTGGAGCAGCAAATCCCACACACATGTTAAGGGTCGGCTGGGAGTTTGTCATTCCCACCATCATGGTCCTCCAGCTCAGGGCACCCTGGGTCCCAAAGCGAAAGCATTAAACGTCTCTGCTTTGCCTATGTCATTGTCTGTGAGGAGACCTTCCCCATCAAGCAGTGGACCTATGTTTTCTTTGGTTCTTCTTTTTCTGTTCACATATCTAAAAAAACAAACAAACAAAAAAAAAAAACACTTTTTTATTGTCTCCCACAGACATGGCTAGCTTCAACTCTAGTTGGGCTTTGGCCACACGAATTTTCTCCCTACAAACACGAACAGCATCCCTGTATTCCTCATCGTCTGACCCTCCTTCCAGCAGTTGTACACTTTCTTTTTTTTTGCCTAAGCTCCAGTAGAAGATCCCTGGTCATGGAAAAGAAGAAAATACATCTATATATTTAGAGCTTATCTGAGTTTTAGAAAAAATGAGAGACTGACTGAGTTTTATATTCACTGATAAACCAGTTATTTTCATATAAAAAGTCACAAGTTGAAGTGTTCTGTTCTGAAATCAATGACAGAACTCACAATGGGTTCAGAAGGCCCAGGACTTCATCAGCCTCATAGGCACGCATAAGCAGAGGGTAGCTGTGACTTTTACTTCTGAATTTCCCCCCCTTTTGGAAACTTTGCATCCATTGTATACTAAGCTTTGGCCAAAGTACATACCACTGCCAATAATACTTGTGTAATACCTATTTGAAATCATGTCTATTGTCGAGACTACTATTCATTTTTGGACTGATTATTGCTTTTTCCATTCTATTCCATTTCTATTTATAATTCCAGCTCTTTTAAGCAATACGAATATTTCAGTGTGTAGAAGAGGAAACCCTTTTGTCTTTTGTGGCATACATTCCAATTTGTTAAGCAAGATAACTTGAAATTCTGTTCTCATGCTTTGCAAATATGGAAAAGATTACAACCATTCCCAATGCCATTCTATTGGATTTTTACTTAATAGATGTCATGTATTACAATATATTGCACAAAGCTTTAAAATAAATTACCGAAAGAAAGAAAGAAAGAAAGAAAGAAAGAAAGAAAGAAAGAAAGAA
>NC_048894.1:131784446-131803751 GCF_011077185.1 Oxyura jamaicensis | reverse complement strand
AAAGAAAGAAAGAAAGAAAGAAAGAAAGAAAGAAAGAAAGAAAGAAAAAAAAGAAAGAAAGAATTGTCTAATTATCCTTAGTGCCTTAGGAAAGAAAAGAGCAAAGAAAAATGTTTTTTGGATCACCAGGAAGGTCTAGCTGCACTTTTCAATGCGCTAACACAAGCACGCTCAGCTGCACCCTGCCACAGACTCTATCAGCTAAGGAATATGCCGTGATTTTAGGTTATAAGGTCCGTGAATGCAAGAAGGAAGGAAAGATAACCTCATAAGGAAATTGTATCTTTGAAAAAACCACTTTGCTGGGCTGGTGCTTGTGGGATACTGTGGAATACATTTTAAGGAAGATACAATGATTTTAAACTGAATCTGGGCTGAGTACAACCATAGGCCTTGGTTATAGAGGTGTTAGCATGAATGACCGCTATATTACCCATAAGATGACAGTCTCACTAGTTCACTGAGCACAGCAAACAGATGCAGCAAATAGACGCAGCAGTTTGCATGGCAGGTTGCAAGAGGGCACCTTTGTTTCCAATCCTAGTAGTGTACGTTTCCTCAGATGTGGTCATGACACAATGCAGACCATATTCCCCAGTAGCTGCTGGAGTCACTGCATCAGCTACATTGGAGGTCTCAACCCAGAGAGACCGCCTGACAGCAGATACATCTCTTCACGTCTCAGGCTGCAGGGAGTGTGCGGGTTCTCTCTGGGAGGCCTGTACTGACAGCCAGCTCTCCTGCAGAAGGTGAGCTGTTGTCCATGAGCTGTGTCATCAGGTGAGGGAGTTACAAGAGGAAGTCAGCAGGTTGTGAAGCATCTGAGAAGATGAGCAAGAGCCAGACAGGGTGTCCATGGAGAACATACAGCTCCAGGAGTCCCAATGCCATACAGCAGTGGAGTTGTCAGAGGGTTCTGTGTGACATGATGCAGTATGTCATAACACCACAGAAGAGGACAGGAAGTTGGTTACTTCTCGTAGGAGAAAGTCTCTTACTCCTCCTGAAGCCTTGCTATTGAGGAACAGTTTCAGTGCCCTGCAGGCTGAGGAGGAACAGTCAGCATGGGTTCACCAAGAGGAACTCATTCTTAACAAAATCTGATAGCCTTCTTTGATGGGACAACTGGCTGGGTAGATGAGGGGAGAGCAATGGATGTTGTCTACCTTGACTTCAGCAAGGCTTTTGACACTGTCTCCCATAACATCCTCACAGGCAAGCTCAGGAGGTGTGGGATAGATGAGTGGACGGTGAGGTGGATTGAGAATTGGCTGGATGATAGAGCTCAGGGGTTGTGCTCAGTAACACAGAGTCTATTGGAGGCTTTTAGTTAGCACTGTACCCCAGGGGTAAGTTCAGTCTTGTTTCATTTCTTCATCTTCACCTGTATGATGAAACAGAGTGCACCCTTAGCAAGTTTGCTGATGACACAAAGCTTGGAGGAGTGGTTGACACCCTAGAGGGCTGTGCTGCAATTCAGAGAGATCTGGACAGGCTGGAGAGTTGGGTTGAGAGGAACCTCATGAAGTTCAACAAAGGCAAATGCAGGGTCTTTCACATAGGGATCAATAACCCCATGCACCAATACAGGCTGAGGGCTGACCTGCTAAAAAGCAGCTCTGCGGAGAAGGACCTGGGAGTCCTTGTCCTTGGACTAAGTCCAAGTTAACCATGAGCCAGCTCTGTGCCCTGGTGGCCAAGATGGCCAACGCTATCCTGGGGTGTATTCAAAAGAATGTTGCCAGTAGGTCGAGGGAGGTGATCCTCCCCCTCTACTCAGCCCTGGTGAGGCCACACCTGGAGTATTATGTCCAATTCTGGGTTTCCCAGTACAAGAGGGACATGGAACTACTGGAGTAAGTCTAGCAGAGGGCTACAAAGATGATTAAGGGACTGGAGCATCTGTAGTACAAAGAGAGGCTGAGAGCTGGGCCTGATGCTTCTGATGCTTCTGATGCTTCCATTCTGAGAGCTTTCTGATGCTTCCATTAACATCAGCAGGGACATTACCTTTACTGCTATCACATTTTCTACTATACCTATGCTTTGAACAACAGTTACTTAACCTTGAGTGTCCATGCCTTTCTTCTTGAATTTATAAATTTGAAATTTCTTCAAATTTATAAATATATAAATAGACCATATAAATTAACCTCAACATTGGTAGGACCTACCTGTGGAAAGGTCAGTATTAAATCCCCCATTTTCTCGTAGCGAAACTAAAACCTTCTCCCCTTTAGACCTGATGCTTATTCTTTTCTGTGTAGACAAGCTGCCATATACTAATTCTGTGACTTTTGTATACAACATAATGAGCATTACTAAGTGAAAAAAAAAAAAAAAAATCCATAAAGGAATAAAAGTCTGTATTTCCAGGCACTGCTAAAAATACTTTATATGACATCCTATGTGATGATGTTCATAGAATAAATCAGATTGATCATTAGTTAATTGCCAAGGCCTCAAGCAAGAACAGCATCAAAAAGACACCGTAACCATGGTAAGTTTCTATATGTAAATTATTCGGAAACAGAAATACATTTGAACAAGCTGTACATTATCCATAGATTTTTGCTGTTTTATTTTCCTAAAGCTGTAGAGAGTTTTGTGGCAGTTTCTGACTTTTATTCACAATGTTTTATTTCTAGTTTGTTTTTGATTACGTAGGAATTGATTATAATTCTAGCATACAGAAAGAGGGGAATTAAAATATCATTTCCATCACAGGATAATTTGTGATGTTTATACACTTGATCTCAAATTTTCACTTCTGTTCAAACTACAAGACTTCAGCGTTTGGAAACTTGAGCCAACTAAAAATGTAGTTTTGCTTCATAAATCACTCTGCCCATTTCAGGAATCATTATAAATTATCTCAAATAAAATGGGGAGAGAATGTGGAGATTTGGATCACTGATCTTTAAAACACTTTAGCTGAGTATAGCTTTTTTCTTGAATCAATGACATTAAAGGCTGAACACAGTGGACAACATGGAAAATGAAAATGAAATCCAAAGCCTTACCTAGGAAACCAAATCAGATGAGTTAAAGTTTTGTTCTATATCAGGGGCTTAAATATATGGCTAAATTATGAAATACCATATGATCTGCAGTGCAGTTGCTGGCCATGTGTCTAAAAAGATCACTACAGATATGATAAGTTAGAAGAACCTCAGTTGTCACTGAAGGATGATTTAGTTTGAGTCATTTTCCATTTTCCCATGACTGCAGTATGTGCAAATACAGTTACCACAGATCAGGAGGCATGTGGAATAAATGTCCCCAGGGCAACAGGTTCATTCCTAAGTGCCCAAAGAAGTCCTTACATAAAAAGGGCAGATCTGTTCTAACTGCATACACAGAGCAAAACCTTACAACTTCAGTGGTTAAAATAGGTGTTAGCGTTTTGTTCCCTAGCTAAACCTACTGAGCCATGTATCTTGGAGGGAATGATCGGGATTTTCATGTTTAATAAATGTGAATCCATTACCACCTGTTCAATCCCATTATCTTCAAGTGGCATGTTAAGGCCTCTCTATGTGAGAATTTACTCTGGTACAGCCATATTTAAGCTGCTTTTCCTGATTAACTCCATGTGTGAAATTATTGGTTTCTGGAATAAGAGATATAATTGGAAAAAGACATTTTCTGGAATCAGAGAATTGGCAGATGGATTTAATCAAGAGTTAAGCCAGTTTAAATTTGCAGCCTACCTTATTCCAAATACATTTTCATGCATATGGAATGATGAACCCTTCAGTCACAGTTGGAAGGCAAAGGATTTATAGTGAATTTGGGTGAAAAACATGTTTCCTCTCTCATGAGAACAGTCAAGATTAACAGAATATTTCTGTCATACTCTTTACTATAAACATTTTAATCTCACAATCCAGGGTCTGGCCAATTTGAACACTTTATTCTACAGAATTGCATAGTTCATTTTGTATTAAAGAAAATAAATAAATAAATAAAAACTTTATTTTCATTATGCCTGTTAATATTTTTATCTATTGGATTATTCCTTTTATCCATAAAAAATAAAAAATAAAAAACCTGAACATTTTCAACTAGAAAATATCAAAGTATATTGCCGACACTGGAAATGTGTTAAATGGCATACTCTGTAAAAGAAAATAAAGGCAGCAAAGCAAAATAATTATTTAAGAAAAAGAAAGTATCCTTATATCAAATAAAAGGGAATTATAAAATTAGCATTAATTCATTACTTATATTTGAGTCCACCTTCAAAATAAGTAACTAGAAGGATGCCAGTGAAGAGACTTTTTTTTTTTTTTTTTTTTTTTTTTTTCTGACTGGTAATTTCCATAGTCATTTCCTTTGTTTAAAGCATAACAAACCCCTGATGACTCAGAGTACTAATATTTTTAATGGTTTTATGGAATTAAAAGTATATATATTAGGCACAAGTCATGAGAGGATTCGATCCCAAATCTCTGATATTGATAGAACAGGGAAATTACAGGAAAACATCAACCAAAGTCATTGAAAAAGTCTTGGGAGGAGTCTGACAAGTGTAACAAGTGCTGTGATGAAAACAGAAATTTATGGAAATTATGTAGTTTATGTAACTTCATCTCTCCCAAATAAGTGAAAATCCTGGACACCTGCTAATGCCTAGAAACCGAACCAAACCTTAGAAGAGCACAATGCCAATTTCCTCTTTCTTATACAAAATAACAGCCATTTGTACAATTGTCGATTTTACATTCAATATAATTCTACATTGAAAGGAATTTTAGAATACATTTTCAAGTATTATATGCATGCTCAATTCCATGTATAAAAACAGGTTAAGTTCTAACTATTTGCACAGAGAAAGTTAAGCATAATCTACTAAAGGCAATTACTAAATATTTCCTTCAAAACCACATTTTCTCCTATCTGTCTGTTCCTCAAAACTCTAAGGGACCTGGGGGATTTGCTGTGGTCATCCAGCTTATCCAGGAATCTTAGGAAAGATGAAGAATCTTAGGAAAGTTTCTTATTTTTCCAAGCATTGCAGGACAGGTACATAACTTTCTATTACAAATAAAACTCCTCTATTTGTCATTGGATAAATCAGCTATATTTAACCAGAATATCTGGCTGAATATGAAAGAGCACTCCAGCTGAATATGAGAGGGCACTTCTTTACTGTGAGAGTGACAGAGCACTGAAACAGGTTGCCCAGAGAGGTTGTGGAGTCTTCTTTGAGATATTCAAAACCTGTCTGGATGCCATCCTGTGCAATGTGCTCTAGGTGATTCTGCTCAGCAGTGGTATTGATCTTCAGTGGTCCCTTCCAACCTCGGCAATTCTGTGATTCTGTGAGAATTTGTTTTCCCAATGAGCTCCTGAGAATCTCAGAAAGGAAAGCCTTTATTTGGGGAAATGTGCTCAATAATGTCTTAAGTACCTCTTTTGAAGATAGATTTCAAATAGCTTGAAATTTAGCACAGAAAAAAACATTTGTTTGTTTGTTTTCTCTCCATCTCTGCATTTAATGTTGTTGTACAGAGTACCTGCACAGCTAGGGAGTAATAGAATCTCACAGTGTTACAACATTATGCAGTCATTATCAATATCATTATCCTGCTTAATAATGCTGGCATCTGTCATGGCAATAGAAAAGAAAGCTCTGTATTTCTGTGCAGTAGAACCATTATGGCACCCATTGATTTTGGGAGATAACTGTTCAGGACTTACACTGTTAAGGAACACTGCTTTGTTTTCTTTGTAACATAGATCACTTCAGTTTCAAAGACTAAAACTCACATTGGATTTTATGTAGATGTACTAACCCACAAAATTTCACACTGATCTCTGAGGTGCTCTTGCTGTTCCTAGATTGGAGTTGGTTCCACAGGGAGCAGCAGAGATCCTCATTGACCAAAAACTATCACATTTCCCTCAGCAAATATTCCACCAACACAGAATGTAACTCACCAACCTTTATGAAGGTGCAGAAATATCAGTCTTACATACAACTTTGCCTGTTGTACACTGTCTCTGTTGAGCAATTTTAAATGTTGCATAAACATACACCCAATGGTATTAACTCTACAGTATAACCTTTGAAATAAATGAACAGGAAAGAAGTAGAAGAAAAAAAGTATCCAAAATTATGCTGCATATCTTTTCAAACAATTAAACTGACATAGTAGAATGCAGCATATTAATTAAAGGTTTTGTGAAAGCCTAATTTGTCTCTTCCAAGGTTATACAAGGAAACAGTGAAAAACAATGTTGATTCAGGGCTTCCAATGAAACAATAAAAATAATGCCAGTTATTAGGAAGGAGCCCGAGGCCATTACCAGTCGGGTGCTATGCAGGTACTCTTCAATATTGTACAATAACACAACTAAAAAGCATTACTTTTTCTTACATGTATGTGATTGCAGTGGTTTGATTATTCTTCTGAGAAAAGAGGCAGAAAAGTGTTGGCTTTTGTTGTTGTTGCTGTTGTTTTCTGTGCAATGAAAAGGTTATTTTATTTTATACTAGAAAAAAAAAAAAAAAAAAAAAAAAGATTACCATATATTTAATAATTACTCATTCAGTTTATTATAAAGGAAATAATGATTTCATATGTAATGATTTCATATCTCAACATTTTACACACAAAGCCAATACAAAAATACAATGGGTCATTAGTCCCTGGAGGCTAAATGCAACCGTTATCAATCAGAATCCTGAAGTGCACTTTATCTATTTTTCTAGTTATTAAGAAGTATTTGCCCGATTCAACATGCTAAGTATTTCTATGAAAACCAAGAAGCTGGACAAAGAAATCACTTGTCTATAGCTGTGTAAGAAGCACTGATTTTTTTTTTCATTTCAGCAAACAACCCCAAATAAATATATCACCCTTCATACTCAATAGGAAGTCAACCACATTTATTTATAAATCTTTTGCCAAACTGAAATAAACCTTCACTTCACTGTCACTTCCCCTCATGATTAAACAAATCTAAACAAAATGAAAAAGCCCATATTTCTGTATCTACAACAGTATGTTTCATTTCTGGTTTTCTAAGAAATTTAGAAAATAAAATAAAATAAAACCATATTCACAAAGCTGACAGAACTGGATGAGAACTTATCTAACACTTTTTTTTTTTTTTTTTTTTAATCAATTGTTTAAGAGTAAGAGTACACAAATTCCTTTCTTTTCCTCAGAGTGTTTGAATCCCAGCTCTTACTTCCCCAAAGCCCCAACAGATTAAAATACATTGCGAAAAAAAAAAAAAAAAAAAAAAAAAAAAACAGAGAAAGTGTCCGTAATCTCTCTTGTCTAGTCTGTTCTATCTTGTATAAATAATTTAATATTCATTATGATTAGGAATGCAGGCTGGGTACCTCATCTTTCCAAAAAGCATCAGATGACACTCATTTCCACTTTCTTATTCCATATTGCAGTGACTATTAAAGTACTTTATCTGAAAGGCAGAAAATTCAGAAGGGGGGGAATAGGAAAGTCTCCAGTTGTAATATATTATATAAGAAAATGATTGATTTAAGAATTAAGAAAATATTGTTCACGTCTTTATATGACAGAAAAATAATTATAGCATATGTCACCCACAGGCCCCGTAGAATTCTCCACCCTACACAAATCCATTCTTTATCTGAAGATAATGATTTCATAAATTACAGGTTAAAACTAACTCATTTTAAAGAATACATTTGTTTAAGGAAGTAACACAGAATCTATGGCAAGTGGAAATGGGATAAAATCCAAAGTTATCCAAGAGTCATTGAATCAGATTAGCATGATATCTGTAGCCTACAACATAACATATGTGGGGAAATAACAATATACCTAATGTATCAGCCAAGTGGTAAAAAAAAAAAAAAAAGAAATCTAATAAAGTTCTTAAGGGAATTAGCAAGTGGGAGAGCATGAGAGCTGGTGCAAAAATTCTGTGGTGGATAGTGGCTGAAAAACAACTAGCAATTGACAGAACTGCGAAGGGAATAATCAAGCTGGGATCAATTACAAATAGAGTTAGTCAAGGATTAGTCATGGTACAGATCTTGTTTAATATTTACGTTATGTTAAATTTCATGTAGATACAAAATATAAAGGCTACCTGAAAAAGAATTGTTAGTAACACAACATGAAGAAGACCAGAGTATGATACATAAGGAACTGAAGCAATATGGCTGTGGAGATCTCTAATGCAAGCTGATAAATTTGAGGAAACAAAAGTACTGCTCTAAGCTGTGAGCTCATCAGTTGGAAGAGAAAGAAGAGTGATGTGGCCGGGTTAATTGTTGCCAATAATGTGACATGCCCATCAAATAGCAAATGTAATTCTCAGAAGTATGAGATGAGGTCCCCAGAGTACTGCAATCCATATGCAATAAAACAAAAATATCTTTTTTATTATTATTATTTAATAAAATGAATTGAGATGTGATAAGGTTGTTCTACATAAATATGAGTGTTTGGGAAAAAAAAAAAAAAAAAAAAAAAAAAGCTACAACAACAATGTTGACCTAATAAAAATATTTCTATATGGGCCATAAATACATTTGGGTTGGAAATTAGAAGTTGTTATCTTCAGAGCCAGAAGATTCCGTAACAGCTTTCCAATAGGAATAGCAAGGGCAGTAAACCAAACTAGTTTTAAGATGAAGCATGTTTCAGAAATAAAAATGTTGTATATAAACATCTGTTTCCACTAATGCTTGCCAAAACACAGACAAGTATCCAATAAAACCTTGCCTAGTACTCTTGCCAAATTGCCCTGTGAATTCCAAGAGAGCAGAGATTACTAGGGTCTATGACTCCTCTATGACAATTACTCTGGAACTGCAGATTTTAGAAGCTTTAAGAGCTTCAGTTTTTGAGGATTTTCTGCTTTTCAAAATTCAAAAGCAACCTGGTACTTCAGGAATATCATTGTTGCACTTCAGATTTCCTTTTGTAGTGAGGTTTACACTGAGATTTGGAAAATTTCTGGGTCACAGAAAAAAAAAAAAAATAATCTATCATTTAGGCCGAGAATTAAAATTCATTTTAATAACTGAAAGTTAAGGGGGAGGAGGAGAGGGAGCAAATCTAAAATTTAGGTTTTAGGGAGCAACTTAGATTTGGCAACTAAGGGAAATCTTTACAGAGAGCAAGCAAAATATTTGGCCAAATATTATGTGCAACATGGAAATTACATCAGTTGTTAAGCCTACAAGAACTTTCAGGTAGTAAAAAATACAGACACCAAGCAAACCGTTATAGTCTTTTCAGCAAAATCCATTACAGAACTGGCCACGCTCCCACAAGATGTCAGAAATACAGTTCTTACAAAAGAATCAGGTTCAAATGCTTTGACAGTCTACAGCTCTTCTCAAAGAAAAACAATAGAATGTAAATTTACTGGAATTAGGTCTTCAATGACATAAGCACTTTTGAGATTCAGGTTTTTTACTATCTGAGAAAGCCTAGTTTTCCACAGAACAATGCAAGGTGTCTTGTCAATCATAAAGCCAACATCCAAACAAGCATAAATCAACAACCGACACCATACAATTCAGACACAGTCCCTAGATGTGTTGGTGCAAAGTTGCTTCAGGAAGAGCTTTAAGAGAGAGAAAGAAAGTACTTCCAAAATGTACATCCTGCTTAAGAGTATTCACTCTAGCGTGCCTAGTCTTTTAAAATATTTTGTAGGATGCAGATGAGTGTTTCTAACATATTTCCAAACCCTGTGTGATATGTACATCAACATGAAAAGAACATAAAAATTATTTTTTCCTGCTCCAACCATGAGGAAAGCTTCCTTCTTTTGACTGTCAGTGGCAATGTCTTTTCTAGATACATCTTTGGCTCCTCATATTGTCATTTTAGAAGTCAATTCTAACCACTTTATTACCACAGATGCACTATGGTCTTTTTTCTGAAGAATATGGAACCAAACTACTCTGTCTGAAATTAAAGGCTAATGAAAAGTTCAAAGATAGACTGTAGAGCCATAGCACACTATAGTCTTTATTTCCATAACATAGAAAGACATGGTTATACTTATTCATATTGAGAGAATTTATGATTTTCCAGTAACAGATATTTACTCATTTACATTCATTAGATTAAATATGATCAATTTTAAATGACTAATGACATGAGGGCAAAGTACTTGCATGATTCATATGCGAACCCTTAATATACTTTTTCATTACAGACCGGTTTCTAAGTGACATTTATAATAACACATTAATGTAAAAGTGAATGAAAAAACAGGTTGAATCAAGGGGATCATAGTAACTGAAATTTATTGATTAACATTTTCTTCCTTAAATATAAAGGTGAACTGTTGGTACAACTTGATGATTTTTTTTTTGTGATCAATGAATTTCAGTACTTTACGTAAACCTGTTTTAACTCTCATTATACACAAGTAGGAGTGTTCATGTAGTCTGCTGCCATATTTCAGCTGTATGGTAGCTTTTTATTAAGTTATGCCAAAACCATCATCAGCAATTTTTTGTCATCTCCTTATTGTTAAAAATATATATTTTCAGAGGGAAAATGGAGATGAAAAAAAAAGAGTATATTCCTTTCTCCTGTTACATATATATATATATGTGTGTTTGTATATATATATATATACATATATATATATACACACAGAAAAAACAACCACATACTTAAGCTCTGATGAGGAGTGGATATTTTGTTGTATCTGCAAAATCACAACCCTAACGGATTTGCTTGGAAAAAAAAAAAGAAAAAAAGAAAAAAAAAAAAGTATTAATCACCCATTGCAAATGTCACTTAAAAATGAACACATACTTTGCTATGAATTTTTACTTTTAATTCAAACCAGGGAAATGAACAGTGACTGAAAAAGTCAGGTAAAAATAAGGTTCACCATAGTAAAATTACATGACTATGTTACATACAGAGTTTCTAATAAAGTCTAAACCAGATTATCCATGTTTGAAAGCAAGCTTTGATCCTAAAACCTAAATTCTAAATGAAACGGTGTGTAGACCCTGATAGCTCCTGATAGAATGTAAAGTATCACACTTTGCAAAAAGATACAGGTTACAAATAGGAAACAGGATAAGGAACAGAGATGGTAAGACTTAATGTAAGATCAGCAGTCATAATACACCCGCCTATACAATCCTAACACAGTTCATGGAAAAAAATGTCTTTACACAAGAGAGTATGATCAGTATTTTAGTGTGCAGTGGGGCTGACCTTGGCCAGCTGGCAGACTGATTCCACTTCCTGATTCCACTCCCTTCTCTGCCCCCCATTCTGATCAGCACAGGGGGCAGGGTAATGGGGGGCAGTGGGCAGCCTGTAACAGTTCCTCTCTGCCCCTCCTCACACTTTTCCCATTTCAGCTTAGTGCCTTCTCCACAGGCTGCAGTCCTACAAGATAAACTTCTCTCCTCCAGTACCGGGAGCACCTCTTCCCCTCCTTCACAAACCTTGGTGTTCCCAAGACTACTTCTCACACTCTTTCTCTCACTCCTCAATGCCTGAGCAGCATTTTCTTCCCTTTCTTAAAAATGTTTTCCCAGAGGCACCACCACCTTGGTTGCCTTACTTGGAGGTGCCCCATGGTGGGGCCACTGAAGCTGTCTGGAACCATCTAGTACCAGCTGGAACTGGTCCTGTTTGGCATGGTGGAGGCCTGGCCTCTCCTCCGAGAAGTTGCCCTGCAGCCCCCACTGCCAGCACCTGGGCACCTGACACCCATCTGCAGTGTAACAGCAAAGTGCTGAGGTATCCATTTAAAAGTACCAGTGGAAATAATCATAAAACCCAGATAAAGAAATTGAAAGAAACTATATTTATATAATGCTGTGATAAAATGGTAAACAAGGTCCAAAGATTATTCCCTTTTCAGGATCTATTTTTTTAAGTGTGCAATCTATGACAGCATCCTTATAGAAAATGGTGAGCCTAGTAGGCTCACCACTTGGGAATTATAAATTTGAAACCTGAACAGGTCAAAAATCATCACTGAGCCTATTCAGTGGGTGAATCTACCAGATGGCAAAGTCTTATATATGCTTATGTTATGTATATAACATATATATGTTATATATTATGTTGAAGACTAATACATGTTTAGAAAAGCACTTTCATGTATGAAATGCTCATTTTTTATAAAAACAGCCCAATATGTGTTTTTCTTGCATCAGTTAACCTAATTAGTACAGAGAAACAACTGTATGATAGAAAGAGCTACCAATGAAA
Organism: Oxyura jamaicensis; assembly: GCF_011077185.1. NCBI lineage: Eukaryota > Metazoa > Chordata > Aves > Anseriformes > Anatidae > Oxyura > Oxyura jamaicensis. The sequence goes on along the minus strand of NC_048894.1, from coordinate 131,791,533 downwards.
TGGTAAATAACAGATAATTATCTCAAAATTGCAGTTGCATTCAAATATTCTTCTCTTATTGTGAATCAACACCTATAAAAATTTATTAGATGATTTGTCATCTTTTCATAAAGAAGCTTCATCATTTTTGTCTGAGGATGAGAATATGATGTCAAGGGTATGAATAACTTCATAAATCATAAAATAAATTAAGGTTGTTATTTACGCTGAAGGGAAACACAGTATTATAAAAGACTAATCTTGTGTATTTTCTGTGACCGCAATTAACCATGTGCCAAGGGCTGTTACACACTATTTATACTATATTAATATCAGAAGTAGATGAAAGCCTTAATGGAGTGGGAAATATCAGCAAATATTGCAAATTAACCCATTTCACATGAGGTGATGCTTGTACCATGTCAGCCAATGAGGGGCAGAGGACAGAAAGTTCTCCTTCCACCCTAAACTCCATCCTCCAGTAAATTTTCATCTGAAAACATTCAAAATGTTACACAGGCTTTGAGCTAAGCTGCAGCACAGTGACTGAGGAATGCCATGTAACAGGAAAAATCCACATAAATTTAGTTGACATGAGAAAAGCTTGCAAGATGAAGTCCTAACAATCTGTTGAATTACTGGCCTATTTCTCATCCACTGCTGCATTGAGACCTCATTCCAGGGCTCCAAACAAACTTAGATTTTCTCATTCCTACATTGCAGTCAGAGAAAATATTGCAGCTCAGAAAAATATGACTCCAGGATTGTGCATATCTGACAGGAAGACTATAAAAATATTATGTGACATGCAAAAGGAGACTTATCAAGTGTTTTTTTTTTTTTTTTTTTTCATAACCTTGAAAGGAGGAAGAACTAGGCTAAATGTTCTGATTAAAGTCAGCTATGTGGACTGAAAAACAGTCACATCTTTAAGCTTCTCCTATCTCCCATTTTTTCAAGCATACAGGAGTCCTGTGTCCCCATCCCCATTCCCTGATAATTTCTTCCATGCTCTTATCCATGATTAATTTGTAGAAATGGAACAGAAAAGTAAAAGAAGTTAAAAGAAAAATGGTACTTGTGATTGCACAGAAGACAGAGTGGCAGCTGAGAAAGTTTCTGTGCCATTACCTCCAAGCACAGTACCATTCTTATTCTGCAACTAATGTTTTCAAATCTGACCTAGGCACCACCTAGAGCATCATAAAACTTACAGTTTACATTTAAATTATGGAGCAGAAGTAGCCTTTACACCTAGCTTAAAGACAAATTTACCAACTGTTGCCATCATTTAGCAAGTAGTGCATCCTGAAATATGGCTCGGGGTAATCCATACCTATTGACCCAATAAGAAGGGAAAAGGGAAGAAAGTTCATGTATGGCCTATACTTCAGAATGCACTCATGTATGTATATATCCAGAACAGACAAGAAGCCCAGAACTCTGTCAAGGGCCCAATACCTCTAGAACTCGTATCTTTTGTTTGTAACAAGGCCACAGAGCTCACAATAAAGAAGCAAGAATCCCTTGGGACCATCCTAGAAAGTGAAAGACTTTAAGAACAGTCTTAGGACTGTTTTAGTTAATTGCTTGCAGGTTTTTTTGTTTGATTGTTTTTGTTTGTTTGTTTGTTTGTTTTTCCAAAATATTTTATAAAATGACTTTATTTCCCTATCATATTTTTATTTGTTTGTTTCTGGTTTTAGATTTAGTTTTGATCAGTTTTATTCCATATTACTTTGTTCCGAAACAGAACCATTTTATCATGGATATGTTGACATTGGATTTGCTGCAATGGCCCCTATAAACATTTCATCACTCTTCAGAAGCACCTTGTTCCTCACACCAGCCCTTATCACTCATGCTTAGGTGTTTCCAGATGAGCTGACACATTGGAAGAATTCAGCAGTCACAGATTGCCTCCAGCTCAGCTGAGCTCTTAAATTACCCTCTGGGTTTGTGTGGCAGATCTGATGTCCATGGGGAGATTTTCTAAGCTGGCCCAGCCACCCACTGTGAAGTAAACAACATTCAGCTTCTTCACATGGCTCACCCTCCCACCTCCATGCGGCATCCAGCTACAGAACCGTTACCCTCTTTTTGGAGAAATTGTCTTTCTTTTCTGTTATGTAGGTGGAATTCCTTCTGTTACCGTAATCACTTCTGTCTTTTCTGGCCTTATATTTTTTATGAGAAGTGCAGTGGGTGCCAAAATAGCACTCTGGTTATTCATATGGGCCATATTACTCTTGTAAATAGATACCCTAAGAAATACCAGGTATAGAATTTCAAACATTGGAAACAAAAAGAACAGCAAATCTTGCATGTGAGAGGATAATTCATCTTGCCATATAAAGCCCACAACTTCTGTTTTATCTATTACATATATGTTATAAAACTATAAAGTGCTGATATAAAGTTCTCATTTAGGAGGAAATTCATCAGACCTCTGAATAAATTACTCCACTATTTAATTGCCCTTGGCATTAAAAATCTGAGATTTGTTTTGTTTCCATGTTTTAGTTTCAACTTTCAGTCTTGAAATGTAGTCTTCTCTGAGATTTTTTTTTTTTTCCCCAACAGAGTAAGGAATTATGTTCAATCAGAAATCTCTTCTTCATGCAGGTATTTAACTGATCAGATTACCTGATATTTGGATCAACCCGGTAGTTCAAAATTCCTTACTCATAATATAATGTAATTGCTGGATTACAACTTTTTTTTCATTTTTTTTTTTCATTTTTGGCAGGGGGAGATGTAGGGAGAATTCTTATTAGCTACTTACAACATTCTGAATTTTTTGATTACCAAAATGGAAACAATGGGACTTATCAATAACTACCACAACTATAACGTATTTTAGCTATATCTATGCCTATTCTTATGTCCATGCATTCAAAGACCATACTAGGCCACCTGCTAATCATACTGAAATTAAATTTATTATCAGTGGTTCTCAAATCCTTTCCACAGCTGTTACTAACAAGAATATATTCTTCCATTTCATGTCCACAAAGCTTTAAAGTTTTTTTACATGTCATTTACAGCATACATGTTGCCTTCTACTTGGGAGTTATAAAACTTATCTCAATACACAGTCCAAGTACATACTATTGATTTATCCTTTGCATTGCTTCAATATGTCATGTCTTTTTTTTTTTTTTTAATTATTATTTTTTGGATATACAGTAAATAAAAGGGTAAACTCACCAGGAAAGTTCTAACAAGATGAGTGAAAGAAACAACAACATCAAATAACAAAAACAAAACAAAAATAAACAAGCAAATGAAACAAACAAACAAACAAAAACAAGTTAAACACTGATTCAAAATGTTATGAAACTTAAGTTTTTTCCAGTGGTAGCTCTGCAAGTACTTTGACTTCTCTGTAAGTATCACAGAATCCAGAACTAATAAATGCTATGAATGCAATTATTTCAGCTGGTTTTGCTAGCTCTGCAACAAGAAAGGCCATATATATATATACATATATATATACACATATTAAAAAAAAAAAAAAAAAAAAGACATTGTAAGAAGTTCTGTTTGTGGTGGTTTTACTCGAGTGGGCAGCCGAGCTCCACCACAATCATCTCTGACTCCTCCCCTCCTCAAAGAGGAAGGGGGAGAAAAGACAACAAAAAGAGCTCGAAGTTAGAGATGAGAATGATTTAATTAAAGGGAAAGGGAATGGGGAGAAAAAGAAACAAATAAACTAGGCCGCGTGTAAGCACAGAGAGAAATGAAAAAAAAAAAAAAAAAAAAAAAAGTTATTCTCTACTTCCCATCAACGAGCGATGTTTGGCCACGTCCTGGGAACCTTTGAGGCCTGAGGCCTCAAAATGCATACCGATTTTCAGGAGGACTGCCCTCCCCCACAAGAGCCCCCCTTTTATTGCTGAGTGTGACATCAGGTGTTATGGAATATCCTTTTGGTCAGTTTAGGTCAGCTGCCCTGCTGATGTCCCCTCCCCACCTCTTGCCCACTCCCAGCCTGCTGGCTCTGGGGGGGGGGGGTTAGAGGGTGTCTTGATGCGGTGCCAGTATTGTGCAGCAACAGACACAACACTGGTGTGATACCAGTACTGTTGTAGCTACAAGTGCAGAGCACAGTACTGTATGGACCATTGCAAGGAAAGTTAACTCCATTCCAGACAGACCCAGTACAAGTTAATCGAAGTTAATTTAAAACCTGTGACAGAAAAAGACCTAGCCCAATCAACTCCCTTTTTATAAACATTGCTTATAAATATTTGCTTATTGATACCATTCTGGCTTTGTCCATCTCACTTCTATGCCATTGGAAAAATAATTATTTCATAATTCTGCTGGACAGACATCCTTGCAACTCTATTTTACTTAGTTATTTTACTATTCAAACAATATTACCACTACTACATTGGCTATTAGGCCAGTGCTAATGAAACAGGTTGAAGAGCCATACAATGCCTAGAAATATATTATGTTATTGCAGTCTCTCTAAATCAAAACCTGAAGTCATGAAATTGGGCAAGGCTCCAGTGAAGTTACAGCACCATACACCAGCTGTATCCTAAATTTCATGAAATAAGCGTATTTCCCCATAGCTGAAAAAAAAGAAAACTAATAAAATAGGCATAGGAGAGCAAAATGAATAGCTAGTATAGTTTTCCTATTCAGTGATTTAAGCAGTTCTTAAGCAAGTTCAAATAGCCAGATGGCTCAGGGCTAGCATGCTTTCTGGTAAGCCAAAATGGCTTTCCCTTTTTGTCTCTCTCAAAATAAAGAAATAAAAATAAAGAAGAAACTGTGGTCTAAATCCACAAGTTGCAGAGGATCAGAGATTTTTAGGATGTCATCTTTTCTAGAACACTTTGGAAAAGTAGAAAAAAAAGTAGCAATTGTTTAAGCATTTCACAGAATGAATTTTTGAAAAACATTTAGCTTTTAATTCTGCTTCTCTAAAATCAGGGAGAGTTTATCATTGTCGAGACAGTCCTTAACATGTCTGAAGTACTCAACTATAGTCTCCGTTAAGGATCTGAAAGACATCCTTGCAACAGATACTGAGAGAAACAACTGATGCTGAACTAAAAGTGTTGATACCAATAAAAAGGAATCATTTGAGAATCATGTAATCAGTAGAGAAAACCTTCCTAAGCATCAGGAGAACCATCAAAAGACTACATGAAGCAGGGAAATATATAAAACTTATGAAAAGACACAGAAAAAGAAATATAAACTGTAAGGGGAAAAAAAAATGAAAAGAATGAAGCATGTGATGCATTTGTGAAATGATGCAAAACACAATTTAAAGCAAATTTTTGAAATGATAAAAACCTAAAGAAAATACATTAAACTTACATTTCATAAGCCCTGAATGAAAAAGCTAACAAACTCACTGAAATGAGGTAGAAAACAACATTTGATAGATTAATTATAGAATTCCTTAGTTTAGGGGAAGACAATGATTTTTTTTTTTTTGAGCTCCTGTTGAAGAAATGCCTAACCAAATAAAAAAGTTGGAATTTTTAAACAAGGGAAATAAGATTTATCTCAAATACTGTAAGATTGTGATAGGGTAGCTAGTTTACATTCACTGTTAAAGCTCCACCTCTAGTCTAGAGGTGAGCACTGCAAGGAGGTGATTCATTCACACCATACATAACTAGGTAAATAAGATGAATTTCATTGCTTGTTCTTGGAGGAAGCCCTTCACTCTGTTCCCTTGTGACTATAAAGATGATCTAGACAGCTATGTCAGAATCAAAAATGAACTTTTACTTGGCTAAAGTTAGGTGAGACATGTCTGATACTGTTCTAAGTTTCAAGAAATTCAGATCAGCTTTCCCAGGTTTTTCCCATTTGAGAAATCAGATAATTAGACAACTGGAAATAGAGAATGGAACGTCATGATCATAGCTACAACTCCAAAAATAAATAAATAAATAAATAAATAAATAAATAAATAAAAATAGATGAATTTGGGTGTTAAGTAGATACTACTGTTGGTAAATCATCATGCTGCTAGCTCACTGTTTTATTTTAAAAGACACTTTAAAGAAGAATTCCAGTTTAAATTATCTCTGATTTTGTCAAATTTAGAATGGGAAAGAGATGAATAACAGTAAAGATTTCTAAAACAAAAAAAGTAAGTACTTAGTTATCCTAAGTTATCCTACCTTTTTATTGCATTTACATATGCCTTTTATTTTATAGGTGACCGAAAATGCAAATATTATCATTTGTAGCCTTTCATGGTTAATACAAATGTCACCATTTGCCAGGTTATTAATTCATATTATAATCAAGGAACTTTCATTGACTGTTAAAGGATTTTGTTTTAATTACAGACTATGCATATTTAGCATTAAAGTTAACATTAAGTCTGTAGTCTATAGCTATCTTTACTTCATCTATTGTAACGCTAGCCTCAGCTCATAAAGAAAGGATTTATGTAATTTGAAAATGGTGCAGAGGGTCTTCTGCCTTCCTGTATCACACTTCTTCCCATGGTGTTGATTTTCATTCAACCTAGTATGTAGCTCTAGAGCTTTGAAAAGAATGAACAGCATGAAGAAATGTGACCAAGAGATTCACTATTCTTAAATGCAACATAAATAAATACAACAAACAAGAGAATATAGGAACAGCAGTACTACTGTGTATTTCTTATATACCCTATATATTTTAACAGAACCCCAGCACACCTTTGAAAAAGTCTCACTTCTAAATGTCTGGCATGTATAGAATGTACAATGGGGTCATACAACAAATTGTATTATTGGAGTCTCTCTTAGTACACATTGTGCAACAATGTCCTTTCAAATTTATGCAGATAAAAATCTTGATATTACAGCTTCATGAGTTGTGTATATGTATCTATGCACATACATACATATGCACAACCACAAACATCATAAAAATCTTTATTATCTCCAAAAACTTTACATAAATCTTCAACTACTATATAAGCCAGTTTTATTTTGTCCATGTGGCTATGACTAAGCTTGACTCATGCCAATGGCAAATGTTTCCATAACAACAAACATACTATGAAGTGTGGAAATGATAAACTATTAAAAGAAAGAAAGAAAGAAAGAAAGAAAGAAAGAAAGAAAGAAAGAAA